>NC_137106.1:27225696-27605696 GCF_949357685.1 Gobio gobio | reverse complement strand
GCGGTCAAAATGAAGCATTGATTATTTGTAAAAACATAAGTGCAAATCAAATCAGTGCTCCTAGGAAGAGATGTATGGCCACCCACCTGCACACACATGAGAAGTGAGCCAATTATCGACCGATTGATTTTATGCACAGCACATATTTTCCCCTGCTTTAATTCATTTTGTTCAATGTTATGACCCTTTTTTCCTTTCTGTTCTCAACAGTGACTGTATCCTATGCTGCCATAAAGCCCTTATTCCCTGGTTACAAATGAAACCTTTCCCTCGACCTCTTATATATTTTGTTCTCTATTTCGCTTTAATAGCACTAAAATTGGTTACATATTCTTTTACAGTCCCCAGATGCCATTGCGCCCATGTTGTCATTCGATTATTTATAGAAAACTATTACATGCTTACATTAGCGGCTTCCTTCCCCCATGCGGCCTACAACATTCTTTTTTTTTAGAAAACCACACAAAGACAATTCTTTAAAAGGTCCACAAGCCTGCTATTGTAGTCTTCATTGGACCAAAGGTCAAGGTGAATAAAAGTGCATATGTGTCTGATAGCAGGAAGATGTAAAGAAGAAGCAGAATTGTGAAAGTGTAAGAAGCGATAGGATCTAGAAAGAGAAAGAACCAGTGTGATAGCATGCAAAGAAAAGAAGCCTCACAAGATACCAGAAGAATAAGAGTAAAAGAGAGAAAGAGAGAAAACGAGAAAGACAGAGGTCCTTAACACAACCCAATGAAATTTACATAATTAACTACATGGCACAAGTTGATTGGTTCCTGTCGCATCTGTATCCAATGAGCTTGCTGATACACATTTAAATAGACGGTTAGACTCTCCACCTTCCCCAGCTCCACCTGTATAGATCTGCTATGAGTAATTTTATATATTATTTGTGCAGCAGTAGTATGTCTTACATACGACTACAGCAGCGTATTGGTGTTTGTATTGGCAGTAGCAAGTCCCTACTAATAGGGTAATAATAAATAATCTACAACAACAGCAATAATCAGCAGCAGCAGTGCTGTAGATCTATTCCGTGCTGTAGATCAAATACATTAACATTGACTTGCGTCATATCCATTACTATGCTAAAAATCTTCAGAGTTATTATGATAGAAATATATATACAAATGTTAATATGAGGTACATAAGGTCAAATATTTGAGCATTTACTCAATGAAAGACACAACTGTGGAAACCAAACTGCTCCTCTGATTAAAGACCCCCTGTGGTGAAAAGCAAGTTTTTAATGTTGTTTATATGTCTATGTGGTGTTTTTAATATGCTTTCAGAAAAACTGTGTGTAAATTCATATATCAACACCATTGCGGAGTATTTTCTACGGTGGCCCAGTAGTGCACAACACAACAAAATTTAAAAAGCATACATAAGTTCACAACACAACGAAAAAACTGCAACACAAAGAAATCAAGCCACAACACAACGAAAAAAACGCAACACAAAGTAATAAAGCCACAACACAACAAAATAAAGCCACAACACAACGAAAAATCCACAACACAATGAAATAGCCACAACACAACGGAAATGCTCCCGACCTCTAGGGGACTCTCAGAGTGCGGTAAAGTTAGTTTTCCTTGCATTGTTCAATAGATTCGCCAGTCTTACAAATGTTTAAACACTACAATCAGTTTTAAGTGTGCAATTGTACAATTGTACATGAAATATCAATTCAAAATCACCTACGTGCATTATAGCAGCATATTTATACTCGAGAACGCTTTGACCCACTGCCGCGCAAAGGGAACGTCTGCCAATTCCACCAAGTTGAAACATATAATTTGTATGAATTCAATTAACTTTTTTTTAATTTATTTTTTTATTCCAATGTTACAATAAAAATACAACAAAGCTGTGGAATTTTTACATATCTGTTTTTAAATGTTATAAGTAATTTTTATTTATACAAATTATAAGTTTCAACCACTTGTTGGATTGGCAGACGTTCCCTTAGCGCCGTGGTATCGGGTCAAAGCATTCTCGAGCATAAATATGCAGCTATAATGCATGTAGGTGATTTTGAATTAATATTTCATGTCGATAAACAATGGTTAGCCTACATACTGTTAAAACTAATTGTGGTTTTGATATCTTTGTAAGATTGCCGATTCTATAGAACAGTGGCAACTTTACCGCGCTCCGAGTGCCCCCGAGTGGTCGTGATGTATATTATGATGTTATGATGAACTATAATGCTTTCTCCATTGATGTTGATATTTAAAACGTTTCATAGACTAATCATATTAATTACTATTATGTGTCTGACGTTGTAAAGAGCGATACCATTGTGCAGCATTTACCTTAGTAAGTTGACCGAATGCATCGGTGAGCTGGTGTGAGTGGAGGCGGGGCTAATTTGCATATGAATAGTTCCGCGTATACTAACTGAAGCAAGGGTGTAAAGTTACATTCAAGCTAATTTAAGATATTAAAAAAAATGCACAGGATTTTTTTTTAAATATGGTATTTTGGTGACCAAAGATTACGGGATAAAATTATTGATAATTTTAAGATAAGCATGGCAAGTTGAGGTTATTCAGTACAATTCATTATCTATTCATCACTTCACCAGCCTCCCAAATGTTCAAACCACTGAGAATTCAGAGAGAAAAATTGATTAGTTGGGTTTTGTTTATCTCCAGCTCTTTATCCATTCTCTTTTGTTGCTTATTTATGTGAGCCCTGTGTTTGTGTTCATAAACTGGCTGTTTCTCTGTGCTCTGGTTGGTTTGTCACAGTTGTACAGGTAAAACGCATGTTATTAATGATCTCCCCAACTGCACGCTGGCATGGTACAGTGCGTGTCATGTTTAAATTCCTCCCCCTATGCATTGGAACACAGAGGCCCAGCTGCACAAGGCCCGGAGATCGATAAGAGGTCAAGGAGGTCGAGGGTCATTCCTCCTTCCCATTATGACCTGGCCACTCACCTCATATGGTGACTAACGAGGCCTACTGGGTACAGCGCAAGATAAGAGCAGTGTTCAGAGAAAGTGAATAATACTAGAGGGGCTATTCATTCGGAAACAGAATACAGAGGTAATGGAGTACTTCCTTGTTACAGCGTCAACTTGTGTGGAGTATAAATAAAACATACTAAGCACTGTGATGTGGAAAGCAGACTGGACCTTTGTTAGAAAATGATAGTAGAGACCGGACAACAGAAAACACTGGGCGGAGGATCATTGCTCCATGGTAAAATACCATGTGCTGCTATAGAAAATAGTTTCTAAAAGACTAGTGACTGAAACGGAGAAGGATGGAAATGAACAGCTTTGGAGGTGCGGAACCGAATTGTTAGCCTGAAAAAGAGATAAGGAGTCAATTAGACATGATTATGCCAATGATCAGCTGTTATCAATAATCAATACTTTATTGGATCTCTTTAACCTGAGGTGTCTGGATGCTACCCAATTGTTTTAATACAGACAGTCAACCATACATGAACAGCATGAGCACACAATAATAAATTAAGAGAGAATAATTTTAGTTTAACTCTTTTAGAAAGTGTTTTCTATAGCACCATGTGATATTCATGACCTGTATCGTGGCGTTCTTTCTTCTGTACTAGCCAAAAGATATTTTGAGAAAAACAAAAACAAAATTTCAGTGATTTATTTTGTCAATATGAAAGTAATTGGGTTTTTCAGTCATCTTAACAATTGTATGCTAACACCTATAAAGACATGGCAAAATTGCAAAACCTGCTCAAATCGAGAAATGGATTATGTATAATTCACTCCTATATTTGCACATTTTAGGATACTGTGTTAGCATACATCCATTTTTTACAGTCTGGTTTGCTCTGGAGAGTAAGTGTATACTCACAGTGACACACAGGAACTAAAATGTTCATTAACGGAATGAGGAAGTTGGAACAACATTGGACCCCATCATTCTTAAAATATTTTCTTTTGTGTTCAGCAGAAGAAAGTAATATTTGGAATGATGAACTGGGTGATCTGTTACTTTAATATAATGAGTTAATACAAACATCTACTTAATCTGCCAATGTTCTTGCAAAATTCATCTTCACTGTGAACACATTACATGTTTATTTGTGCACAGGAAGACTAAAACGAAACATTACCCAAATTCAGCATTAAATCAACTATACTTTATACGATAATAACACTTTATTACCTACTTTTTCAGAATTCAAAAGCCATTTCTAATGAATCTTCCTGGTTCAGTGCCCCAAAGTGGCAGGGAGGCACAGGGCTGGTGCCGCTGGATACACTCCACTGTATCCGCTGGCTTGTGTAGAGCCATGTGTTTTAAAGATTTGACAGAAGATGCTCTAAATTATCTGCCTTCAGACAGTGCTATCCATTAGTTTCCCTCTCAGCGCCGAGCATGAAATGCGAGTATTGGGGCAACTGTGCGTTGGGAGATATCATTCAGGACTATGAGCTATTGCCAAGCGCTGACAGTCAGGATAAATGCCCCCACTTTTCAGGCTGTACAAATGGCATTTGGCCACAATAATTCAGCAAAGGACAGTTCATTCCCCATCCAGAGCGACTGGACCCAGTCAAAAGCTATTACAGCATCTTCTTTATTAGTGCCTATGGTTTTGGTGTAGAGATTCTCAGATAAATACAGCTAAAATGCCACTTCACTCAGAAATATTGGCCCATTCCTCTGTTGCCTGACTGGGCCCGAATGGCAGCCTGTTTCAGACATTATAAACCTTTCTAAAGTCACACATTGCTCCTGCCAGCCATCTGTCATGATGTAAGTACCATCATTTGCAGACCAATAGAAGTGATCAGTAGTTTTTCCCCCAGGCTCCAAGCGAGGCATCATAGTCGAAGGAATTGATTATCACTTTATCATTTAAGTATAGCTTGCTTTAAAGAATAATAACTCACATTTAAGGTGCCAAATGGCTTTGCATATAGCTCAAAACGCCAGCCATTTAAGAATAATTGTGTAATTCATCATTTGTGACGTTGCTTTATAGTTTTTTGCATCTCGGCGGGGCTAAAGAGCTCGACCGAAAGAAGCGTGCTGTCACCTGTGACGTTTGAAAATCTCTCCCGCGATGCTTCAATACTTTGTCAGAGGCGACGCGCGCGCGTTCAGACTTCATAAGGTGACAGGGTTTTATCGTGCGTCGCCTCGTAAAGGCACGTCATCTGTAGGACGCGCCCGACACTTTTATTAAACAGCTATTCACCGCGTGCGCGCCGAGAGATGTGCAAAGATAAATCCTCATGAATAACTGAACTGTCTGTTTGCGGATCGGTGTGTCATACAAAAGTTCGAACCTGATACAAGCAGGCAGCACAGCCTATATAAGGATTAGGTAAAAAATTATTGCTTTTTAGGATATTTGACTTTGCATTGTGTTATTTAAATCAATACAATGGCTAATATAAACAATAACACATTCAGATAGATAGATAGATAGATAGATAGATAGATAGATAGATAGATAGATAGATAGATAGATAGATAGATAGATAGATAGATAGATAGATAGATAGATAGATAGATAGATAGATAGATAGATAGATAGATAGATAGATAGATAGATAGAATTTTATTTAGGCCAACGCGTAGGCTATAATAGAGCAGCATACTATACACAAGCCACTATTTTCTGCACTTTTCTTAATGGAATAAAGTTCACCTTACTATTTGCTTCTGTATACTGGCATTGCTTTTTATTCCCTTTAGGCCCTAACCATTGATTTGATTTCAATGCAATTTTCCAATCAGCCAGATTGGCCCAGATTTTTAGAAAATGAGATCTGGCATTCGACTAAATGAGAATTTCCTGTACAGAGACATTCATTGGTTCACACAGGAAATTAATGATAAAAAAAACCCGCCCATCTTTGTGTGTGGCGTGCGTATCGCTGCTAATCTGCGCCTTTGTGCAAATGTAACCAAGGCTGCTCTTTGGCAATCGAGCGCAACGCCACGGCTTTGAGAAAAACCACTTGTTCTGTCACATAATTACAGATCTTATACCCGCTTTGTGAGGGGGGGAGAGAGAGAGGATGGAGGGGGCCTTGTTTGCCCATTTAAAGTGTGATTCAGATAATAGTGTTCTCATCAAAGGTAGCAATTACATTCATTACACAGGCGGCCGCGAGGAAATTAAGTGGCAGGAAAATGAAAAGCTTAATATGTACTTCCTTTATCCTATTTCTTTCCCTTTCTCTGCTTCTACACACGCCCCGTGTCGCACAAGGGTGGGGGGTGTAAGATAGGGTCTCTCCAGAAATAAATAGTCTTGGGGGCGTGAAGAATAAATCCAGCAGTGGTCCTCCTTCACCCTTTAGCAGTAATGATTTGGCGTTGGGGCAGCCGTTTCTATAGCTGCGCTCTTCAGGCAGGATTAAAAGCCTTTCTTCTGGGGCTAATGTCCACAGCAGCCTTTAAATGACTCCAGCATATGATTGGAGTCTTAAAAAAGTGCTCAGGGGCCTTCTCCAAATTAATACCCAATTCCTTTTC
Organism: Gobio gobio; assembly: GCF_949357685.1. Taxonomy (NCBI): domain Eukaryota; kingdom Metazoa; phylum Chordata; class Actinopteri; order Cypriniformes; family Gobionidae; genus Gobio; species Gobio gobio. Next base: position 27,599,201 of record NC_137106.1, on the reverse strand, counting down.
AGGAGAAAATGAATTGTTTCGCGTTCTATAAAACCACAAACAGCACATAAATCAAGCGCTTTGGAGGAGAGAAGGGGGCCCGCTCATTCAAAGGCTTTTAAATGTGAATTAGGGCAACGGGGGAACTTGGTCTGACTTACCCCCGAGCAGGTGTCGATGGAGCAGCTTCAGACACTCTGCAGATGCTAAATTAAAAAGGAAAGTGAGAAGGAGGGAAACTAAGCCGGACAAACAAATTGAACTGATACTCATTTGTGACCGAATTACTTCCAGTCGCGAAGTCTGTGTGGAGTTTTGATGTATATCAATGTGTAATCAAATATTTGGATACTATAACCATATGTGTGTTTGTCAAAACCAAAAAGAGAGAAAGAAAGGTCACTGGCATTTATAAAACATACTGTAACATCTAGTTTTCTAGATTTCCAGAATCTCTTGTCGACCAAAACAGGCAGCTAAGAAACAAATTAACTGTTATCATCACAACAACTATTTTTCACATGTACTGTTGCACCTCGGCTTTGAAAACAATAACGCTTCATGAAAAGAAGCCCACTTGAAACCCCAATTCATCTTTTTCAGCTGACAAATTACTGTCACCCTGCTTGAATTATTTAAGGGGAAGTGGCTTCATGGGAAACCTGAGCATAATTAAATTGCTATAAAATAACATTAGTGTGGACAGGCCATTAGGAAGTGTTGTAATTGACTGCTTCAGGGGTCGTAGTTCAACCCCACAAGGTCGGGCTGTCGTGCCTGCCTTTGGATCAGTTTACGGTGCTTTTCACAGAAACCCACAGACTGTAAATACTGCACTTCACAGTAATTGTCTGTTTGACTTCGTTTATAATTCTCATTCAATAACGCTAATATTACAGTTGCACTTTGAATCAAGACTTCTCAGCTCATTCATATGCAACAATCAAAATACTGACATCAATCAAAAAACTGAACACTCTCATTATGCTTTGTGCATAATAAACGCAAAAGAGTGAAAGAAAAATTTGACATTAAATCATTCAGGCCTACCTTATTTCCCTACATGGTCATCACAACTTGACATCCTGCGCCATCTAGTGTCCTAACTGTGAAATAAAGCTGGATTCAGCCCTATTTACAGTAAAGTACAGAATTAGACATACACAGCGATGATATGCTTTTGGTAAGAAGAATTGTCTGTTTGAGATCGCAACACAAATGCAGTGTCTTTTGTGAGTCAGGTTTTTATGGATTTCAGGAGAACTGCAAAATTAGGACTGGAATAATACAAAACCATAAACAGAAGGCTATATTAGATCAAGGGTTTTCAAACAGGGGGACACAAGGGAGTGCTAAGGGGTCTGCGGAAAAGTCTAAAGAAAAAAAAACAGAAAAATATATATTTAAAAATATATATATAAAATCTAACAAACTAACCGACTAAATAATGATGTTTTATACACACACACACACACACACACACACACACACACACACACACACACACACACACACACACACACACACACACACACACACACACACACACACACACACACAATAATGTGTAATATATATATATACACATACATACATACATACACAAGGTTATATGAATCTACAGTTTGCTAACATTTAACCTATGATGGGAGCCAGGCAAGTTGTTCTCTGGTTATCTGAACCATGATCACAGGCAATGAATTGCCACATGTTACACTAGAACCCCCTCATTACAGCTCTGAAGAGTGTCATAAGGATCCAAAGCTCTCGCTCTAACTGGTCATTTGTCACACCCTCTTCAATGGTTTTCCTACAACCCTGACACAAATGGGGCAATGCGATCTTCGGCTAACTTCCCCTCTAGTTAAATATTAAACGCTATGAAACATAAATGAGCCAATCCTGCTATTTAAAGTAATGCAATTGGCTCAAGTACTCATCAAATTGGCCATGACATTTGAATATGGAAATTATCCATGTATTTAGCTAATCTGGTAAAAGGAGATGAATCATCAATGCACTTGATGCAGAACTCTAATACATTTTTTTAATGGATCAATACTGGTTGCATTACTTTTTGGATATGAATATCAATCAATATGATTAAGATGTAATTTCAGAAAGTATTAAAAAGGTCAAAAGACTTTCAGAAATATGCTTTTAATTATAACTAAATTATTTACATAACAAAAAGAAAATCAACAGGATGCCTGAGCTAGTTAGTCATTGCTAAGACTATCAGGTTAAATGTAATATTGTTAATCTTTTTGAATAATTGATGTAGATAATGAAAGCATGTTTAATGTGACAGCAAGTTAAACTCCACTCACTGCAAATACTTACGTGTGCTGTTGTTTTCCACCAAAACGATGTCTTATCCTGGAGAATGGCGTCAGGAACATGACTTGTATTTTAAAAATAAAGGCTAACACGATGGCAAGTGATGAGCATCGGGAAGCTTGAATATCAATTAAACAACATTCAGAATAGAACACGATTTGATTAGAGGAAGGGGAAAACGTCTTGTTTGACATTTGGTCATTTTAACATAGGCTACGTGTAGGCTAACTAAAGACATGACAAAATAGCAACACCTGCTCAAATCAAGAAAATCATGAAATTATGTAGCCTATAAAAGATTTTTAGGATACATTCATTTTTTAAAGTCTGGTTTGCTCTGCAGAATTCCTGTATACTCAGTGACACAGGAACTAAATGTTCATTTATTGGAACGAAGTCGGAATCATTTCAGCGGCGCACCACTTGGTTGAACTTTCACCCCTTCGTTTTCTTTTGTTTTGATGTCGCAGAGCATCATTTTGGCCAAGCAAAAATCGGTTTTTACTCTCCGTTTACTAATGACACAGTCCTAATGGACACACCAAGTATGTTTCAAATACGTCGATCTAACTGCTGGTCAAACGTAAAGCTCGTTTAAAATCTGTTTTCAACTGAATCAGTCGTGCTAACTCGCTGACGTTAGCTGTCCAGCACCAACATGGAGCTTTATTTACTCCCATTTTTCTAAAATCTCCTTAAAGAACGGGTCGACAGTCGGTAAACCCAACAACTGAGTGTGGTGTTAATTCCTCTGACGCCTTTAGGAAGGTAACTGTTGTTAATTGTTGTTGTAATGCCAGCTTAATAGTTGGGAATGCTTAGCAACGTCAACGTTCACTCTCTATCATAGCAACGCATGTTACCTTGTCAACTGGATAAAAACCAGACTAATACAACTGATTAGTGTTTGGTACAACTGTCACAGATTCCACTATAACGTATGAGCTTAAGATATGACATTTGTTTACCGCACCCCATGTTATTGTAGAATAATCGACTGGATTCACACTTGACAGGTTGCTTGCACATTTTAATTTTGCTGCTGTTCGAAGTGGGTATCATGTTATATATACATTTTTATGACATTCACATCTGTAAGGTCTTCTGGTTGTATTTTATTGACATCCTGTTTGGTCTAGTTTAAGACAGCAGAGGACGACGGCGTAGATCTTTCAATGGGCGAGGAGAAGCCAGAACCACTGGATTTTGTGAAGGACTTTCAGGAGTACCTGAGTCAGCAGACCCAACATGTCAACATGATATCTGGCTCTGTCATCGGAGTGAAAGACAGTGAGGATCTCCAAGGAGGTAATGTTTAGAGAGCCTTCCTGTGTGCTGTTTATGACTTGACTAAAAATGCAGTTGTGCTTTTTTTTAAGGATTTGGGTTAGGCTCATTTTTTGAACATCTGCACCACGCATACATTTTCATCTGCTGGTACTTTCCATGAATAGGGAACAAAATAGAGCTTGACACTTTTTTTCCTTCAGTGACAGGTTAAAGAAATAGTTCACCCAAAAATTAAAAATGTGTCATCAGTTGCTCACTCTCATGTTGTTCCAAACCTGTATGGGTGTCTTGCTTCTACTGAAATTAAAATAAGATATTTTAAAGAACGTTGGTAACTGGTAGCCATTGACTTCCATTGTATTTTTTCCCCCTATTATGGAAGTCAATGGCTACCGTCAACTGTTTGATTACTCACGTTCTTCAAAATATCTTCTTTTGTGTTCAGCAGTAGAATGAAACTCTCAGAACAACTTGAGGATGAGTAAATGATGACAGTATTTAAATTTTTGAATGAACTATCCCTTTAACCTTTCAGTCAGTAGGTGCTAGTTTGAGACCAAATGTTGGTTTGTAATTATTGATAAACTTTTAATTATTTATATAAATTATTTAATTATTTATTTCTTATTTAATTATTTATTTATCTTCAAGTCATGCTTTAGGGATCCCAATGTTATTAGTTTTTTGTCAATTTTGGAATCAATGAAACAGTAAATTAAAGATACACTGTTATTTTTTATGGTTCCAAATTAACGGTAGTTCAGTACTGAGACATGGACCGATGTCAGACTGACTGCGGATTCTGTGCAAGTGTTTGCTGCCTGTCAGCGCTCGCTCCAGTGTAATGAATGTGTTCTATTTCTAGGCTTATTGCCCTTGAACGATCAAATACACACATTATTATGCCTATGTCCATATTGGCGGTTATGTCGTGTGTAAAAATGTTTGTGATGTGTGTCAGTGTTGGATCTGCGCATTACTGTAGGTCTCAAAGTGAAAGCAACCTAGCTTATTCCCGCTCCTGTCTGTGTCCTTAAAGGGTAACTTCAGTGATTTAGCATTAAGCTTTGTATCAGTAGAAACCCGTTAGTATATTCAAATTATGGTACTTTTCCCCCTCAAATCCCCCTGAGACGAGAGAATTATGCATTTTATTTCAGGAAAAAATCCTCTGATGACGCAAATATCGTCATTTTGCGTCATCTGAGGATTTTTGGCCAGAGCCTAGAGACTACAGGAGCTAGTTTTTCAACCCGCCCACAGGGGTGGGATCTCACTCACAGAATGTAAATGCGAACGGCCGCTCAGCTCGGGCATTCATAACGGAGCAGTGAGGAGCAAAGTGAGTGTTTCAACTTTTCAATGAATTCCTATGAAAGTTAAGCTTCCATAGGCGTGATGTGATAACACACCAGACTGGACATAAGCCGAGAATGACAGCCACGCTTACTTCAGCTCTGCTCAGCTCTTCGCTCTCGTGATGAATGAAAACTGACTCCTGCTGCGTCTGTGACGTGACTTTCGTTCGGCTCACTCAAACTTTATTGAAAAGACACGTTCAGTTTTTAATTGTAGTGTCTATTCTCTAACTGAACAAAATTATTTTATTACTCAATACGATGTTGGGGGCGGTGTCATGGTGGGCAAGTGATAAACAATAGTCGTGGCTTTGGGAGTGGCCTAGTAGGGCAGCGAAGCAAGTGCATTCTGGAAGTTGTTGTCTTTCATCCACAGGAGACAAAAATACATTTTCTGTCTTTTCTCAGTCTAGAAGGCACCAAATTAAAAAATAATTTCACATTTCTACTACATAAATGACCCAGTTTAAATACACATTAATCTTCCCAGCACTGAAGTACCCCTTTAATGTTAAATAAAAAACAACAACAAGGGTAAAAACAAACAGTAGCCTACCTAAACTTAAAGCACTGTTTGTATCTGTATCCTTGTTGTATTTTTTTGTCCGATTGTCACTTGTTTATAAGTTCTTATTTTATTACTGACCATTTACTTGATTACTTAATTACTTGAGAACCTTTTACTTATATTAAGCAATTGCTTATTGTTGTGGTAAGATTTTGGTCATATTTCCCACACAAGCTAGATAGCACAGCACTGGACCAGCCTTTTTTTGTAATACCAAACAAGATTCATGCATTTTGTTTGTTTTATTGCCATGTGTGACTATTGTGCATCTAACATAATAATATGGTATATATTGCATCCTAATTATAAAAAAAAAACATGCACATTTTTCACAAATTTCTGCAAATGACCACCACAAAATTAGTAATTTTGATAAAAAAAAAAATTCACCAAAAATGTTTTATTTGTTTGTGTGTGTGTGTGTATATATATATATATATATATATATACAATGAGGAAAATGAGTATTTGAACACCATGCTATTTTGCAAGTTGTCCCACTTAGAAATCGTGGACGGGTCTGAAATTGTCGTCGTAGGTGCATGTCCACTGTGAGAGACATAATAAAAAAAAAACAGAAAAATCACAATGTATGATTTTTTTTTACTATTTATTTGTATGATACAGCTGCAAATAACACCTGAGAAAATCAATGTTAATATTTGGTACAGTAGCCTTTGTTTGCAATTACAGAGGTCAAACGTTTCCTGTAGTTTTTCAACAGGTTTGCACACACTGCAGGAGGGATTTTGGCCCACTCCTCCACACAGATCTTCTCTAGATCAGTCAGGTTTCTGGCCTGTCGCTGAGAAACACGGAGTTTGAGCTCCCTCCAAAGATTCTCTTATTGGGTTTAGGTCTGGAGACTGGCTAGGCCACGCCAGAACCTTGATATGCTTCTTACAGAGCCACTCCTTGGTTATCCTGGCTGTGTGCTTCGGGTCATTGTCATGTTGGAAGACCCAGTCTCGACCCATCTTCAATGCTCTAACTGAGGGAAGGAGGTTGTTCCCCAAAATCTCGCAATACATGGTCCCGGTCATCCTCTCCTTAATACAGTGCAGTCGCCCTGTCCCATGTGCAGAAAAACACCCCCAAAGCATGATGCTACCAGCCCCATGCTTCACAGTAGGGATGGTGTTCTTGGGATGGTACTCATCATTCTTCTTCCTCCAAACACGTTTAGTGGAATTATGACCAAAAAGTTCTATTTTGGTCTCATCTGACCACATTACTTTCTCCCATGACTCCTCTGGATCATCCAAATGGTCATTGGCAAACTTAAGACGGGCCTGGACATGTGCTGGTTTAAGCAGGGGAACCTTCCGTACCATGCGTGATTTCAAACCATGACGTCTTAGTGTATTACCAACAGTAACCATGGAAACGGTGGTCCCAGCTCTTTTCAGGTCATTGACCAGCTCCTCCTGTGTAGTTCTGGGCTGATTTCTCACCTTTCTTAGGATCATTGAGACCCCACGAGGTGAGATCTTGCATGGAGCCCCAGCCCGAGGGAGATTGACAGTCATGGTTAGCTTCTTCCATTTTCTAATGATTGCTCCAACAGTGGACCTTTTTTCACCAAGCTGCTTGGTAATTTCCCTGTAGCCCTTTCCAGCCTTGTGGAGGTGTACAATTTTGTCTCTAGTGTCTTTGGACAGCTCTTTGGTCTTGGCCATGTTAGTAGTTGGATTCTTACTGATTGTATGGGGTGGACAGGTGTCTTTATGCAGCTAACGACCTCAAACAGGTGCATCTGATTTAGGATAATAAATGGAGTGGAGGTGGACATTTTAAAGGCAGACTAACAGATCTTTGAGGGTCAGAATTCTAGCTGATAGACAGGTGTTCAAATACTTATTTGCAGCTGTGTCATACAAATAAATAGTTTAAAAAAATCATACATTGTGATTTCTGGATTTTTTTTTTTAGATTATATGTCTCACAGTGGACATGCACCTACGATGACAATTTCAGACCCCTCCATGATTTCTAAGTGGAGAACTTGCAAAATAGCAGGGTGTTCAAATACTTATTTTCCTCACAATATATATATTGTGGGATTGAGCTATGAGGAAGTGCAAGTTTACTAATACTATGTTCAATTTTAAGAAATTAATTTGTATTGCAAGTAATTGTGATTTTGCATTTCTTTTGTAAGTTTTTTTTATTGTGTGATATACAGTCCCCTCCAAAAGTATTGGAACAGTGAGGACTATTCCTTTATTTTTTCTGTAGACTGAAAACATTTGGGTTTGACATCCAAAAATGTATATGAGACAAAAGATCAATCTTTCAGCTTTTATTTCCAGGCATTTACATCTGGATCTGATACACAACTTAGAAGATATAACCTTTTGTTTGAACCCACCCATTTCTCATGTGACCAAAAGTATTGGAACATGTGACTGACAGGTGTGTTTTGTTGCCCTGGTGTGTCCTATTACATTGATTATTCAAACAATAAATAGCACTAAATGTCTGCACTCAGTTTCAGATTTGGGTTTTGCCTGTGCAGACTGCATTTATAGTTAGACGTGTAACCAACATGAAAACCAGAGAGCTGTCTATGGGTGAAAAACAAGCAATTGTGAAGCTGAGAGAAGATGGAAAATCAATCAGAGCCATTGCACAAACATTGACCATAGCAAGTACAACCATTTGGAATGTCCTGAAGAAGAAAGAAACCACTGGTGTACTAAGTAACAGACCTCGAATGGGTAGACCAAGAAAAACATCAGCTGTTGACGACAGAAACATTGTGAGAGCTGTAAAGAAAGACCCTAAAACAACTGTTAGTGACATCAGCAACAACCTCAAGAGGGCAGGAGTGAAGGTATCACAGTCTACTGTCCGCAGAAGACTTCATGAACAAAAGTACAGAGGCTACACCAGAAGATGCAAACCTCTCATTAGCAAGAAGAATAAGAAGGCCAGGCTGGAATTTGCCAAAAACTACAGAGACAAGCCTCAAACATTCTGGGGCAAAGTTTTATGGACTGATGAGACAAAGATTAACCTCTACCAAAGTGATGGAAAGGCTAAAGTTTGGAGAAAAAAAGGAACTGCTCATGACCCCAAACATACAAGCTCATCTGTGAAACACGGTGGAGGTAATGTCATGGCTTGGGCTTGCATGGCTTCTTCTGGGACGGGCTCATTGATCTTCATTGATGATGTAACACATGATGGCAGCAGCAAAATTAGCTCTGAAGTGTACAGAAAAATTTTGTCTGCCAATTTACAGACAAATGCAACCAAACTGATTGGGAGATCCTTCATCATGCAGCAAGATAATGACCCAAAACACAGTGCCAAAGCAACAAAGGAATTCATCAGGGGCAAAAAGTGGAAGGTTTTAGACTGGCCAAGTCAATCTCCAGACTTAAACCCTATAGAGCATGCATTTTACCTGCTAAAAAGAGACTGAAGGGAGTAACCCCCCAAAACAAACAACAACTGAAAGAGGCTGCAGTGGAAGCCTGGAAAAGCATTACAAAAGAAGAATGCAAAAGTTTGGTGATGTCAATGGGTCATAGGCTTGATGCAGTTATTGCAAGCAAAGGATTTTCAACTAAATATTAAGTCTTATTCACTTTAATCTAGTTTAAGTTAATCTGTTCCAATACTTTTGGTCACATGAGAAATGGGTGGGTTCAAACAAAAGGTTATATCTTCTAAGTTGTGTATCAGATCCAGATGTAAATACCTGGAAATAAAAGCTGAAATGTTGATCTTTTGTCTCATATAAATTGTTTGATGTCAAACCCAAATGTTTTCAGTCTACAGAAAAAATAAAGGAATAGTCCTCACTGTTCCAATACTTTTGGAGGGGACTGTATATGTATTAAATGTAATTCATAATGGTCTTAAGAAGGTCTTAAAAAGTCTTAAATTTTACTTGGTGAAACCTGCAGATACCCTGATAACATTTGGCCCTCTAGCGGAGTTTCCTGTGAAAATCATCCCGTCTGGTCTAAAATATAAACACTTATAATAGGCTTACCATAGTGAATCAGGGTAAGACAAAAACATGTTTTGGAAGAAGGATTGATGATGTACTGATAAAAGTGTCATAGTTTACCTTTAGGTTATTTTATTATATAATAGTTTAACATGTCCAGTAGTTTTCACCACATGGTATTTGTGAGGGAAAAAAAAACGTGTGTACCGTTTTCGTGGAAAGTGCCTGCGGATTCTGTGTGCTGAATGCAATACATCTTGCAATACATCTTGATGTGTCCCATGTCTCAGTTATTTTCGTAATCTAAGTTATTTTCTGTGTTTTTTTTTAACCTTAAAGAACTTGGTCAGAATGGCCTGGAGCACCCAGCAGTGGACATGTCCTTAGAGGACAGTTCAGGGATGTTAGTGGATGGCTTTGAGAGAACATATGATGGCAAACTCAAGTGCCGCTATTGCAACTATGCCACAAGAGGCACTGCACGGCTAATCGAACACATTCGCATCCACACAGGTATGACTGAAAACTGGTCTTTAACTTTAGTTACACTCTGACTACTTGTATAGAGGCTCTTTGGTCTTTTACGAGCTTACCAAGTACATAAGATGTTCTCTATCTCTTCCTCCAGGCGAAAAACCCCATAGATGCCACTTGTGTCCTTTCGCCTCAGCGTACGAGCGCCACCTAGAGGCGCACATGCGCTCTCACACGGGCGAAAAGCCCTACAAATGTGAGCTCTGCTCTTTCCGCTGCAGCGATCGCAGTAACCTTTCTCATCACCGGCGCCGAAGACACAAACTGCTTCCCATGAAGGGCGCACGCTCTGCTATCTCACACCGAAAAATGCTCAGTGTCCTCCAGAAGAGAGGAAACTCTCTGGGTTATGGACGCCGTTTGCTCATCAACCTCAGCCCGCCATCCATGGTATTGCAAAAGCCCAGCTCAGAGCAGCACCACTTGGGTGACTTCGGCCATGATCTCCCTCCTCACTCCCACCTCCATCAGGAGGCCTATAACAGTCTAGGAAAGGATGCACAAGTTGGTGAAGCAATTGGAAGTGGATCTAGGGAGGACCAGGACATGGTATTGGACAACCCGCTGAACCAGCTTTCGACTTTGGCCGGTCAGCTTGCCAGCATCCCACCTGAAGCCCAAGGTGCACCGGTATCTCCCGGAGCAGAATCTCTACCTGACGAAAAACCCACGTTCCTCGTCCAGCAGCCTGTGACGGCACCCGCTCTCGTCTCTGTCAGCGCGGCTCAAGCTTCTTCTCCAATCACCCCCGAGCCCAGACCTGCAGCGCACAGTGGCTGTAGCCCAGGGGTGGGACCCTGTAGCGAGAGAACCAGCACTCCCAGCGGTACCAACAGCCAGCCAGGGACGCCCACCCCAATACAGGACCCCCAGATGCTCCACCACTGCCCCCACTGTCACATATATTTCCCAGACAACATCCTCTACACCATCCACATGGGTTGCCATGGTTACGAGAACCCTTTTCAGTGTAACATATGCGGACACAGATGCAGAAACAGCTATGACTTTGCCTGTCACTTTGCAAGAGGCCAGCACAAATAAGAACACATGGGTGTTACTGGCCTCTTCTTTGCCCTGTTTTACACAATAATAATTCAATTATAGTATCTGTACATTCCAAAGATGAAATTGGTTGACTCTACTTTGTAATTATTTTATTAGAACTGTTATTGGTATGTTATGATGAAGTCAGTAAGTCACAATTAGAGTGTACACTTTTAGTTCTTTGAAAGGTAAGAAATGTGGATGCTAATGGTGTTCTCACATCAAAAACTACCATCCCAGTTAGAGATCTTGAGAAGTTTTCCAACGTTCCAATTATTCATAACACAGATTTTGCCTCAACTCTCTTTTATAAGTGCCAGAGTTCAGTAATCAGTGCCTACAGTTATTTTCTGAAAGTCGACACTTAACATTTTGTATTATTATTATTATTATTATTATTATTATTATTATTATTATTATTTTTTACATTTGGAATTCAGTGACATGAATCACAGTAAATGTTATCGCTTTAGTTTAAATGTTATATCATGACATTGCCATATTTAATATTTCTTTCCTCTAATTTAAGATAAAATCACCTCAAATTGTTACTTGCTTATTTGTTGAGAGGGCTATATTATTTAAGCTAAACTTAAATCAACAAGGTTGAGTTTGACAATGAAAATTCATAATACAGATAAATAACCTGGCTGTTTAGCAGTGAGAAATAGTGTCCTGTAGGATTGTTGTCCAAATGAATCATTTTAGTGACCTGAGGTGTTCTTACTTAGCACCATAGCACATGGCTGTACACACTGGTTTTGTAAAGCAGTGTTGATGATTGTGTTTGATTAGTGTGGGCACACTTCTCTCTTTTATTCGTTCACCCTCATTGCTACCACTGGTGCCATGCTGTAGAAGTTATTTGTAATGTTTTCGAAAATGTCTGTGGTGCTACTATTTAAACATTTCATATTTCATTCTGCATAATAAACGAAATTATCAGAAAAGTATTGAATAACATGTTTTGGTGGATTTGATGTTGAATGTCAATAAACCTGACTTATGCGGCGTGTACTGCAATATTTGTTTATCCTGTCATTTCTTTCTCAAAACCAAAAAGGTATGCCTTGCATTTCTGTCTGGTCCACATATGTGAGTTCCCTAAATATCTTCCATCTAATAAACTTTGAAAGACAAGCACCTGCTACATACAACATTGTTTTGTTTTGTCAATACAATGTATACAGTAAGGATGAAACAAGTTTCTCTTTCACATCCCAGTTCTGTGAATTATGACTGATTAGCTGATCGGTCCTTTACATTGTCATCAGCCACCTGTATATAATTTGAGTGCCTGTAAAATTAGAACATCATTGGTTTCAATTTCCTGGTAGTTAAATAGTCACCTGACTGACAGATTATATATCCGTTAACCTTTACTGGGTAACACAGTTGACGGTAACTTAGAGATCTTGAGATTGGGACAATCCATTTCTTTTTGAAGGGGGTTTTCCCAGTGGGTAACTTAGTTGACAGTGGTTTTTTGTAGTAGGGTAAGGGTAGGGTCCTCCCTTCAGATCCATTTGTATAAATCTTCAAAGAGTTACACACTTTCAAGACTTAATTTATAAAAAAAATCTAAAAGTGTCTCTTTTTTTGTGTGTGTGGGGGGGGGGATTACAGCAGTACACTGCGAAGAGGGATGGCGGCCTCAGACCCATCCTAGATCTCAGGCAACTGAACAAATCGCTGTTGAGCCGTACGTTCAGAATGCTGTCCATTAAACAAATCCTCGCACACATTCACACTAGATCTGATGGATGCTTATTTTCACATATGAATAGCTCCCCGTCACAGGCCATTCTTGAGATTTGCCTTCGAGGGACAGACTTATCAATACACAGTTCTGCCATTCGGCCTATCTGCCGCGCCCCGAGTTTTTACGAAATGCATGGACGCGGCACTAGCTCCCCTGAGATTAAAGGGGATGCGCATCCTCAACTACCTCGATGATTGGCTAATCTTAGCCCAATCAGAGGCTCAGCTGGTGACACACAGATCCTGGCTCCTCAGCCATTTGGAAGGCCTGGGTCTCAGGATCAATACGGAAAAGAGCGTGCTATCCCCATCCCAGAATACACGTTTTCTGGGAGTGCACATAAACTCTATACAAATGAGAGCGCAGCTGACGTCACGTCGAGCGCGCACCATTCAGAGTCTGGCAGCTTCGTTCAAAACGGACTTGTGCGTCCCTCTCAAGAAGTTTCAGAGGATGTTAGGCCAGATGGCCTCAGCATCAGCTGTGCTCAAGCTGGGCTTGCTGCGCATGCACCCCTTACAGCCCTGGCTAAAGTACCGTGTCCCGACCTGGGCATGGCACTCAGGCCGGCTGAGCATCAAGGTGAACCACGGCTGCATCAGAGCCCTGGCTCCTTGGCTAGTGGAAGACTGGTACCAGTCAGGGGTGAGCGCGGGCGCCACCACAAGATGGAAGGTAGTCTCGACAGATGCATCCAACCTAGGTTGGGGTGCCCTACATCAGGGCAAGCCACTCTCCGGCCTGTGGTCAGCAGAGGAAAAGAGGCTACACATAAACTGTCTAGAGATGAGAGCGGTGGTTTTAGCGCTCAAAGCTTTCCTTCCGTTCTTAAAGGGACAGCATGTCCTGGTCCACTCGGACAGCATGACAGTAGTCTCATATATAAACCGCCAGGGTGGGCTAAACTCATGCAGCCTACATATCATGGCAGAACGCCTCTTGATATGGGCAGCACGCAACCTGAGCTCACTGAGAGCAGTGCATGTGCCGGGAATTCTGAACCAGGGGCCGGATATGCTATCCAGGAACAACGTTCCCCCAGGGGAATGGTCACTTCACCCATAAATGGTTCAGTTGATATGGAGTGTCTTCGGGAAAGCGGAAGTGGATCTTTTTGCGTCAAAGACAACACTCACTACCTGACATACTTCTCCAAGGACAGGGATGCGTTGGCCCACGAATGGCCCAGCCTCCCTCTGTATGCATTTCCCCCGATCACACTGTTACCCCAGGTAATCAGGAGAATCGTGGAGGGGAAACACACAATACTATTGATAGCTCCACTGTGGAGGAGCCAGTTATGGTATGCGGATCTGAACCCACAAACATGTGAGGTCACAGAAGTGCTCCGGTTTTTACAAGAGCTGTTGGACACGGGTCGTTCCCCCTCCACGCTCAAAGTATATGTGGCGGCAATAGCAGCGTATCACAGGCTGGTGGCGGGGCAGTCCTTAGGAAAGTGCGATCTCATAGCGCGCTTCCTTAAAGGAGCCAGAAGGCTTAACCCGCCCCGCCCCCTCACAGTTCCTGTATGGGATCTTTCGATAGTCCTACAAGCTATGAAAGAGCCCCCATTCGAACCACTGCAGTCAGCAAGCATAAGGCACCTTTCACTCAAAGCTGCATTTCTACTGGCTCTCGCGTCCATAAAGAGAGTAGGCGACCTACACGCCCTCTCAACGAGCGCTTCCTGTCTGGAATTTGGGCCAAATGACTCCAAAGTCATCCTCAAACCAAGGCATGGATATGTACCTAAAGTGCTTTCCACTCCATTCAGAGCACAGGTGATCACTCTATCGACGCTGCCGTCCTCGCAGGACGAGGAAGGCGCGAGCGCACTTTGCCCAGTCAGAGCACTCAAAATATAGCCTATAGGCGGTCGGAACAGCTATTTGTCTGCTTCGGGGGCCGCACAAAAGGAAGCCCGGTCACGAAGCAGAGATTATCACAATGGATAGTAGACGCTATCGTGCTGGCTTATCAAGCCAAGGGTCTCGCCTGCCCTATAGGCGTCAGAGCTCATTCCACGAGAGGCATGGCCTCGTCATGGGCCTGGTCTAATGGCATACCATTAGAAGATATCTGCGCAGCGGCAGGCTGGGCCTCTCCGTCCACGTTTATCAGATTCTATAACCTAGATGTCCCTGCCTTGCAAGCAGGTGTGTTTTCTACGTAGTAAGGGTATCACCCTCTTATGTATTCACAAGCATGCATCATATAGCCCGACACGGTCCGGCAACGCTCTATAAGGCCCGACTATGTCTGGCCAGCATAATGCACATTTACCCCCTAGGAAGCCCACTATGGTCGGCTTTAAGGGGCTCGTTCTCTCCAGTCGGTTAGGGTTTACGTCCTGGCTGTGGAGATCTGCACGCACGGCATTTTACACTGGTCCCCCTGCGTTATGCTAACGCAAGACGAGTGACTCTCTCAAAAGGGAACGACTCGGTTATTAACATAACCTCGGTTTCCTGAGAGTAGGGAACGAGTCTTGCGTAGCATGCCGTGCTAGTGCTAGCTCAGTGTGTCGCTTCAGTCGATTTTATGAACTCTCCCTATGGCGAGGCACTGCCTTTTATAGGCTCGCTATGCAAATTCAGGAGGGCTATGCAGACGGAACAAAGAAGACGTCCCATTGGCTCCCTCCGATCAGCCGCCTCACCATAGGTTGGCTGCAGTTGCAGCAGCACAGCCAATCAGCGCGCACCTGCGCTCTGCTAGGTGTACTGTGCAGCTACACTGCGTTTTACATGGAAAATTTTAAGGATAAAATTGACTTCAGTCTTGAGGAAATACGGAGTACCCGTATGCTAACGCAAGACTCGTTCCCTACTCTCAGGGAACCGAGGCTATGTTAATAACCGAGTCGTTAGCCTACATAAGAAACCTAGATGTTTCCCGCTACTATCAGTTGTGATGGATATTTGTTTAACGAGCACACCTGTTTGTAATTAAGTTTGTCTCCTTGTTTATTTAAGTTCTTCTGTTTCTCACAGTCATTTTCCAGTATTGTTTCCTCTCCTTGTTTCGTTTGTGATCGTTGTTATTGCATTGCCTACGTTTTCTCTATGTTAATAAATCAAGTTATATTTTAGTCTATTTGCCTAGCTTCTTCACCCCTTTCCATATTAATTTGTAATGCAAAGCAAAATGTTTTGCATTGATTAATATATATCAACACATTCTCTTGACAGGCAGCAATTGTAAGAATCCTACCGTATTTATATGTGACGACTTGCTTGGTTCAATAATGGCAAAATAAAAAAGTATCTATATATTATATCACACTGATAAAGACAAAGAAGTGCATATGAAGAAGGATTGCTTTAATGAATTAAAGAAAATTTAATCCAAATGAATTTGCTTAGGAATTTGCTTGATATATTTGATTATTAATGATAAAGATGAGAAATAGAGATGCTGATGATGATCAAATCACTCTGCTGCCTCAATCTTCTCATGCTCTCTGAAAGCACGTCTCCGTCCTGTACAGTATAGGGATAAAGGGATAGAGTAGTTAGTCATAAGTAGAATACTAATAATTCCAACTTGGACAGCTAGAAATGGTATAGGAAATTATACCAATATAACAGCTATACCAATAATAACATTTAAAATACTGTATGGAAAATGTAAATATTAATTCAAACATTTTAAAATATGCAAAAAAAAGCATTTTTACAAAGAAGATACAGTTAAATGGATAGCTGACCCAACAATTCTGACTTTATTTACTCTACTTATGGTGTTTATTCTCCTGTTGATACTAGATTCTTCAGAATTTTCCTTTTGTGCTCCATGGAGCAAGTCACAGAATATGGGTTTGGAACAACATGAGTGTGAGTAAATAATGACAGAATTGTCACTTTTGGGTGAATTATTGCTTTATATCTGCGAAACTAAGAGAGACCTCTGACCTTTGAGTTTGATTGGCCCCAGCGTCACAGTATTGGTGTGGTAGGTGCTGTCAAGGGATCTCTTGCGGCGGAAGCGGCAGCCTTGGCGGCAGCGAGAGTTGTAATCGTTATCAGGGCAGATAATCACTTTACACTGCAGGTACACGTAGGCGTGAGTCCGGAGGAACTTAAAAGCTCGGAAACTGAACTGAGCATAATAGTGCTCACCACTGGTGTAGGAATAATATGTGTTGTCTCTGGGACATCTAAAACAGAGGATATATTGAGATAGAAATTTGAATTTGGAAAATAAATGAATTTGAATTAAAAGTACAATAGTTGGTTTTACTATAGTGCAAAGGAGTACAATAACATATGTAGACTAAGCAACAGAGTTCTTACCAATACTATCTTAGATTTAATTCCACTGTCACATATGATATGATGATGGAGGGCGTCACATTTAAGAAATAAATGGTCTCACCCATTACGCAGCAGATCATAGGAACGGTCTTTGAAGTCAGTGGGATTTGGAGATGCTACACAGGTGTCTAGGAAGAGATCCAGGCTGTTGTCACGCCTGTTTAGTTCGACTTGAACATACAGAAACTGGTTCAAGGTCACTTCATACGGAGAGTCATAAATTTGTTGGTAGAAACTGCTGGAGGTGTAGAAGGCTATGCTGGCATTGAAGCGGCCCGTTCCTGTGATGTTGGCATTGATGTTCTCCCTGGCCTTGTAGAATATCTGGACCATAGTATCCGGCTCCATTCGGCAGCCCACGCGTAGTAGGAACTGTGACTGACGAGTGATCTCGCCCGACTGAGACTGAGATCCCCGCACATTGTTGGTGTAGGACACAAATCCGTTCATCATCTAGGAGAGAGAGACAGAGAGCAGGTGATGTTGTGTGCTAAACATGCCCCTCAATGATGTTCACATGTAGATCATACCTCTTTGGCGGTTCCACATGTGTCGAGAGGGAAGCTGAACACAACATCAGTACTGGTAATAGTGGGTCTGCAAAGATGATCATCCACATAAAGGTCATTTCCACTCAATCCAAGTGAGTTCAGGTAAGACCTTTGAATGACAATGACCATGTTGTCTGAGGAGCAATCCACACGACCTGCAGAGTGAAGTCCCCTCAAATAAATGTTGCACTTTTAAAGAATTTGATACTTTTAAAATAATTATTGAGACTTGATATTACCTTTGTCTGCAGTCAGAGAGCTTGTGAAAAGGGCCTTAAAACCATGGCTGACACCAGAGTAGTCACTCCTGAAGACAACAGTCAAGTATCGTGAAGAAGAGTGAAACACCTGGTGGGTGGTGTCATTGAAGCAGACTTTTCCCAGCTGTGGATGACCAGTGGAAGAGCCGTCATGTATGGAGATGTAGTCACAGTTACAGCAGCGCTCCAATCTGGAAGAAACAGACAAAATGTTACCCCAACCAGAAAAGAGGAACACTGTATCGTTGGATGTCATTTATGATTAAAAACTGTTAAATAATTTGTGAGTGAAACAGCTTAATATTTAAATCTGAATTTTTAACCTCACTAGAATAGATCGAGACATTTGGAATTGGTTCCACCCTCAGGTTGTTAGTGGAACTGCACAAATAAACTGCAAAAATCCTCAAAAATAACACTGCTCCTACAGTATTTTTGGACTTAAATAAAATTATATTAAATTGTATAGTAAAAATCATTTATGCAATTATACTTAATTTAAATATAGAGTATATTAAAAAGTGTATTATATATATATTTAGTTTATATGTCAATACCCCCCTCTGATCGATAGCAAACATGATTCCAGCATCATGAACCTGTCTCTAACTTACTCCACATCCACAAATGACAGGAAGATCCTCTGTCCTTGCTGAGCAGAGAGATACCACACACAGTAGGCATTGTCATGATAATAGCTTGGGTAGTTTGGACTGGAAAACAGCCCAGAACCATACAGGTGTCCTCCACACTGAGGTTGAGAAACTGTTAATCATAAAGAAACAAAATGTGTTCAGTTTTACAGTTACGAACAAGTTTAATCGCAATCAGGTAAAATCTGAATTTAGCCTCAGAAATGACAAATACTATAGTAGTACCTGTAGTTGCTGTGTCCAATGGACAGTACCCTGATTAAAGGAGAGAAGATAAAACAAAGATGAGTATGAACCAGAAGTGTCATGTTTGAGTCTTCAAGAAGTCGTTTACTCGAGTAGTTGTAGTCACAGAAGGAAAATAACAGTGTGAACATTCTTCAAAACATAATTTGTATAAAGAGCTGTGTATATGTTATGTGGTGATGATAGAATAATTTATATCATGGTCTGTCTGAATACTTGCTTCTGATTGGCTGGAAGGGCAATAAAACCGTTAAATGCACAGGTTCACGGAGGCAACCACCCTCCACTTCGGGTTCTTTGCCTCCACGTCGCGCAATAAAATTGTTTAATGCACAGTTAGCCGTGAATTATCCCTTACTTAAAGGCCTTCTGAAGGGATTTGATGGGTTTGTGTAAGAAAAATATCCATATTTAACACGTTATAAAGTAGAATATCCGTATTCAACTTACGATAAAAGCATGGCGCGGCAATGACGTTGGACACAGCATAATCGCATTGAACTGTGTGAGGTGCTACACTTTTTTTTCATAAGTTGTATACAGAAGGTGGTCCACCGGGAGCTAGATATTTTACTTTATAACGTGTTAAATATGGATATTTTTCTTACACAAACCCATCAATTCACTTCAGAAGGCCCTTATTAACCCCACCCCCCAGAGCTATGTGGAGTACGTTATAATAGATGGATTAACTTTTTGGGCTTCAAATTTTGACGGAATAGACGGAAATATGGGTTCATTTTCTTTTCATTTATCTTATTGGTATAAATGCCATATTCTGACAAATTAGTATTATTAAGCAATAGATGCTTCAACTCCAGAGCAAGTTTTAACTGTCTGTTTTTGAGGAACTTACAGTGAAAGTCAGGGCAACAGTTGCCATAGTACTGACAGTCGTGGGTGCATGAGCAGCTGCTGAAGTTGTATCCACAGTTATACATGCAGGAGGGAGCTACAGTAATAGAGGGAGGAACAGATTTTACTCATGATGTCATCAATATGTGTGTGCACATTATGGGTCACATATTGGTGTGTATATTTAATTAGATAAAAACTCATTACTGCCTTTACGGAAATTCAACTGATCCATTTCATGTCATTAATCTCAATGTGAACTTAAATTCAACTGAATGGCAGCAGCACCTGAAGTATCTGGCCAGGCTGTTGTTCCTGTTGTTGTTCCTGTTGTTGGGCAGTAGCCTGTGTAAAGAGAAGAGATTAAACTGAAAGGGTAAGAAACAACACTACAAGACTCCTTTGATTCTGCAAAATCAGTTTAGCCACAAGTAATAAACTGACCCATATGCTCACTACAGGAAAGATTAGTATTTGAGTTTACACTATTTAATCTTAAAGTGTCTGTCTGATCAAGAGGAACTCACTGTTGTAGTCAGGACAACAGTTGCCATAGTACTGACAGTTGTAGGTGCATGAGCAGCTGCTGAAGTTGTATCCACAGTTATACATGCAGGAGGGAGCTACATAATAGAGGGAGGAACAGATTTTACTCATGATGTCATCAATATGTGTGTGCACATTATGGGTCACATATTGGTGTGTATTTTTAATTAGATAAAAACTCAAAACTCATTACTGCCTTTACGGAAATTCAACTGATCAATTTGATTTCATTAATCTCAATGTGAACTTAAATTCAACTGAATGGCAGCAGCACCTGTATCTGGCCAGGCTGTTGTTCCGTTTGTTGGGCAGTAGCCTGTGTAAAGAGAAGAGATTAAACCGAAAGGTTAGGAAACAACACTACAAGACTCCTTTGATTCTGCAAAATCAGTTTTGTCACAAGTACTGACCCATATGCTCACTACAGGAAAGATTAGAATTTGAGTTTACACTATTTTATCTTAAAGTGTCTGTCTGATCAAGAGGAACTCACTGTTGTAGTCAGGACAACAGTTGTTATAACGTTGACAGAGGTCGTCACATCCACAGATTGGGAGTAATTCACCACATTTATTTTCGCAGGAGCCATGATCTGTTGAATCTTTAGAATGTAAATGTTTGAGAAATGACTGCGCTCACATAGGTTGTTGAACATTCAGCTAATCATATAAATGTCAGGTCACAGGTAAGTTCAACTAATTGACAATAGTACCTATTATAGTGGCAGCTGTTGTTTCTGTTGTTGCTGTCACGAAACAGTAGCCTTTGTAGAGGGAAAAGATCAAAATAAATACAATTAAAGCAAAAATTATTCCGCAACATGTATTTAATCACAGGTAATACAAACAGAAAAGTTTTATCTTTGTAGTATTTATTTCCTTCAAAGTGTCTGTCTGATCAAGAGGAACTCACTGTTGTAGTCAGGACAACAGTTGCCATAGTACTGACAGTTGTAGGTGCATGAGCAGTTGCCGAGGTTGTATCCACAGTTATACCTGCAGGAGGGAGCTAGAGAGAGAAACATTATCCACAAAGCCATTAATACATGACTGAGGGACATCAGCCTCCCTCAACACCAAGGAAAGGGTTTGAATTCGAAAGACAGACAAGAAAGTCGTATATGTGCACCTGTTGTAGCTGGCAATTCAGTTGTTGAAGAGCAGTAGTCTGTATAAATAAAAAATATAAATGATAAAGAATCATATGTGCAATACAAGTGTCACAATCACCAGTGAGAGTGCCCCTGATTACCACCTGAGGGCACTCCACCCCGGACTGTCATTCCATCACAAACTACATTACCCATAATCCTTTGCACGGACTCATCATCACTCATTGTTTGCACCTGTGTCTCATCACCTCATTACCCCAGCCTATATAAACCATGTTCACTCTGTCATTCACTGCAAAGTCTTGTTTGTTGTAAACTGCATTTCTGAGCATTTTCCCTGGTTTCATGTCGCTGGTTTTGGATTTCTTGCCTGTTCCGTGGATTACACTTTTGCCTGTCTCTCCTGTCATGTTTTCCGTATTGGACTGATTACCTGTTATGACCATAGACCGTAAAAAAATATGGACGACGCGACTTCATTGACTTCCGCTGACCAAAGTTGAAGCTTTTGTAGGCCCGCACACGGCGCTGACATCTTGGGACCGAGTCTGCGCAGTAGCGATCTCAGGACCAGAGTTGCGCAGTAGAGAGCAGGAAGTAGAGGCGCGATTATCAAAAGCCCGCCCACACTCTCACAGATGCAAAACAATTCATTATGTTGGTGTGAAATAAACAGTTATAGAAATGTAATAATTAAAGCTCCAATCTCCTTGCCAAAATCCCGAAAAAAGTCTGTTAGTGCCTCAGTGACAACTTCACTCAGAGAAGCCTTCAGTCTCAGCTGTCAATCATGACGTCAAACCCCCTGTTTTTATAGCATCAATTAACTAACTAAAACTAAACTTATTTAAAAAACGAACATTTGAAATGAAATCATCGTAATAAAAACTGCCTAAAATGACAGAAACCATCTTTAGGAAACAATTATTTGAAGTGTAATTGAATTGTTTAGTGTGTCTCACGTCCATTCTAATACATGGAGGGGTGGGGTTTAGGAGCTATACTGGGACCAGCCACCGGGGGGCGATCGAGGCGCGGAAGCTTCAGTTTCTAACAGGAGGGCTACAGGCTTGGTTATGACCTCTTGCCTGTTTTTTGACTACTAGTGTGGATTACCCCTTACTAATAAAACTATATTTGGATCCTCAATCTTCGGTCTCAGAGCAGTACGTGACAACAAGGTAGATTTGTATCTAGTATCTATATCTTGAAGTGTCTGGTCAAGAGGAACTCACTGTCATAGTCAGGACAACAGTTGCCATAGTACTGACAGTTGTAGGTGCATGAGCAGCTGCCGAGGTTGTATCCACAGTTATACCTGCAGGAGGGAGCTAGAGAGAGAAACATTATCCACAAAGCCATTAATACATGACTGAGGGACATCAGCCTCCCTCAACACCAAGGAAAGGGTTTGAATTCGAAAGACAGATAAGAAAGTCGTATATGTGCACCTGTTGTAGCTGGCAATTCAGTTGTTGAAGAGCAGTAGTCTGTATAAATAAAAAATATTAATTATAAAGAATCATATGTGCATTACAAGTTCGATTTGTATCTATATCTTGAAGTGTCTGATCAAGAGGAACTCACTGTCGTAGTCAGGACAACAGTTGCCATAGTACTGACAGTTGTAGGTGCATGAGCAGCTGCCGAGGTTGTATCCACAGTTATACCTGCAGGAGGGAGCTAGAGAGAGAGAAACATTATCCACAAAGCCATTAATACATGACTGAGTGACATCAGCCTCCCTCAACACCAAGGAAAGGGTTTGAATTCGAAAGACAGACAAGAAAGTCGTATATGTGCACCTGTTGTAGCTGGCAATTCAGTTGTTGAAGAGCAGTAGTCTGTATAAATAAAAAATATAAATGATAAAGAATCATATGTGCAATACAAGTGTCACAATCACCAGTGAGAGTGCCCCTGATTACCACCTGAGGGCACTCCACCCCGGACTGTCACTCCATCACAAACTACATTACCCATAATCCTTTGCACGGACTCATCATCACTCATTGTTTGCACCTGTGTCTCATCACCTCATTACCCCATTACCCCAGCCTATATAAACCATGTTCACTCTGTCATTCACTGCGAAGTCTTGTTTGTTGTAAACTGCATTACTGAGCATTTTCCCTGGTTTCATGTCGCCGGTTTTGGATTTCTTGCCTGTTCCGTGGATTACACTTTTGCCTGTCTCTCCTGTCATGTTTTCCGTATTGGACTGATTACCTGTTATGACCATAGACCGTAAAAAAATATGGATGACGCGACTTCATTGACTTCCGCTGACCAAAGTTGAAGCTTTTGTAGGCCCGCACACGGTGCTGACATCTTGGGGCCGAGTCTGCGCAGTAGCGATCTCAGGACCGGAGTTGCGCAGTAGAGAGCAGGAAGTAGGGGTGCGATTATCAAAAGCCCGCCCACACTCTCACAGATGCAAAACAATTCATTATGTTGGTGTGAAATAAACAGTTATAGAAATGTAATAATTAAAGCTCCAATCTCCTCCCCAAAATCCTGAAAAAAGTCCGTTAGTGCCTCAGTGACAACTTCACTCAGAGAAGCCTTCAGTCTCAGCTGTCAATCATGACGTCAAACCCCCTGTTTTTATAGCATCAATTAACTAACTAAAACTAAACTTATTTAAAAAACGAACACTTGAAATGAAGTCATCGTAATAAAAACTGCCTAAAATGACAGAAACCATCTTTAGGAAACAATTATTTGAAGTGTAATTGAATTGTTTAGTGTGTCTCGCGTCCATTCTAATACATGGAGGGGTGGGGTTTAGGAGCTATACTGGGACCAGCCACTGGGGGGCGATCGAGGCACGGAAGCTTCAGTTTCTAACAGGAGGGCTACAGGCTTGGTTATGACCTCTTGCCTGTTTGTTGACTACTAGTGTGGATTACCCCTTACTAATAAAACTATATTTGGATCCTCAATCTTCGGTCTCAGAGCAGTACGTGACAACAAGGTAGATTTGTATCTAGTATCTATATCTTGAAGTGTCTGGTCAAGAGGAACTCACTGTCATAGTCAGGACAACAGTTGCCATAGTACTGACAGTTGTAGGTGCATGAGCAGCTGCCGAGGTTGTATCCACAGCTATACCTGCAGGAGGGAGCTAGAGAGAGAGAAACATTATCCACAAAGCCATTAATACATGACTGAGGGACATCAGCCTCCCTCAACACCAAGGAAAGGGTTTGAATTCGAAAGACAGATAAGAAAGTCGTATATGTGCACCTGTTGTAGCTGGCAATTCAGTTGTTGAAGAGCAGTAGTCTGTATAAATAAAAAATATTAATTATAAAGAATCATATGTGCATTAAAAGTTCGATTTGTATCTATATCTTGAAGTGTCTGATCAAGAGGAACTCACTGTCGTAGTCAGGACAACAGTTGCCATAGTACTGACAGTTGTAGGTGCATGAGCAGCTGCCGAGGTTGTATCCACAGTTATACCTGCAGGAGGGAGCTAGAGAGAGAGAAACATTATCCACAAAGCCATTAATACATGACTGAGTGACATCAGCCTCCCTCAACACCAAGGAAAGGGTTTGAATTCGAAAGACAGACAAGAAAGTCGTATATGTGCACCTGTTGTAGCTGGCAATTCAGTTGTTGAAGAGCAGTAGTCTGTATAAATAAAAAATATAAATTATAAAGAATCAAATGTGCAATACAAGTGTCACAATCACCAGTGAGAGTGCCCCTGATTACCACCTGAGGGCACTCCACCCCGGACTGTCACTCCATCACAAACTACATTACCCATAATCCTTTGCACGGACTCATCATCACTCATTGTTTGCACCTGTGTCTCATCACCTCATTACCCCATTACCCCAGCCTATATAAACCATGTTCACTCTGTCATTCACTGCGAAGTCTTGTTTGTTGTAAACTGCATTACTGAGCATTTTCCCTGGTTTCATGTCGCCGGTTTTGGATTTCTTGCCTGTTCCGTGGATTACACTTTTGCCTGTCTCTCCTGTCATGTTTTCCGTATTGGACTGATTAACTGTTATGACCATAGACCGTAAAAAAATATGGACGACGCGACTTCATTGACTTTCGCTGACCAATGTTGAAGCTTTTGTAGGCCCGCACACGGTGCTGACATCTTGGGGCCGAGTCTGCGCAGTAGCGATCTCAGGACCGGAGTTGCGCAGTAGAGAGCAGGAAGTAGAGGCGCGATTATCAAAAGCCCGCCCACACTCTCACAGATGCAAAACAATTCATTATGTTGGTGTGAAATAAACAGTTATAGAAATGTAATAATTAAAGCTCCAATCTCCTCCCCAAAATCCTGAAAAAAGTCTGTTAGTGCCTCAGTGACAACTTCACTCAGAGAAGCCTTCAGTCTCAGCTGTCAATCATGACGTCAAACCCCCTGTTTTTATAGCATCAATTAACTAACTAAAACTAAACTTATTTAAAAAACGAACATTTGAAATGAAATCATCGTAATAAAAACTGCCTAAAATGACAGAAACCATCTTTAGGAAACAATTATTTGAAGTGTAATTGAATTGTTTAGTGTGTCTCGCGTCCATTCTAATACATGGAGGGGTGGGGTTTAGGAGCTATACTGGGACCAGCCACTGGGGGGCGATCGAGGCACGGAAGCTTCAGTTTCTAACAGGAGGGCTACAGGCTTGGTTATGACCTCTTGCCTGTTTGTTGACTACTAGTGTGGATTACCCCTTACTAATAAAACTATATTTGGATCCTCAATCTTCGGTCTCAGAGCAGTACGTGACAACAAGGTAGATTTGTATCTAGTATCTATATCTTGAAGTGTCTGGTCAAGAGGAACTCACTGTCATAGTCAGGACAACAGTTGCCATAGTACTGACAGTTGTAGGTGCATGAGCAGCTGCCGAGGTTGTATCCACAGCTATACCTGCAGGAGGGAGCTAGAGAGAGAGAAACATTATCCACAAAGCCATTAATACATGACTGAGGGACATCAGCCTCCCTCAACACCAAGGAAAGGGTTTTAATTCGAAAGACAGATAAGAAAGTCGTATATGTGCACCTGTTGTAGCTGGCAATTCAGTTGTTGAAGAGCAGTAGTCTGTATAAATAAAAAATATTAATTATAAAGAATCATATGTGCATTACAAGTTCGATTTGTATCTATATCTTGAAGTGTCTGATCAAGAGGAACTCACTATCGTAGTCGGGACAACAGTTGCCATAGTACTGACAGTTGTAGGTGCATGAGCAGCTGCCGAGGTTGTATCCACAGTTATACATGCAGGAGGGAGCTAGAGACAGGAAAATAATTTACTCATGATGTCATCAATGCATGATTCATTTATAAAAACAGTTATAAGTCAGAGTTAGAAGAGCAAAGTTGGACTAATTACTGCCTTTACAAAGGTAGTTTAATCTCAATGTGCACTTAAATTCAACTGAAAGGCACCTGTTGTATCAAAGTGTGTTCTTGTTTCTGTTGTTGTTGTTCCTGTTGTAGTTGTGCAGTATCCTGTGAAAAGAGAAGAGATAAAAAAAGTTTTCTTTTGATTTAGCGAAGTCCATTTCATTATAGGAAATACAATGAATCATGTGATGATCACTACAGGAAAGATTTGTGTTTTCGTTTATAGTATTTCAATTTAAAGTGTCTGTCTGATCAAGAGGAACTCACTGTTGTAGTCAGGGCAACAGCTGCCATAGTACTGACAGTGGTCGTCACATCCACAGAGAGGAAACCTTTGGCCACACTTATTCTCACAGGAGTATTCATCTATTGTTGGCTCTATAGATGTAGATGTTTTTGAGAAATTATTGCACTTATATGAATTGCTGTACATTCAGACGGTCATTTATTGTCATTAAAATGTCAGGTTAGAACTTAGCTAGTAGAGAAAGGAATAATTAGTATATGTGTTAGAGCTGCACATTTAATCATTTAAAAGATCTCATTCCTAAATGACAATGATTCTCCTGTCTATTAAACCTTTTTCCAAATCACACCGAAACATTAAAATCTGCGCTGGTGCTGCCGCTGCCGCTGACCCAGAGAGAGCAGTTATCATGTATAATATGAAACGGCTTTTCAACTCCACATATTATTATGTTACAAAGATCCATATTATCGCAGAAATACTGGGATAAAAGTTCACTCGGATATAAACAATGATGTCTACGGAAGATCAAAATCAAGTAAATCAGGTGGCAACAGGTGACTGTTCAAATATTTGTCATTAGAGAATCATTCATTCAAGAGATTCATTCAAAAACGCTGATTCATCCAGTGAATGAATCATTCATCAGATCAATTAAAAATAATTAATTAAATATTTTAAATAGACTGCAGCAATTGACATGCTGTCAGAAGCAGAAGTTATTGTCAGAAGTTATTTTATTTAATTGTCTGTTCAGAATCGTGGGAGAATTTGAAACAAAAAATAATTGTTATTCTCAATTTATCATGCAGCTCTAAAGTGTGTGATTTATACCAAACATAATAATCAACAGATGCATAAGAAGAGTTGTAAAGAGAATTACAGTATATATCATCATTTTATTCTCAATTCTCTTTACAACTGTATATTTCTATTTCTTATGCATCTGTTGATTATTATTTTTGGTTAGGGCTGTCTGACTGGAAGAGATTGGAAAAGGAGAGCAGTGTGCTTCGCTTCATTCCGCTTGTGAAGAATAAGGCATAATTATACTAAGGGTTAATATAAGAAGTCGCTGATAGCGTCGTTACGTGCTAAAGGCATAGGTTAAACGGTAGCAGACAGTGCAAAGAAGTGGACTCAAGAAAAGGGGAGGCCCTGCAGGCCATAGGTAATGTCCCCTACAGGAACCCATCTTGGACCGACTTGTAAGGTCCAGGAGACATTGCGAACCTACTCCATCTCTTGCATCTCAGATAGGGGCACCCCGAATTTAGAGAATCGGGCAGTTAGGGATCTATTTATCATCATTTTATTATTTTTAATTCTCTTTACAACTGTTTTAATTATCCTTGTTTTTATTTTTATTTCTTATATGGTATCTTTATTTCTTGTGTTATCACTATTTTAATTCCTTTTCTATGTAAAGCACTTTGAATTACCATTGTGTATGAAATGTGCTATAATAAACTTGCCTTGCCTTTCCTTGCCTTATACATTATTGGGTAACTTTACTGATTAGTGTAAGCCTATACATTTTGTTAGAAGAGCAAAGCTATAACAATTTCTGCCTTTATAAATGTTTTTTAATAACATTAGTGTCACTTAAATGGAAATGAATTGCAGCTTCACCTGGCGTGAGAGATAACTCTGTTGTTGTTGTTGTTGTTCTTAAGCAGATACCTATATAAAGAGAAGAAATAAGACTGAAAGGGGGAAAAATGTTACACCACATTGATGCAGCAAAATCCATTTCATGACAAGGCCCACTGCAAAGCTGTTTATTCTATTTTGAAGTATCTGTCTTATCAAGAGGAACTCACTTTCATAGTCAGGGCAACAGGTGCCAGAGTACTGACAATTATCATTGCATGAGCAGATGCCGAGGTCATATCCACAGGAATACCTGCATGAATTGGAATCTAACAAACAGAAAAGTATTTTAGCCATTATTATGAGTAGGAATGGTAATCATAATGATTCAAACAATTCTGCTTTCTTAACTGTTATAGTAACGATTCTTTAGTATTAGGAAAATATTTGAAAAGCAATCGAGTTGCAAAAGTTTACACAGACTTTTAATGACTTTAATGATCAAATACTACTGACAATATGCAATATGAACACCGTCATATAAACCAGCCAGTAATCACATTGATTTAAGCCTTAAATAAATTGTAAGGTGTGTGGCTGATTCAATAAAGATACCTGAAGAAACTTCAGTGGAATACAGCCAGTCACCTACAAACAAAATAAACATATCATGCAAATTGATGTTTCAACATTGTATAAAAATATGCATAAAACAGCCATATTATACACTATATAATGTATAATGTTCATTGATTTACCTGTTGTCCATGACCATGACCCAATGATATTTGCTGTAATGTGACATATAGACATAACATTTAATGCAATGCTTGTCTTTATACAGTATAGTGTATACATGTTTTTTAATCCATGATTACAAAGATAGCTCTATTAATTACGAAATTAAACATAATTTAAGCAAAACTTGAATTCAACCAGGGAGATGATTTCCAAACATTGTACAATTTTCTCTATGGAAATGATAATCTCTTACCTTGATAGGCAGTTAGAAGGAGACAGAGAAGGAAATTCAGCGCTTCCATCTTTCTCTTCTGATCAAGTTTGTCTTCAAACTTTTAATCATCACTTATATAGGCAAAACTAGCCAAACACGGATTTCCTTATTACACATCAATATCCTGGAGCCTGTGCTGGATAAAAATCTATTGTAGCATTATCGTGGAAAAAAGCACAGCTGAGTATTATGCAACTTTCATTATTACCCTTAACTTTTATAGATATTTCTGTTGACACAAAGCTTAGGATTATGGAATGATCATGTTAATGAAGTTATATTGTATGCATACTTTTAGCCAAAGTTGTCACCATTACATTACAAAAATATGTACAGTTTTACAAAAATGTGAAATTAATGTATGAAACAAAAGAGAGCAAATCTGTGGTGTGACACGAGAGACATGAAAGTAGCGCCAGTTTCAGATAAATGGTCTGACATATTAAGAAATGATTCATGTCTCTCCACACTCATGTTCACGCTCCCATCCTCTGTTTTCTGATGCAAATGCCAAAGTAAAGAGAAACTTATTTCAGAATAAGTAGAGGAGATAAGTAAAGGAGTAGATTTCTAAATATATTTCTTGGTATAAAAACGAAAATGTGTTTTGAAGCAAAGTCGCATTGACGCGCCGCTATTTGCACTAAATAAAATGTATAGGCTACAGCATCATTGACATTATCTGCAGTCTCTGATCACACCAATATCACAAATGTTGTGTCAACAGATGTATCCCCTGATAAAGGCAACCTCCAGCTGTGTCATTTACAGGCTCCAGGATATTGATCTGTCACAAGGATATCCTCCTCTAACTATCCTATTCTGACTATCCTATTCTTTCTGCTTCTAACTGTTAAAATCTTATAAAGTACAATATTTTATAAGAATATACACATATGCCTTCTTGGTTGTAATATTTGAAACTTGAAGCATTTTCTGTAAAGCTGCTTTAAAACGATTTGTACTGTGAAAAGTGCAATATAAATAAACGTGAATTGAACTATAGGGAAGTCCTTTTATTAAGGAAATGTTTTTCACATTCATTAACAATAATTTTTAGCTTTTGTAAGATAAACATGCTAATAGGCCCCTATGTGTGATCGCTTGCATATTATAGTGCCCACCAGGGGCCACCCAATCAATCTTAAAAAATAGCTAGTCATGTGGAATTAAAACTGCATAATAGCCACATCTGCCCTGTTGCATGAAGCTGATTTCAGCAGCAACCCAGTAAGTTTGAGATTAGTTTACGCAAACTTTGTTTTTCTGGCTCAGGAAGATAGATATCGGTGTTCATTGCCATGATAACTTGTGCTACATGGCTAACATGCTCCAGCATTTAATTGTTGAAATTTGTAATCTGGAAGCCATATGTAATGTCTAGAGTTTTGGTTTTGTTTCATGTTCTTATTTTGTCATGTTCACTGTCATTTTTCCTGTTTGTGTCATGTGTTCCAGTTTGTCATGTGATCCTGCCATGTGCTGCCTTTAGGCTTGTTCGACTTCACCCAGCGATGCGCAGACCGATCGGCGGCTGACTTGAAGCAGTGCATGCCGGTTAGAAATTTTGTCCGACTTGAGGCAGCGCCGACGCCACGTGACAGTGACGTATGTCAACAAAGTGCCGCGAGAGCGATTCGAGAGCAGCCGGCGATTACAGCCGGTGCAGTTTCTCGAGAGCGACTGCATGAGGCTGCACGGGCTCTGATGACGACACAGCCGTTCCACGATTGGCCAGATTCACCGCATGACAGCGATCACGTGTGTTTCGTGTTTATTCTAAAACCTTCAGCTCCACTAATGCGCACAAATCTGTTTTTTATAACAGTAAAACCTCCTTTCATGTAGTCGCGATGTTATATTGTCATGTTTATCAAAATATAACTGATTAAAAACATAGACCCCACTTCATTGATAGTGTAGGCTTATATGTTGAACTTTATTCTTGTAAAAACACACGCTGTATTAAGCAGTGCATAAAGTATTACATGACAATAATGTCTCTGAAACATCTGTGTATTGCCAAATGTTGCATTTGTTTCACTTCAGCTGATAAAGTGTGCAAACACAGCGCGAGCGTCACCGCGGGAAGCAGAAAGTGTCCGACTTCACGTCTGTGTTTGCAGCTCCTCCCCGCCTGCACGCGGCTACTCTCGCCGATCAGGTGCATCCAGCCGCAGCCGATGTCGAACACACCTTTTGTCATGTGCTGCCCTTGTCCTCATGTGTTATGTTCTCATTGGTTGCTTTAGTCATATGTTCTCAGTTCAGTTCTGTCATTGGTTCATTGTTCTGATTGAAGAATTTAGATTGGTAAAAAACATTGGTTGTAGGCTGCATGACTTTACAAATGTTTGACATATTAAATAAATATTCAGTGTCTATTTCAAATGTGCAGCAGCTTTTTCCACATAGTCTAATGCTCTTTTCATATATTTAAATGTTCTCTGATCCAACCTGTAACATTTCTTAATCAGGGTAATTAAATCAAGTCAAGTCACCTTTATTTATATACAGCGCTTTTTATAGGAAAATAATGCAACAGAATTTGTTTCGGCTGTACAGCCACTCTGGAGAAAACGGTGATGTCATCAGCTCATTTCAATTATCATATAGTGACAATGTGGGCAGATCAGTATTTAGTTTACTTTTTTTTTTCTTTTTGTTTTTTTTTACATATTTAGTTTAATATTTAGTTTTGTCAATTTAGTCTAAATTAACTTTTGACTTTTACTCAGCCAATAGCAAAAAGGCAGAGGCTTGCAAAACACCAGCACCACTGACCGATGAGATGGAGGAAGAATAATAAAATCCAGCAGGAAAAACAATAACTGTTGCTCTTGTATTTGTAGGAAATAAAGATGACCAAATACATTGTGGTGGTACAGTAACTAATCCGTGTAATTTTCAGAAGGTGCAATGATGGGAATACGCCCCTCAAATAAATATGCATGTGGATATGGCAAAAAAAAGAAAGAAAAAAAAAAAGTGAATGCAGCCTCCTCATCTACAGGATCCTGTAAAGGACATGCCATTTTTGTCACTTTGACGGTCTGCATGATGGAAAGAACCAAAACACAGGACACTAACCAAGAAAACAAAAAAGTAAACAATACGATAAAAAATGTCAAATTATTTAGTTTGTTTTTGTTTTTTGCCGCAAAATTAGGTTTCATTTTGTACGGAAAGCACCTCTCTTTCTCCCACGCTCTCCCACTCAAATGGACACACACATAGGCTACACAGTAGCCTATGGACACACACATTAGCAACGGCGGAGTAAGAAATTAGTCCTGTTGTGTTGGGTTCAAGTTAGTCTCACATAGCCAGACCTTCAAACTGACGGCAGAAGATCTGGACTCTTTCGCAGCTTTCATTAGTCGAGGACCGCTCAAGAGGACATTTGACTGACATGTAATGCAACCAGTCAAAGTTCATTTTTTTCCGCGTCATGTTTAGGGGCGTGGAAATGTAAAGTCGTACATGTAAAACATGTAAATATAACCGACTGGCGTGCATCTATAAATTATTAATTCAAGAATGATGTGCAAATTTACTGCAACAATGGAGCTGCGAACTTCACATTCTTTTGAAAACCCAGCGTTTAATTGATCCTGGCAAGCTCATTGTCACAGTTGTAAACACGACAGCGTTCTTCTTCCATGAGGGAGTTTGGCATCATGGCATTTGTTTCCAGGCAGACCATTAAAGAATGCAAGACACGTGTCTCTCAGACATCCTGTAGAATTCAACCAATCAGATGACGACTTCGAAACTCCTGAAGTGTTTCCAGAAAAATGTCCCATATTCAGATGAAGTCCGGTTGAGATGTTACGGATGGCTTCCCATTATTACAGTTTTTTTATTACAGTTTTTTTGAAATCGCTATGACAATTTTTTCAATATTTTTTAAATTCCCTAAACTCTTAATGCACCAACACGCCTACATCACGCAATTGCCAAAACTATTAATTTCATGTTCAAAATCACACATTGTAAACTAAACTCCAAAACTAATTTTCAAAATACAATACACTATGTCTACCAAAACCCTAACATATGTTCTCTTCCAAAAGGAACATTTAGTCAATCATTTAATGTTATAAAAACACTAACAAAGATGGAATTACAGAAACTGCATTATTTTTTGTGTCAGGTCTGCCCTTATACAATAGACAGAGATTGTGTGTCTTATAAAGATTCTCCACATTTTTGTTTTGTTGGGTTTAGTAAATGCATGCATTTTGTTTCTTTTGCTGCAGAAATTCAATGCAACAAAAAATGAATGACCCATCTCAGAGTAGCTTTTGACCCATGCATTCTAACTCCTCAATCTCTACCTTGCCCTTGTCCAGGCATTCCTCTCCCTTGCCCTTGTCCCACTCCTCTCCCTTGTCCTGGTACTCATCTTCCTCTCCCTCGTGCAGGCCTTTTTCTGACTTTTTTGTGTTGCTCTATATTGTTCCTTTTTCACACAAGAGCAGTCCAAATAGGCCCTCTTTTACTGTATACCATTTGGTCATGTGATTGAAAGGACATCAACAACTGAACAATTCCTAGATGGGAATCAGCTGTGATTTATATATTTGCACAAATTCAATCAGCTGTTTATCAGTACCAATGGAATAAAATACAGGGGATATATTTGTGTTTCAATTCTCAATATAAACAGCTGTTTACCTTGACTTTAGCCTATAAGGTTAGGGTTTAGAACAAGGTGTTATCTGTTCTGACATTCAGTGTTAAAGCATTGGTAAATTTGGCAGTACAAATTCATTGTTTTGGTCTTGGTTGAGCTTGTGTGTAAAAGAAGTTCAAGCATTTTAAATTTGTGTTAACTATATGCATTTTGTGTAAAAGCGACAATAAATGTGTTAATTGTATAGCCTACACAAACAGATGTTGTGCTAACTGTGTTAAGAGTTTAGGAAATGTGTTAAAAGTATTGAAACAATTGTCATAGCGACTGTAAAAAACTGTAACTGCTTATCTACTGAACTGCCAAAAAAAAGAGAAGAGGAAAAGAAAAAAGAAACAAATAATGAAAAAAAGTTTATGCTAAAATCACCCTGACATTTTAACTTTATATCTTCCAATTTTTTATTTTAATACAGAAATTAAACATCCAAACCTCCTAAAGCATTTAAATATAATGATAAATGTCATTTTTCTTGTCTTTTGCACCTGCATTATCTTGTTTCATTTCAGAGAAGCACAATGAATGGAAAGTGAATAAAAGCAATTGCAGACAACAGTGACAAGAACAGCTGTTTATAAATGCTTTATTGAATTGCAAAAATACAACTTCTCTGTAGATTAATTTGCTTGGTGGTTAATAAAGATTGATTAGTAATGATTAAAGTGATGATTGATGATCAGTTAATGCCTTTGACTTCTCAGACTCCTTCACACCACTCCTTGAATGACAGTGAACAGACAGTTGTTAGTAAAAGGCCCATTATTATACATCAAAAACTGGCAGGTAAATTAATTAAAAAACAAACCTGCTACTGGCCTCTGACCTTTGAGTTTGATTGGCCCCAGCGTCACAGTATTGGTGTGGTAGGTGCTGTCAAGGGATCTCTTGCGACGGAAGCGGCAGCCTTGGCGGCAGCGAGAGTTGTAATCGTTATCAAGGCAGATGGTCACTTTACACTGCAGGTACACGTAGGCGTGAGTCCGGAGGAACTTAAAAGCTCGGAAACTGAACTGAGCATAATAGTGCTCACCACTGGTGTAGGAATAATATGTGTTGTCTCTGGGACATCTAAAACAAAGGATATATTGAGAAATTTAAATTCGAAAAATAAATTCTAATTCTAAAAACGAATCAATATTAGTGCAAAGGAGTACAAGAACATATGTTGACTAGAAGCAACAGAGTTCTTACCAATACTATCTTAGATTTAATTCCACTGTCACATATGAAATGATGATGGAGGGCGTCACATTTAAGAAATAAATGGTCTCACCCGCTACGCAGCAGATCATAGGAACGGTCTTTGAAGTCAGTGGGATTTGGAGATGCTACACAGGTGTCTAGGAAGAGATCCAGGCTGTTGTCATGCCTGTTTAGTTCGACTTGAACATACAGAAACTGGTTCAGGTTCACTTCATACGGAGAGTCATAAATTTGTTGGTAGAAACTGCTGGAGTTGTAGAAGGCTATGCTGGCATTGAAGCGGCCCGTTCCTGTGATGTTGGCATTGATGTTCTCCCTGGCCTTGTAGAATATCTGGACCATAGTATCCGGCTCCATTCGGCAGCCCACGCGTAGTAGGAACTGTGACTGACGAGTGATCTCGCCCGACTGAGACTGAGATCCCCGCACATTGTTGGTGTAGGACACAAATCCGTTCATCATCTAGAAGAGAGAGACAGAGAGCAGGTGATGTTGTGTGCTAAACATGCCCCTCAATGATGCTCTGACACAGCAAATTCAAGCATTAAAAGCTGGATCTGATACATGTAGATCATACCTCTTTGGCGGTTCCACATGTGTCGAGAGGGAAGCTGAACACAACATCAGTACTGGTAATAGTGGGTCTGCAAAGATGATCATCCACATAAAGGTCATTTCCACTCAACCCAAGTGAGTTCAGGAAAGACCTTTGAATGACAATGACCATGTTGTCTGAGGAACAATTCACATGACCTGCAATACAAAGAATTTCATCCCCTCAATGTAATTTTTGTGCAAGTATTTATTAAAATTTGGGAAAGACAAAGGTGTTGAAAGTTTATAATAGTTATAGCTGTTTAGCATCTAAAATGTGTTATATTTTAGTAATTTAACATGGTTTTACCTTCATCTGCTTTCAGAGAGCTTGTGAAAAGGGCCTTAAAACCATGGCTGACACCAGAGTAGTCACTCCTGAAGACAACAGTCAAGTATTGTGAAGAAGAGTGAAACACCTGCTGGGTGGTGTCATTGAAGCAGACTTTTCCCAGCTGTGGATGACCAGTGGAAGAGCCGTCATGTATGGAGATGTAGTCACAGTTACAGCAGCGCTCCAATCTGGAAGAATCAGAAAAAATATATTTTAAGACATTTTAACCTTTAATTTGAATTTAACAAACCATATAGGGAGTGTTGTAACACTGGGTTAGATGTAACACTGTAAGTTTGACAGGTCAGAAAAGAGCTGTGGCAATGTCATCAATATTATATACTCCCATCTTCTTTTTGAGCTCACAGGAGAAATTGTATGTGACTGTGGAGCAAATTTGTAGATTTTATGACCAAATAAACAGATTTTAAAATGTTTCATCAGGATTATTTTTTGCCTAGCAATCATTGAATTATTTTACTTGCATGACCTGAAGTAGCTATTTCTCTAGTTTAATGTGATGCTTTGTATTCATTCTAACTTCAAACCCACATGCTAAAACAGTTAGTTAAGTTATGGCTGTTAGGGGTGGGGATAGTTGTAACAGTTTATTAAAAATGTTACAACCAACCCCTATGATGATTCCAATGATTCCAGTTATCAATCACATCCTCTGTTGAGGCAAAATCACGTGAGTTTTTTTCCGTTGCGTATCGAGGGATTTATTCAGTAAATGTGTTTCCACCATAGCTCCTGCACATTTTCTTTACCAGTTTTCTTACCAGCTAAAAATGTATCTGCCTCAATTGAATGCACACGTTTTTTTGTGTGCATTATTTGTGCGCATCTTGATGTTTCCATCCAGTGTTTTTATGAAATATCTCACTCAGAATTCAGATAAAAATAGGTGGATCTTGGAAACATAGGTAGTGACTGAACCCTTATTTAACAGGAATACAGTACACTTATACGCACACTCACACAAACTCGCAGCAATTATTTTGCACTACAAAATTCTAAAAAATTACATTTTTTTTTTTGGCAGTTTAAACTGTTCACGTAATTTCAAAACTCTTTTCGTGTTCGTTCTTCAACGATGTTTATGCAAAAATTGGATAGTGTGGGTGTCTCTCACTTACTGCACATCAGCAAATGACAGGAAGATCCTCTGTCCTTGCTGAGCAGAGAGATACCACACACAGTAGGCATTGTCATGGTAATAGTTTGGGTAGTTTGGACTGGAAAACAGCCCAGAATCATACAGGTGTCCTCCACACTGAGGTTGAGAATCTGGAGATCATGATGCCCCAAAATACATAGCATAGCAGTTATCAACAGTGTCCAGGCATGTGGGAAAAGAGGAGAAAAACACCACAATTGGTAAATTTTGCACAATAGATGCTGTGGAGTTGTTGATCAACTGTGAAAGGTTATGTGTGGCCAATTATCACAAAAAGATGCCTTGCACATACATTTTGATAACCACATTTGTTCAGGTGATATTTTACGAAATTTAAAAAATATGTTCTACAATAAACATGAAATAGCTCAGTGACACTATCCATTCCATTTATCTATGGCACTTCACAGGTGACATACTCTGCATGTGGTAACACATTTCACACACTTTCACCCATAATCTTTACCAAAACGCACAAACACACTCATACACCTATTCAATGCTATGTTCTACTCATACAGGTAAGGTCACATTATAAACATTTATCTGCACACTGTAAACCATATAACAGCTTCTTGGCCCAACAAACTAGCATTCATGAGTTCGCATTTACATGTAATTAGATATGATAATGTGTGCATACATGGCGTGCTGTCCAAAAGGGAGGGCTCCGAGCTCAGAATTTGTCCCAAACCCAGAGTACTCCCCCCAATCATTGACTGGGATAGAAACAAGCCAAAGTGTGGTGTTGGGGTGGAGGAGGGATGCTGCAAACTTGTCACGGGACAGAGGCGAGTGACGGCTGTATACAGGTCTCTTCTCATTCTGATTGCTTGGATTACCTAAGTATTCTCTTACTCTGACACATTTTATAATCTCTTGCCTCTGGATTATACCTTTCTCAGTTTTTTTTTTGTGTGGACTTTCTCTTCTGGAGTCTTTTTTTGCTTTAAGATCTTTGGATTTTTTTTATGGAATGCCCTTTTTGGACCTGGTTTTGTTATTTGAGAATCACATTTTGCTTTTCTTTTCTTTTTTTCGCTCCAGCTGTGGATTTCTGTTGCTTGAACTTTTATAAAAATGTATTCTGTATGTCAACTTCTCCTAAGTGCGTCTTACTAATGGGGTCATCATCCTCCAGTAGATCAAGGATTAAGAGTCTGACTCATGCTGGAGACCTAAGTTCAAGTGCTGGCTCTGACAGTTCTATTCATCTCTTTTAATCACATACCTACAAAGATCCAGTTTGCATGAAATCCTCTTCTTGTTACACTTGCATCACTGTAGAAAAGCACAGTCAGATCATTGTTGCTTGATTTGAAAGACTGGTTCCTGTACTGTCGTATTTCTTCCAGTAAAGGGTGGAGGGTAGAAGGACCATCAAATACTCTGATGTAATCACAGCATGTTTCCAAACTAGCAGGTGGAAAAGAGAGAAAACATGCAAATGTAATTATGGTTCGTCTAATGCTAATATTTTGTAGCAATGTTTTCTTGGAAAGGGAAAACTGAAAGTAACACATTTTTAGTATTATCAGTTCCAAAATTAAGAAATTAAAATAGTGTCTTACTCAACATCGGTGAAAGTAAGTGAAATGGTCCTGTTCCCTGTGCTATGAATGGTCCAAGTGCATTGTAAGTAATCAGGGTAGTTATTGGGGTACCGGGGGCTGAAAAATGCACCCATTGAATCTATCAGATGGCCACCACATGATTCTTCACCTAGAGATGTAAACGAGGATAAAAAAGATAATCACAACTGTTATTATAAGAGAATGACTAGAAATGACATATCAAACTAGGAAAGGTTGAAGTTCATAAATATCATTGATCAAGTTATATTACTGTAATCTCTTAGGAATCGCATACCTACAAAGATCCAGTTTGCATGAAATCCTCTACTTGTTATATTGTGATTGCTGTAGAAAAGCACAGTCAGATCATTGTTGCTTGATTTGAAAGACTGGTTCCTGTACTCTCGTATTTCTCCCAGTAAGGCGTGGAGGGTAGAAGGACCATCATATACTCTGATGTAATCACAGCACTTTTCTAAACTAGCAAGCAGAGAAGAGAGCGAAAACACATAGAAAATGTATTACTTTTTCCACCATATTTATATTGTGCAGCAATGTTTTCTTAGAAAAAGGAAATCTGAAATTGACACATTTTTAGTATTCTCAGTTCCAAAATTAAGAAAATCAAATAGTGTCCTACACAACATCAGTGAAGTTCAATGACACTGTCTTGTTCCCTGTGCTATGAATGGTCCAAGTGCATTGTGAGAAATCAGGGTAGTTGTTGGGGTACCGGGGGCTGACAAATTCACCCATTGAATCTGTCAAATAGCCACCACATGATGATTCTTCACATAGATGGAAAACAGGACAAAAAGACAGCCACGACTGTAATTCTAAGATAATGAGTATATTACATAGCAAACTAGGAAAGGTTGAAATTCATAATATCATCAATCAAGTTCTATTCATCTCTTTGAATCGCATACCTACAAAGATCCAGTTTGCATGAAATCCTCTACTTGTTATATTGTGATTGCTGTAGAAAAGCACAGTCAGATCATTGTTGCTTGATTTGAAAGACTGGTTCCTGTACTCTCGTATTTCGTCCAGTAAAGGGTGGAGGGTAGAAGGACCATCATATACTCTGATGTAATCACAGCACTTTTCTAAACTAGCAGGTGGGAAAGAGAGAAAACATGCAAATGCATTTATGGTTTGTCCACCATATTAATATTTTGTAGCAATGTTTTCGTGGTAAAATGAAATCTGAAAGTTACACATCTTTAGTATTATCAGTTCCAAAATAAAAACATTTAAATAGTGTCCTACTCAACATCGGTGAAGGTCAATGACACTGTCCTGTTCCCTGTGCTATGAATGGTCCAAGTGCATTTTGAGTAATCAGGGTAGTTGTTGGGGTACCGGGGGCTGAAAAATTCACCCATTGAATCTGTCAAATAGCCACCACATGATTCTTCACCTAGAGATGTAAAAGAGGATAAAAAGATGTCATGGCTGTAATTCCAAGAGAATGACTATATGACATATCAAACTAGGAAAGGTTGAAATTCATAATATCATTGATCAAGTTCTATTACTGTAATCTCTTAGGAATCGCATACCTACAAAGATCCAGTTTGCATGAAATCCTCTACTTGTTACACTGTGGTCGCTGTAGAAAAGCACAGTCAGATCATTGTTGCTTGATTTGAAAGACTGGTTCCTGTACTCTCGTATTTCTCCCAGTAAGGCGTGGAGGGTAGAAGGACCATCATATACTCTGATGTAATCACAGCACTTTTCTAAACTAGCAAGCAGAGAAGAGAGCGAAAACACATGCAAATATATTACTTTGTCCACCATATTTATATTGTGCAGCAATGTTCTCTTAGAAAAAGGAAATCTGAAAATTACACATTTTTAGTATTATCAGTTCCAAAATTAAGAAAATCAAATAGTGTCCTACGCAACATCAGTGAAGTTCAATGACACTGTCCTGTTCCCTGTGCTATGAATGGTCCAAGTGCATTGTGAGTAATCAGGGTAGTTATTGGGGTACTGAGGGCTGAAAAATTCGCCCATTGAATCTGTCAGATAGCCACCACATGATTCTTCACCTAGAGATGGAAAACAGAACAAAAAGACAGTCACAACTGTAACTATGAGAGAATGACTAGAAATGTCATATTGCAAACTAGGAGAGACTGAAATTCATGGTGCATCATAGATTAAGTTCTATTTATTTATTTTAATCACTTACCCAAAAATACCCAGTTTGCATGAAATCCTCTACTTGTTACACTGTGATCGCTGTAGAAAAGCACAGTCAGATCATTGTTGCTTGATTTTAAAGACTGGTTCCTGTACTCTTGTATTTCTCCCAGGAAGGGGTGGAGGGTAGAAGGACCATCATATACTCTGACATAATCACAGCATGTTTCCAAACTAGCAAGCAGAAATGAGAGAGAAAACAAATGCAAATGGATTCATTTTTTAAATCATATTACTATTTTACCCAAGAATATTTCAGATTT
This sequence comes from Gobio gobio, assembly GCF_949357685.1. Lineage (NCBI taxonomy): Eukaryota > Metazoa > Chordata > Actinopteri > Cypriniformes > Gobionidae > Gobio > Gobio gobio. The sequence continues at coordinate 27,557,507 of NC_137106.1, read as the reverse complement.
AAGAATATTTAAGTGTTTACAAAATACTTCATAAAAATATTTTGCAGTTTTTGCTTGGTTGAAAATGACACAGTTTCAGTAGTCTGTTTTATTCTATAAATGAAGATAGTTTCCAAATAATAAAAAAAAAGAGAAATGTCTTACTCAACATCGGCAAAGGTCAATGACACGGTCCTGTTCCCTGTGCTATGAATGGTCCATGTGCATTGTATATTATTAGGATAGTTATTAGGGTACTGGGGGCTGAAAAATTCACCCATCCAATCTGTCAGATTGCCACCACATGGTTCTGAACAGAAACATGGAAAAAAGGAGAATAAAAAGACATTCACAACTTAAAACATAAAATTATCCTGAAAGAAAAAAAAATGACCTGGAGAGCCTTCAGTGGAATTTGACCAGTCATCTATAAAAACAAAATAAATATTATGTAAATTGATGTTTCAACATTGTATAAAAAAATGCATAAAACAGCCATGTTATACACTATATAATGTATAATGTTAATTGATTTACCTGTTGTCCATGACCTAAACGTATTTGCTGTAATATGACATATAGACATAACATTAAATGTCATGTAAAAATTGTCTTTCTGTACAGTGTGTGCAATGTATTATATGTATTTTTTCTCCATGATTACCTGTAATCTCTGCAGAGTCAGCTCTATAAACTAAGAAATGTTATATATATTTTAAGCAAAACATATGATGTTCAAGCAGGCAGGAGTTTTCCATATTTTTTTCTCTCCAGTGAATGATAATCTCTTACCTTGATTGGCAGTTAGAAGCAGACAGAGTAGGATATTCAGAGCTTCCATCTTTCTCTTCTGATCAAGTTTGTCTTCAATCTTTTAATCATCACTTATATAGTCAAAACCGTCCTAGGGAGGATTTCCTTATTACATATGAATATCCTGGAGCCTGTGCTGGAAGAAAGTTTATAGAGCAGCATAATCGTGGAAAAGACACAGCTGAGTATTATGCAACTTTCATTATTACTCTCGACTGTATATATTTTTTCTCAATTGCTAACACACTTTAACAAACCTCCCTCAATGGAGTTAAGGAAGAGAGAGTGTGGCAGGAGGAAAATTGTGGATGCTCATGAAACCAGTTTTGGACCAGAGCAGAACAGATATATTGTCCCAGATGAGAATGTATCTCATCTGGGACAATATATCTGTTCTGCTCTGGTCCAAAACTGGTTATGAATGTATGTATCTGGTTATGAATGAGAATGTGTCTCATCTGCTCTGCATCCATTTGGGCGGTGTTGTAAGGACCTAACTGTATACACAAGCACACAAGACACAACACTGGGAAATAAACTAGTCACATGTCGAATTGAAACTCTGCTATCAAAACCGAACAATCCTTTGTCAAAATGTCACTCTGATGACAAAATGATATACACTTGCATCATATGAATACACGTTCAGATTAGCAGCAACACACTAGTGTACTTTATATAAAACACTGCAGTCTTTAATGTTCACTGTTTTTTATTCAGTTCATCAGTTAGCATTCTGTGAAGCAATGCAACACTTACAGTTTGTTCTTTTTTTTCCAACGTAGGTTTTCACAACAACCAAAAATACTGAAATACTGAAATAAGTACTGAAAGATTACAAATTACATAAACTAAATACTGTACATCACAGTATTATACTTCACAGTACAGTAAATGCAGTAACGCAAGTACAAAAATAAAACAAAATACACTACTGTAAATACAAAAAAACAACAACGTCACAAGCGATATTTTCTCCTGCTAAGCAACAGGGAAAATAACGCCTTGTGTGCCGAATCCATCCATGGATTGACATTACCTCAATGTCTCCGCATGCCTCTTCCATTGCCTGTAGAAGAGGCATGCAGGCATGTGGTTGGCGTCATATACACGCCATCTCGGGTTTAGAAATGGCGAGTAAGGGGGCAAGTATACAACTTCAAATTGATCATGGTTGGGGAACCAGTCCCGGACCAGAGCAGCCGGTGGAAACTAACATTATCCCAGACAACAACAAACCTGGGCTGCTCTTATCTGTCCTGTAAAACTGCATCATGAAGTGCATCGAGAAACGTGTGTGTGTTGCGTATTGTAGGGACCTAGTTTGGCATGATGGTGTAGTAGCCCTCGAAGGCTTATGGCGGCACACATTGTGAGGTTTCCCCCACGCTGCCCCGGGACGTGCACAATTGCCCTTTGGCCAATTATATTACGACCCCATCATCTACTTTTGCTGAGGTTGAAACCAGCTTCATCAATGTAAATAAATTCATGAGGCTGTGCAGCTCCATCCATGTCCAAGATTTTCTGCAACAAAAAAAAATGCATAGCATGGATGGCTGGCATTACTCAAAACACACAACTTCACATACAGAACCCCCCCACACACCCCCACCCCAACACACAAACACACAGGTACCCATGTCCCTCTCTGCATGTATCTATGTGGTACTGATACAATGGTACATATTCAGCTATTACTGTACTGGATTACATAAATACGGTATTGTAAATGTAAAGGACTGCAACACTTACCTACATATTCTTGCTGAAGTCCTTTGATCCTGATACAGTTCCTCTCAAATGGGACCTTGTACAATTGCTTCAAAGTGATTGTGTGCTTTACCAAGACACGTCTGATTGTGGTAATGCCTACTCGATTGATGTTGATGAATGCTTGCCTATTTGCAAGTATTTGTTCCTGTAGCTGGTGGAGACGCATTGCATTGTTTGCTCTGACCATTTCCACAATGGCAAGTTCCTGCTCTTGGGTGAACAGGCGTTGCCGACCACCCCCAGAAGGTCTTCTAGTCATTCTGTAGAAAAATGCAACCACAAATTGTTATTGGTTTGGTTCTTTACAGTCCTGTATACTGTACACAGTACCATAAAATCTCAATGGTACAGTGCTATGTACTGTATGTTCCACAAAACTACCATTTTTTGTTACAAAAGGAGCACTAGCCAACTTGCAATACAATAATGTGATACGGTACAGTACTGTAAATACAGTAGATGCAGTCTGGAGTGGAGAGTTGAAGACATACCTGTTTTCCAGTCTGAATGTCCTTATGATGGATGCAACTGTGAACTTAGATGTGGGTGGACTCTCTGCCCAGCTTCCCTCATTTCAGGCCATGATTTATCACATGATCCACCAACGTTGCTCTAATATCATCTGAAATATTGTTCCGTGCATAGCCCCTTCGACCATGTCCTACTCCCATCTCTATCTCTATCTCTATCTTCCTCTTCCTCTTGCTCTCCCTGCCTCCATGCTTGCAAAGTTCTCAAAGTGGCTCAACTGAGGCCTATTTGTGGTTGGCTGATTGGTGATCAGTTTTGTAAGTTAGTGTTTTCAGGTGTGTGTCTAAGTATTTTCAATCACCCAATGTGTTTTGTATTTTGAATACATGTGTTTTCCCAATGGTACCCATGAGATTTCATTTATGAACAAAGTGTCTGTATAAAATAGTGTGTAGTGTGCAGGAGCAAGTGTGTTGCAGAATTGCAACTGAAGTGCAAAGCAGCACTTTTGTTTAAAGTATGGTTACACTGTGTTTAAGGTATAGTAACAAAAGCTTCAAGTTTTGTAACTTTGGTCTAAGCTTGTGTCTACAGTGTTAAAGCAATAGGCAAAAACTGTATTTGTTTCTGTCCTTAATTAATTAATTTATTTTTATTCCAATTGAATGGCCCTAACCCCAGTAAAACATGCATGGGGGTTACATGTGGGCTGGATGGGCTGGATTTTAGCCCCAGTCCAGCCCTGCTTATGATTCTCTTCTTGGCAGCTACTATGAAGGGTCCTTAGGTTTGCTGTAGCCCCAGGGCCCTATGTGTTCTTAATCTGGGTGTGACCTTTCATTATCTTTTTTTTTTCATTTCAGAATGGAAAGTGAATATAAACAATTGCAGAAATCATTGACAAAACCAGCTGTTTAGAAATGCTTTACTGGAAGATAAATTCCTTAGAAATGAAACCTGCTACTGTCCTCCGACCTTTGAGTTTGATTGGCCCCAGTGTCACAGTATCGGTGTGGTAGGTGCTGTCAAGGGATCTCTTGCGAAGGAAGCGGCAGCGAGAGTTGTAATCGTTATCAGGGCAGATGGTCACTTTACACTGCAGGTACACGTAGGCGTGAGTCCGGAGGAACTTAAAAGCCTGGAAACTGAACTGAACATAATAGTGCTCACCGCTAGTGTAGGAATAATATGGGTTGTCTCTGGGACATCTAAAACAGAGGATATATTGTAAAAGTACAAATACAATAGTTGGTTTCACTATTAGTGCAAATGAGTACAAGAACATATTTAGACTACAAGCAACAGAATTCTTAATGATGTCTTAGATCTCAATTGATTCCACTATTACATATGATACTAGGCGTCACATTTACAGTTTTTTCTGAATGCTTAAGCGCTAATCGTGATTCTTGTAGCACAATTTCTAAAACTATTAATACGTATAGCAAAACCACTCACGGAGTTTGTAAAACTAAAAGCACAAACACTGCTTTGCACTCAGTTTGCAATTTTGTAACACACACTTTGCAAAACTGTAGGCACAATTCACTGCACAACACTCTTTTTGCAGAACTTTAAACACAACTCACTGCTTACACTCAATTACCAATCAAACAAAAGTCGCATTAATGGTAAGTAGTGTTAAATTCACTTGTATTTATGTATCCTATATTGATACACCGTTTACTATTTCATGAAACTATCAAAGTTAACAAAACCCAAGTGCCACCGTCACCTACTACAGGCCTATATGTGAAGTGTAGACTGGCGATTGAAAGGACTTTATTATACTATTTTTGAATATTATGCAGCATTATGAAATAAGTCTCTTATGTTCATCAGGCCTACACTTATTTGATAAAAAACAACAATATTGCGAAATATATTAAAATAATGGTTTTCTATTTTAAAATAATTTAAAATATAATTTATTTTCAGCATCATTACTCCACTCTTCAGTGTCACATGATCATTCAGAAATCATTCTAATATGAGGATTTAATGTCAATGATGGAAACTGTGATACTCTTGTGATACTCTTCTTTGATTAATAAAAAGTTAAAAAGAACACAATGTAATAATATTTCACAATATTAGGCTACTGTTTTTTCTGTATTTTTGATTAAATAAATGCAGGCTTGATGAGCATAAGGATATATATACACACACACATATACATATATATATATATATATATATATATATATATATATATATATATATATATATATATATATATATACATGTGTGTGTATATATCTATATATACATATATATATGTATATATATATATATACATATATATATATATATATATATATATATATATATATATATATATATACATGTATATATATATATATATATATACATGTATATATATATATATATATATATACATGTATATATATATATATATATATATATACATGTATATATATATATATATATATATATATATATATATATACATATATATATATATATATATATATGTATATATATATATATATATATATATATATATATATATATATATATATGTATATATATATATATATATATGTATATATATATATATATATATATATATATATATATATATATATATATATATATATATATATATATATATATATATATATATATATATATATATATATATATATTATATATATGTGTGTGTGTATATATATTTACATATTGCCCCTTTTTTACATTTGAGCCCCTGCCCCTGACGAACTCTCTGCACTCCCTGGTTTACTGTTTGATACGAAAACACAATTTTTACGAAGGTGTGAAGAGTTAATCTAGCTGTGTTCACTTTTGCAAGAGAACTACAATGTTTTGATAATTGGGTGAAAGGTTTTCTTATTTGTGTTTAGAGTTTTGCAAAAATAGCCAATAGTTACAAAAAATGTGCTTAAGCAATCAGAAAAAACTGTAAGAAATAAATGGTCTCACCTGTTACGATCAGATCATAAGAACGGTCATTGAAGTCAGTGGGATTTGGAGATGCTACACAGGTGTCTAGGAAGAGATCCAGGCTGTTGCCACGCCTGTTTAGTTCGACTTGAACACAGAGGCTGGTTCAAGGTCACTTCATATGGAGAGTCATAAATGTGTTGGTAGAAACTGCTGGAGGTGTAGAAGGCTATGCTGGCATTGAAGCGGCCCGTTCCTGTGATGTTGGCATTAATGTTCTCCCTGGCCTTGTAGAATATCTGGACCAGAGTATCCGGCTCCATTCGGCAGCCCACGCGTAGTAGGAACTGTGACTGACGAGTGATCTCGCCCGACTGAGACTGAGATCCCCGCACATTGTTGGTGTAGGACACAAAAACCGTTCCTGTTGTGTGGTAAACATGCCCCTCAATGATGCTAACTAATCTGACACAGCAAATTCAAGCATTAAAAGCTGGATCTTACTCATGTAGATCATACCTCTTTGGCGGTTCCACATGTGTCGAGAGGGAAGCTGAACACAACATCAGTACTGGTAATAGTGGGTCTGCAAAGATGATCATCCACATAAAGGTCATTTCCACTCAACCCAAGTGAGTTCAGGTAAGACCTTTGAATGACAATGACCATGTTGTCTGAGGAGCAATCCACACGACCTGCAGAGCAAAGAGTTTAATACCCTCAAAGTAATTTTGCACATTTAAGGTTTATTTAAATTCATTAAAGACAAATGTGTTGCATGTTGTAACTTTGTTGTGTATATTTGTTTTTAAAGCACATTTCATTTTATGAAGTGAAAACACCAATATGGTCAGAGAAGAGATGGAATGCATGTGACAGCTATTCAACCTTCATCTGCAGTCAGAGAGCTTGTGAAAAGGGCCTTAAAACCATGGCTGACACCAGAGTAGTCACTCCTGAAGACAACAGTCAAGTATCGTGAAGAAGAGTGAAACACCTGGTGGGTGGTGTAATTGAAGCAGACTTTCCTCAGCTGTGGATGACCAGTGGAAGAGCCGTCATGTATGGAGATGTAGTCACAGTTACAGCAGCGCTCCAATCTGGAAGAAACAGACAAAATGGTACCTAATCTGGAAAAGAGGAACTTTTTAAACTACACTTGAATTAAAGGTGCAGTAAGTGATTTCTGGTAAACACTGTTGATCTTTAAAATCACCAAAACAAAACGTTTTCAGCAACCGTTCATCTATTATGCCCCTTTTTACAAGAAGTAAAATAAGTCTGATGTCCCCATAAATAGTGTCTATTTGAAGTTTTAGCTCAAAATACCCAGCAAAATACCCTGTCCCTTTAAATGCAAATGAGCTGGTGTTCCCGACCCCCGTTCAAGAAGAGAGCGGAGCTTCAAGAGATCATGCTCAGGTGTCAGGACAATCTCACACACTGAAAATGTCAGAAACTAGAGCTGACACCTACAGAGAATAAATGCTGCATGGAGATAGAACAGGTATATCTTAGTTTAAAGGAGCTGTATGTAGGACTGTGGCCAAAACTGGTACTGCAATCACTTTCAAATTACTGTAGAGCGGTGTATCCCCTCTCCCCCTCCCCCTGACTCGAGGCTGCCAGATAGGCTGCAGGATCCAGCAGGAACCTAGGCTGCTACACGGAGCTTTCAATGGCAAGTGACGAGTCGTACACAGTATGTTATTTTTCTTTCTGTTAATTATGTTTATGCTTCAAGAGCGATGTTTTATGAAGTAATTATGAATCGCAAAAATTTACTAATGGCGATAAGCCAAATATAATCGTAAATATGAACGCTCGTATGTGACGTACCCACATGAAAAAATACTAGGCTATAGTATATTATAGTAAAATTACAGCAAAGCTAAATAACATTAGCAATGGTCATACAGGTCAACTTGCAGCATGTTTTGTCCACTATATATGCGAAGAACGAATGAGGAATAATTTTTACAGAGGTAACGTTAGGCTACTGTCTCAAATACGTTTTCACATTGCCATAATAGGCGTACTAATGTTGTTTTCCTCAGCGTCCCAGCATAATGACAGAGAAACAGGCTCTGATAATGCATTACTAATGTTAGCAATGACGTCTCGCCGTTTTTATTTACCAAACAATTCCTTAACGTTACCTTTTCAATTCAATGACCCACCTCCTCCATCTGCGCTAACCTAACGTTACTTTGCACGAACATGCATAACTTTGTTCGACTGTCATGAATATTTGAAATGTCCATTTACATTAAGTACAAGTTAGCCAAACATAGATGAACCTTACCTGTCCAGGAGAAAATTAGCAACGTTGGCATCAGTCTTCAAATTATTCTCCGTTTTCAGCCGTCTCCATCTTTCAAAGGCATCTCTTATACAAATCCTTGTTTTATTTCGGACACTGTCACAACGTTTTTCTTATTCATAACAAGGTCGTTTAGGTTTCGTAAAGTTAGACATTGTTTATCCAAAAAGTTTATAGCTGCAGCTGTGGTAACTAGAGCAGAGCTGGCAACCCGAATGCAGAAACACTACTGACTTCGTGATTGGTAGATAGGTGGAGGGTGGTGCTTCAGGCATGACACAACATGTCAACATCAACATCAGTTGAGGGCTGCAACTTCACTTTTAAAATGACAATATCTTGGCCGGACAACTGTTGTCAGTGATATAAGTATTTGAAATCAGCATGATTTCTTAATGTCTAGCGACATAGGGCCATTTTATGATTAATTGAAATAGATTTCTTACATACAGTTCCTTTAATTACGGTTATAACTTATTTTGTCATCTTGCTTTTATACACTATTAGTACAAGCCTGTTACAGACCCCGTCCAAATGATGGCCAAAACTTTATTGATGAGTTTTATGAAGTTTATTGTAGGGATGTCCCAATCAGGTTTTTTGTCCTCGAGTCCGAGTCATTTGATTTTGAATATCTACCAATACAGAGTCCTGATCCGATACTTCTATAATATAAGTATATACTTCTATATGTTAGTGGGCAGTAGATTATCTGTCATACCTCCTCTATCCTTTTTTCATCATTCTCTCATTTCTATAAGCCTCCTCATTTCCATCACTCTTTCTTTTTTCTCCTTCTCTTGCCCTTTCTCTTCCCCTCCTAAATCTGAGCTCTGGCTGATAGTGTTGTTTTTTTTTTTGTTTTTTTTTTGTTTTTTACATTTTATATACTAAAACAGCTGTCAAATATGAAATGTTTAGTTTGGCTTCTTGTATCTCGCACCGTTTACTGAAGCGTTGTGTTACTCGCGCAGCAGCTTCTGCGTATAAAGCCTGCATACTTTCATTTGATTGGTCATCTCAAGTATTTTGATATTGATGAGCGGTGACGGTGACAGACCGCAGGCAGGGCAGCTCAGACAAGAAGATATCCTGGCAGCATTAAAGTAGTGTTAATTCTCTATTAGGCAATTATTTCGCAACATTTATTACATTTAACACATATTAACACTTGCATATTGTTGCCCTTGACTGTTCTAGTTGCTTCTATTGCTCTCATTTATAAGTCAATTTGGATAAAAGTGTCTACTAAATGACTAAATGTATTATGTACACCTCGGGAAAAATACAGAGGTCCAGACCTCAGCTGGCTACGGCCATCGTGTAGGCAGCCTAGTTTACCTCAACACTTCAGTTTACATGGTCGGAGCTATTCAGTCTTGTTCAGCTAGTTTCGCCACAGAGCCTTTACTGTACACATGATGTTGCGCTTGTATCAAATTCAAATGGATAAAGAATAAATAGAGCGGCAAAACTGCCGAACGAGTTCGTCAGCGCTGTGCGTGAGACGATCCAGCTGCTCTCGCGCTTCGACTCTGTTGGATGCGCTCGCAGTTTAATCAGGTAACGCCGTTTCTTCACCTGGCTTTTGATGCTTGTTTCCAATCCCATGCATTTGCAGCACTCGAGTAAATAACAGCGCTTAATATGTGGGGGCGTGGTGGGGTTTGGCGAGCGGCGCTCCAGGAAAAGTTTAGGTTCTCACGATCGACTGTCAATCATTTCCTCGGCCAATCATGGGCCCCCTCCAGCTCGGGCCCTGCGGCTTCAGCCCAAGCTAGCCCTTATGTTAATCCAGCCCTGTACATATATACATCCGAGTCCTGATCGGGAGGTAACGTCCGATTCCGATCGAGTCTGAAACCACGTGATCGGGCCCGATTTCCGATCATGTGATCGGATCTGGACATCCCTAGTTTATTGTACATCACACAAAAGATGAAGTGTCTGTTTTCACTCCAGAAAATCACTGTAAGTGCTGAATACACAGTAAAAGAAGTGCACATAAAAGTCTCTCTCTCCCTTGCATTATCATCAACATACACAGCGAATTACACAAAAACACTCATTACAACTAAGCGTAAACAAATATATACAGACCTTATTGACCCTCGTTCACAAAGCATTCTGGTGTAAAATGATTCACGCAGACAAACGAATTTAGGTATGTGGGAGCACATTCTCAAAACGAATCTACTGCGTCTTCAGCGGCTTTGATGTCGGGAGTACATGAAGACCATTATGTTCACTCTTACATCCAACAACAAAACACCTGAATTGCTTATGAGACAACTCGTCTATGCTAATACAACAGAGTCTGTGAAGGTGTGAAAATAACAGCATTTTGACAGCATGACAACAACACTCAACTCTTCCTCTTCTCTAAAGCAGCCCAACATGGCCTCACCCCCTTTGTTTCATGTTCCCGGGCTTGTTGTAGTCCCTACCAGCCGTTTGTAGTCCTTAAAGCGATAGTTCGCCCAAAAATCGAAAAATCTTTCATTAATTACTCATCCTCATGTCATTCCAAACCTGTAAGGCCTTCGTTCATCTTCGGAACACAAATGAAGATATTTTGGATGAAAACTGAAAGCTCTCAGGCCCCTCCATAGACAGCAGTTTAATTAACACTTTCAAGGTCCAGAAAGGTATTAAAAAATAGTCATGTTAAAATAGTCCATGTGACTCCAGTGGATCAATCTTAATTTTATGAAGTGACGAGAATATTTTTTGTGTGCAAAAACAAAGAAAAATAACGACTTATTCAACAATTTCGTTCTGGCCTGTGCCAGTTTCCTACACAATTTACGTTGTAAATAGTGTACTGCTCTCGAGATCTACGGCAGCCGATGCTGTTCACGTGAGCACCACGACACATGCACGGGAGTTGCAATGTTACCTACCTTTCTGGACCTTGAAAGTGTTAATTAAATAGCTGTCTATGGAGGGGCCTGAGAGTTCTCAGATTTCATACAAAATATCTTAATTTGTGTTCCAAAGATGAACGAAGGTTTGGAATGACATGAGGGTGAGTAGCCTAATTAATGACAGAATTTTGGGCATTAGGGTTCGAACTAACCCTTTTAAAAGCGATTCATGTAAAAGAAAACATCTCCCTTTGCATTGAACTTTGAGCGTCGTAACTTTGCAGATGTTGTTTATACTCAAACAGTATTACACACTAGCTAAAGTTAAAAAAGGGAAATCATAATCAAGGACCCCTTTAAGGTCTCTCCAGCACTGGACAGCTTCTCTAATATTAACGTGGGTCCTACCTCTTGCCTGACTGTAACCCTTCTTTTTAAAGGGGGGGTGAAACACTCATTTCCAGTCAATCTCATGTCAATCTTGAGTACCTATAGAGTAGTATTGCATATTTCATATCTCCGAAAAGTCTTTAGTTTTATTATATTTATTAAAGAAAGATACGCTGTACAGAGTCTTTCTGAAAAAAGCCGAGCGGCTGGGGGCGTATCGTTTGGGGGGACCTAAAGAATGACGAGCGCGCGCAGCTATTGCGTTGAGCTATGCATGTTTACATAGAAAAACAATGTAATCGATAGCTAACAACACAAAGACATTTTAAGCATTTTTACTCACCACCTGCTACCAACACAAGACCGTGAACCTTAATCGCTGGAATTGCTCCATCTTTCAGCATTAGACGAGCTACAAATCCGGAGTTGAGCTGGGCCTTGTTTATAAACCATCGTCGCCGAAATTCAGGGAAGAAACAAACACTTGCACAACTCTGTTGCTGCTGCGGAAAAACATGATTGTCTTGCCATGAAAAACAAAAACACACATCTTTGGTGAAATTGTTGATTTTGTGAAGTCCTGTGACTGCAGCGCAGCCGGCTTCCCTAAAGCGTTTGCTCTCTCGCTCTAGTCACGCGTGCGCGCCCTTCCGGGAGAAGACCCCGTACGGCCCGTACAAGGAAATTCCACCCCATCTGACGTCACATATACCCATACTCGAAAAAAAACCGTTACGAAACTTATGAGAAACCGGAAGGAGTATTTTTGGCACAGAAACTGTCCAACTTTTCTTTTTTTTTTTTTACTTTGTCTAGGATGGGATTCCAAGTCTTTAACAGTGTAAAAAGCTCAGTATGCATGAAACAGCACCCCCCCCCCCCCTAAAATGATATTCCCCTGGCCTCTTTTGTATTTTCTCTGCCATCTCTCTCTTTCGTTCTGCTAATGTCTGTCTTGTGCACTGAGCTCTCTCTCCTCCCCCATTATGAGTGTATACACCCCTTACTGCTGATTGACTACAAGTGTGTTTTGGTGCTCGGTCACAGGGCCGGCGTTTGCTATAGGCGAGCTAGGCGGTTGCCTAGGGCGACAAATGTGTTGGGGGCGCCCTCTAGTGGCGCCCTTAAACTTACTTCCCATTAAGCATAGAATTAAAACAAGCTAAATAAAACATACTGTTTATTAAACAGGATCATCCTTGGGCGCCCCCTCAGCCGCACGTTTAATTACTTAACCTGATTATTAGATTGAATTGAAAGTGAGTATTGTCGAGCACAGGCGTTCGGGCGTTAGGTCAGGCAAGTGCTCAGCACTGGCGCGTTCTTCAAAAATGAAGTGGTCTAAACCCTTGAGTGCACAGGGACGGAAAAAGAGAAAGGCAGATGATCAAAAGAAAGCCCAGTATAGAGGCAAGTCTTCTCATCTCAGCCATAAAGGTGTCAAACGAAATAAATTTACTTCGTATTATCGATATTATCAACTAATATTGGACGGCATTGGACGTTTTATTGCTGTCACTAAGCTATCACTAGCTAGCTAGTTATCTACATATTACTACGCATTTCACTGACAATAAGGAAATCCATACGAGCCAAATTTTAATGCTGCGTCAATTTTGAAGGTGAATAGAAATGCCAGAAACAACTGTTCATCTTTTATTATTTAAGATAGGGATAGAGTTACAAGAACTTATATATTTTAATTTTGTAGTGGTAAGTAGAGTGTATCAATAATAGCACTTTTGTTTGTAGAGGGTAGGCTATAGTTAATCCAGTTTATGGGTCATAATTTGCTTAAGTGTCTTTACAGGTGCATAAGAGAGTTTTTGCACAGTTTATGTAGTTAATATTTGGTAAATATCCTTGAACATTCTTTCTAGCATTTGTGTATGACCAATTTATTGCAGTTGATCCTTCAAGTCTTAATTTTCTCGATCAAGTGTTGGAGTGACTATACAAGCATTTTTGTTTGTTCATCCATAGTTTGAGTCATAATTTGTTAAATATCCTCCAACGTTCTTTGTAGCATTTTTGTATGTGCAATTTATTAGAGTGTATCATTTAAGTCATAATTAGCTTTTTAAGTCGGAGTAACTATAGGAGCATTTTTGTTTATATAGTTTTTATAAATACTAGGGATGGGCATTTTTGTCAATTTCTCATTTCGATCATCGATAGGTCTCAAAAACGAGTACTCGAGTAATTGGGGGCGGGGCATGTGCAGGGGGCGGGGCATGTCCGTCATTGAGATAATGAAAATACTGTTATGAAAATGGTTGTTGACAAATACAAACGTGACATGAAAACGGGTATATGAAAACATGAACATATAAAACAAAAAATAACTGCTAGATTATGATGCATAAATGTCTTTGAAAAAGAAACATCTTTATAAAATGACCGTCTCAAATAACCAAGTCAGTAATATCGAGCATTGCCTTTGAGCTGAAACTGTGAAATAACACCACCCTGCAGAGCTTGCTAGCTGGTTAATAAACTCAACCAAACGCACCATATATCAATATTAATATGAAGATTATTATGAACCTATTACGACATAAATCAACACAAAAGGACGTGAATGCGCACGTGAACTTCAGCGTGCTAGATTTTACAGACGAAGCGTTTGAAACGGAACATTTTGAATGCGCTCTTCCCTTAACAACGCTCATACACCGACAATGAAAGCACACCGAAACAACATTTTATTAAAATCCTGTCCTCATTATAATGCTTTGACAGATTGACTCTGCACATCATGCACTTAATTTTATTATTCATGATCGAGCGTTTACAGACATCACTGCGCGTTTTCGAACTCATAGCGAAAAACCAACTTTAAATAAACTAGGTCTACTGTTAAAAAATACGAGAACAGTATAGCAGTGCTGCACAGGGCCGGCCCAAGCCTTTATGGGGCCCTAAGCAGAATTTTATTTGGGGGCCCCTTGGTGCCACCAATACAATTGACTATTGTCAATTCTTGATAATTCGCACACCCAGTATCGATGTTATTCATTGTAGCTGTGTTGCTTATATCATGTCTGCCTGTCATGTTTTTACCCTTATACGGTTTTTAATTGTGACAATAGCAAACCCACAAGAGTGCTCAGGTGTTAATATTCAAAGCCTTACAGTTCTACAGTTCAGACTGGGATATGTAGGCCTACTTAACAAAAAAAAAAAAAAGAAGTCTCTTGTGCTGAATCTGCTCACTTTTCCCCAGGATTATTTGATGAATAGAAGATTCAAAAGAACAGCATTTATCTGAAATAGAAATTGTACTCAACTGTTTTCAACACTGATAATAATCATAAATGTTTGTTGAGCATCAAATCCTCATATGAGAATGATTTGTGAAGGATCACGTGACACTGAAGACTGGAGTAATGATGATAAATTCAGCTTTGATCACAGGTAGGGATGGGCGATATGGACTTAAAAATTTATCCCGATATTTTCTAGTATTTATTGCGATAACGATATCAATGACGATACATGTAGTATCATTCCCCATGTTTAGATTTTTTAATAATTTTTTTATGTAAAATTCCACACCAGCCTTTTCAGAAATTGAAAAGTTGCAGATATAATTGTCTTCTGTAAAAGTGCAGGAAATGTTTAAATAGTGCAACTGTGCTAAAAAACGTCACACAATACAAGCAAAAATAATTTTTAAATCAATGAAAAGTTTTACATGTAAACCGATTCTGTATTTATTCATACATGGTGCAAACAGTGGTAAAAATAGCAGAAACAGCAAAAGTAATTATCCCAAAAATGTCTTCAGATTACAAAAAAGTTGAAAATAATGATTTAATGATAGAACTTCAGTAATTTGAGTTGATAATATAATAATACCACAAAT
The DNA here is from genome assembly GCF_949357685.1 of Gobio gobio. Classification (NCBI taxonomy): domain Eukaryota; kingdom Metazoa; phylum Chordata; class Actinopteri; order Cypriniformes; family Gobionidae; genus Gobio; species Gobio gobio. The sequence goes on along the minus strand of NC_137106.1, from coordinate 27,542,095 downwards.
TATTCTACTAATAAAAATAAACTGCACTAAGGAATAATGAGCTTCTGGGTTCATGAATATTAATCACGTTGTCAGCGTTCATTCCAACTGATTGGCTGAAATCAAAACAGGCACAGTAATAGGTGCGCGCCAGCCAATGAGATTCCCGTTTGTGCATTCCTTTCTTCCTGTTCACGAAAGGCTGAATAATTCCAAATAAACGCCATTACTTTACAGGAAAATGCAACAAAGGATATTGTTTACATGTAGCACGTCAATTCTGTTTGGTATAAGACTCTCTCGCTCTCTCTTTGAGTGTGTGTGAAACACTGAGCGCTCTCAGTCGCGCGCCTCACACTAGTGTTTAATGTGCGTCATATACACTGCGCATTCATTGAGATTAACTGAAATAGTGTGCTTTACCGATCGATTGAGACAGAGCGAATCTCTTAAGCGCTCAGTCCAAGTGCTCAGCGAGTGAAAATACATCTGTATGGTTCAGATTGCCCTCAGGTAGCCCCTCGTTTAGCTATGAACTCTTCCGCAGCTTCCACCATAGTTGTTTTCGTTCTGCACGTGAGATGCGGATTCAGTGCCGCAGCTCCTATCAAGCACTGCGCGTAGAGCACCAAGTGCTGAGGGGGCACCACAAGAAATTCTCTCTCCAACCCCCGTTCAGCTATACAGAGTGACGAACGCAGCCACCCCGGCCATCATAAAGTAATAACGTTTAGGGCATCAAGAGACGGCCAGCGGTGGCACGGTGCGGATGGGTCGCGCCATCAACTAGGCTTTATCGTTATTATCGCGGGAAGGCAAATTCTTATCGTGGGGAGAATTTTTACCGGTATATCGCAAACGATAAGATATCGCCCATCCCTACCAGACAGGCTCCAAAATCCCTCCGTCCGTCTTCTCCCACCCCTGACCCTCGTCATAGGGTTTAAGGCCTCCGGAAGATCGGCTCAGCTGCCCGCTTGCCCACTGGATGTGAGGGATGAGTGAGTCTTGGCAGTGGGGCAGGCGAGCAAAATCGACTCTCGACTTAATGCTGAGGGTCTCGTCTTCTCCCACAATCTTCTTGAGCATCTTGCTCCTGACCGGCTTGACTGATGTCTCACATGCTTGACTGTACATCACACACGTGAAGACCTCCGGCTGCTGCACCACTTCCAACTTCACCTTCCACTCATCGCACAGCTGACTGGAGGAAGATTGTTGGGATAATTGCTAAGTTTGCTCTCTCCAAATATTATATTCAATACATTCAAATTCAATTGTCTAAAATTCATCCACCAACCTGAAAGCCTTTTGAAATTTGGGGTTCTTCTGGAGCTTTTTGAGCGGTGTCACCTTGCCCTTGCCTTTGAAGGTGCTGGTGCAGTCCTCACCACTAAACACACAGTAGCCGAGCAGCTGCTGCAGTCCGGCTGCCCAAGAGGAGTGGCCAGCTCTGGGACATTGACCAGCTGACGGTGGCGGCCCATGCCAGTGTCGAGGTAGATGACAAGGTTGATGGTGTCAGCGTGATGCAGGATGAAGGATGAAGAAGATGTCGGTGTCCAGGGTCCTCACTACTGCCGACTTGAATCCCAGCTTGACGGCATGATGCAGGCGGAGCACAAACGGCTGTCTATCTCCTCCTGGTCTGACTGGAGGGCATGGATCTCAATAAACTCAACCTGAAATGGCAGAAAACACCCCAATGCACGGTAGCTTATATTCTTGGCAAACAATCTGCTAACACAAGACCTCACTGAAGTTTCCTAGGTATGGATCAATCAACTTCTCCATCCGACGACATTAGCTGATGAGCTGTTCCCTCCACAATGAGAGCAGCCGCCTCGCACTTCTCCAGTTGGGATGCTTCCTCCTTACTCCCCCAGACCTTGAGCATCAACTGATAAACGACAGAAAGCGAGTTTAATTGTATCGATAAGAGCAGGGGTTTGGCAGCCCAGAGTGAGAGATATTAATATTATTAACCCTATAAAGCCTATTGTATAATATTTGATATGTACATTTCTAAGGCCTCTTTGATCATGATAAACATAATCAAAACTTTGCTGAAAAAACATCTGCACACAATCTACTGTTGTCTGATTGATAGTTTGATTATCCATACATAATGTTTTAGGAAACCCATGTTAAAATGTGAGTATCAAATATGATCCATCAGGCTTTTGAGTTTATTTGTTCATCTCTCAGTCATCAAAAACTACAGAGCTTAGATCGTGAAAGCATTTCAATATAATCTTACTAAGACATTATTGGGGAATATAGAGTGACAACAGATATTTATATGCATTTTAAGACTATTATAAAGATCTCACTGACTGACATTACAAGCTATCAGAATTTCATCTTACGTTTTGACAATATAAATATCAGCAGGTGCACAAAATTACACATTTTTGCTCAGTTTGAGCTTCTGAATAAAATTAAGGTGTTTTTTTCCCCTCTTTGAAAATCTTAATCATAGTCTAATAATATCATAGTATATGCGCCATAAAAGCCTGAAGTATGAAACTCAACTAAACACAAACACACATACATAAACTTTCATTTTAATACCATGAAAAAAAAGTTAAAATAATACGAACTAAAAAATTCACCATTAAACTAATACAAGGAAACATTATTTAAAACATTTTTTATTCATATGCAATAATATAGAAAAATATAGTAAAAAATAAATAAATAAAAGTATTTAGCAACACATTTTGATGCATGCAGAGTAAGGTGACCAGATTTCTGAAATGGAAACTTGGACATTTCCGATTTGAGTGGTCAAAATATCACTAAATCTCATTTGTTATTAGGCCTGTCCATTAATTAAAAACAGGGACAATATATTTTTGAATGTTTTTTGTTGTCGTTGTGGGCTGGGCTCCCTATATTATTATTAACATTAACAATTATTATGATTTAGTTTTATTATTATTACGATTTTTGGTCTGGTTTTAATACAATTCACTGCACCCGCAAAAACAAAAACAAAAAAACAATCAAACAATGAAAACAGTTCATAGTAAAACCACCACTGTAAATCACAAGCCGTTCAAAACAATATTAGAACATGATTTAACAAAAACACATTACACAAATAAAACAACATAAATATGGAATAAAACTATTTAACAAATATAATTGTATTTAATACTTTAATTTTCACAAGTTTATACTGTATAAATTACTTTTTTTCTTTTACTTCAAATGTTTTGTTACGTTTGTGCTTGAAATAACTGTTACTATCTTTAATTGGTCTTGTTATTTTGCATTTTAGGCTTATTTTAAGCATGTATTTAAGTATGTGTGTATTCTGCACATGTATTTGTTGTGAGCTAGGGTAAGGTGTAATTGTTTAGCTTTTATATATACACACACACACACACACACACACACACACACACACACACACACACACACACACACACACACACACACACACACACACACACACACACACACACACACACACACACACACACACACACACACACACACACACACATATAGTAATTTGTACTATATGTAGTATGTTAGTATGCTACTACCTTGAAAGTGATAACGATGTTTCTTTAGATATTTGACGATAATGGCGGTCTGCTTTCGGTGACGTTCATCATGAAGCTGCGTGCGCGACCAAGTAGAGTCAGCGCAGCTCACAGCGCCATCCGCTGGTGAAAGAATTACAACATGATGCCCCAGCAGCTGCTGTATGTTGGGCTTTTTTGCAATGTATATGCCGGTTGTTTTGAACGAGCTGTAAAAAACGGGGACATTTCTGGAAAACGTCCGCCTGGTAATTGTAGAGATATCTAGCATTTCTGAGTGATGATGATGCAGAGGAATCAATGATTCAAAGTTTTGAACTGATTCAATGAAACAGATTCAGACTTTTTATTAAAGAAAACGTCCAAATTAAGTTCATAACTATTCAATAAATGTGTTTAGATCGATGCGCGGTCACGTGCTCTGCTCATATGAATGATTTGAGTTTTAGTTGCTATGGCGACGCATGTTATGAACATTGTTATGAATTGATTCTGATCTCATATGCAGGCGCACTGATCGCGATCTGTTGTTGAGAGAGACGAGGCGAATTCAAAAACTTTTGCAGAATATTTTCTGTGCTGACTGAGATTTTGAAGCTGTTCGGACGATTCCTGAGACAAGAGTTTTATTCTGGAAGAACAACGCAGGAGATATCCTTTACACAGAGTTATATTTTTGAGTTTTAGTTCTTATTATTTATATAGTGCTATCTTATTGTTCTTTTCTTATTTTAGGAGTTTCAAATTTTATTTCTTTTTATTTTTTTATTTTTCTGGGAGGAGTATTTTTGAGGAGAGTTTATTGTATTGTATTGTGTTGTGTTGTGTTTTGTGTTTTGTGTTTTGTATTGTTTTTATTCCAGATTGGAGGAGGATGTCGATGGCGAATATGATGGGTGAAACAGGAGGTGAGTGCTTTAGGTGTTTCATTTGTTTATGGGATGTTATGTTTCTGAAATATTCCAGCCTCTCCAAATCCAGGAGAGCCACTTTCTCTCAGACGGCTGGTCAGGAGGTTTGGAGACCCTGTTCTGTTCTGATGACCGACCCAGACACAGATCCAGGAGCTTCCTACACATTTAGCACTTCTGTCTTCTGAGTTTTGTGTTTCTGTGTCCACAGGTCAGACGGACAGGAAGAGGGAGTGGCAGAGCGGCAGCCGGGAGAGCCAGGACGATGGACGTCCATCCACTCCATCTAAACTCTTACGCAGAGGTCAGAATAGGCTTTTATTGAAGAAGTTATTGCTCAGTTATCAAATAATGTGTCATTGAAAATAGAAAGTTGAAAAATAAATTGACATTGATTATTAATATGATAAGAAATATCTTCACCAAGCATCATGTCCATATCATCTTTGTCCCTCTCTGACAATATAGTGAGGTGGTTCTCTAGAGAGTCGTTGAGCCTCAGCAGCCGAGGCACGTACATCGTCGAATGGAGTGGCGATCGGTCGGATAGCCTAAGCGAACAGGGCAGTTCCAGCGACTGTTGTTTGTCCAGGTCCGACAGCCTCGAAGAGTGGATGTGCCCTCCGCTGCCAGGTCAAGTTCCCGTCGAGCCAACGGAGACTTCAAATGGCCTTATGGAGGCTTCACCAGTGAACAGGAGCTCAACAGGTGAGACTGAAATAAAGCTGGGCGGTGTAAAGTGTACAGATGGAGATTTTTGCTATTTCATATTTCATTCTGACAGTCACAGTACAGTCACATTTAATTTCCTTTTGCTGAAATTTTCTTTCTGGAATCAAAGGGGTGGTTCCGTGGTTTTTTTCTAAGCTTGGTTGTGTTAATGGGGCGCAGTATAACATGTCTTAATACTTCTTTTTTTTTAAAACGCCGTATTTTTATTCTTATATTTTACCTTTATTCCACACCGCTGTCTCCACTGTCCTTTGAGCGGCTCGTTTGCTTCCTGCTTCTATGAAGCCCATCCCTCTGAAAAACGCAATGGTCTTAGATTGGTTAGATGGCCAAATGTAGTTTGTAGTTCTGCAACAGCTCTCTCTCTCTTTCGTAATGACTGCGACGTGGCCTCGCCCACTTTGTTGCGTGTTCACGGGGGCAGTGTTTATGTTAATAGCAAGGGTTTATGATATCAACAAACCGGGAAGAAGCTTGTTGTAGTCCAAACCGGCCGTTTTTGTAGGCAATAAACTGCCATAACTTTAAAAGACAATATCTGCGCTGTAACTTGTAACTTTGCAGATACTGTTTATGCTCAAGCAGCAACATTACACACTAACTAAAGTTAAAAAAGTGAAATCGCATGCAACCACCCCTTTAACAGTAAAATGTAAGTTATGTCATTATATCACAGCCTAATTTGGCGTCAGAGATGTTTCTAATAATTCAGTTTTGTTTTCTTCATTTCAGAAAAACCTGCCGATTGTAAGAAGAGGAAAGGAGATCGTTCTTTCTTCAGGAACGTGTGTCAGGCTATGAGGCGCTCGCTCCTCTGCTGTTGTCTCGGTGCTGAGGATGTTGTGGAGCCGTTTGTTCCTCCAGCGGATCTGGAGCCAGAGCCCGATCCTGGTCCATCATCACCTGATCCAGATCCCTCCGGCGTCCAGCGAAATAACGGTCAATCCGCAGACATTATTCCTCCAACATTGTTTTAAACAGTATTATTATTTTCTTGTTTGCACTGATATTTTAAATATAAAACAAAGGATCTAGCAAGCTCATATATTTCTCATATTTTGTTTTTCAGACTCCTTTGAGACTCTCTATAACGTGGGAGAGATGATTGGATCCGGAGGATTCGGAAGACTGTTTTTTTTGCTCTGATTCCTTGGCTCAAGCCGATTCGATTGCACATATGACGTTTTATAATTTGACGATGATTTTCCCGCCATTTTTAATTAACCTACTTTTGCGAACTCCTCCGAGGAATTTTCACAAACATTTTACCAGATCATCTTCAGACCATGCTGACAAAAAGTTATGGAATTCAAGTTGATTAGTTAAATCGTTTTTCGATAAACGCGCAAACAAATTTTACGTAGCTGTTGCAAAAATACAAAAGGCAATATCTCCGCAACGCTTTATCGTATTCAAACCAAACTTGGTACATGTCATCACAAGCATGACCTGAGGCAACATGGAGCGTTTCGGCGCAGGGCCACCTACTGGTCCAGAGATTCCAAAAAATTGCTATTTTTGCTTATAACTTCTGAACCGTCTGTCCAAAAATCAAAGTGGTCTCGTTAGATTCAGGACGGCATGCTGAGTCGTCTGATATAATTTTTTTTTTAAAAGAATAAAAAGAATTCTTTTTTTCAAACGCTTATAACTTTGGGTGTGGTTGACTTATTTTCATGGGAGTAATGTTTTTTGTCTCCTGAATCCTTGCCGAGTCCAACGACACCAGACTTGCCAGGTTTCGGCCTTTGGTTTGTGCAGCGTGGTAATTTAGCGTTTATAAAACGTTAGCTGATATCTTCAAACCCACTCGTCCGATCGAGACGAAACCAGCATCAGAAGTTTGGAAACAAAGGTCGATAGCTATAAGTTAATACCCAAATGTCAAAATATTGATAGTAAGGGGTAGTAAAATCCAATCAAAGTCAGGTGTCAGTAATTTTTTATGTGTTTTTTCAAATAAAAAGTCTATAACTCCTAAACAAAACAAGATATTTTCACCAAAATTTACACACATATGTATGGGCTCACTCCGAAAACACATAAAACCTATTGTAGGATTGTGCCTCTTGGTGGCGCTATAATTAAACAAAATATGAAATTGGCTCTATACAACTCAATGTTTTAATGTGGGGTTTTAACATTTTTGCTTCAAATGTCTTCACTAATTTTTTCATTTGGTCTGCTGCTAGCTTCCTTATTTGCTTTTGTTGCACTTGGCCCCAGTATTGCTGCTTGCAGCCATATTTAAACTAGCATTTGCTCATCAAAGATTACTCCATTGGCTTCTGACCTCATAGGGGAGGGAGAGAGCCTGGGATGTATGTTTTATCTTTATTGTTTTGAGCTTTGTACATGCTAATAGATGTAAATAATATATGTTGTAAGGTTGAAATGTCATGAAGGTTTGTTTGTTTATGCTTTGTCACCTGTTTGTAACTTATAGGTTTTCCCCTAAAATTATGTTTTTCATTTTTTCAGACAGCCATTTTAGGGCAGGGAGGTAGTGTGAAGGAGAGATTTAATCTCGTTTGTATTTTTTGGTCCTGTACATTGGCATAGCCAACTTACATTCGTGTATAGCAAATTTATTTTCCTCTGTATTATTTTTCTTAAAACCACTCTGGACTGTGCATTTTTGTCCCTGTCACTTATTTTACACCTCTGTCCGCTGGTACATCCTGACAATAGTGTCTTATATGTGACCTGATGACCCCTTTGAATAAAAGTATCATTTGTTTGTTGAACCCACAGCCTTGCAAAGTACACTTCTTTTATTTAGTTTTATTGTATTGGTTTATTTGATAGGGATTATGCATATAAATGAACATTGTTGTATAAAAATACATCATGTAAATATGCCAGAATTAGTCAAAATAACTACTTTTCATCTGCAGTCCCTAGGCAGGTAACATAAGACTAAAAAGAAGACAGCCCACAATCAAACAGCATTCATTCACTATAGAGTAAAATATACACATAATAATGACATATACATTGATAAAACAAAAAACAAAGACACATAATGGCAAAGACATTGTTCATCCACCTCTATACTGCATTCAATAAACAGTGAAAATGTATGGGTTATAAATGTGTGAGTACATGTCTGGTTTTCTAGAAGCAACTGTTTTAAGTGAGTTTTAAAGGTTTTCAATGTAGGACATTCTCTTATTGGAAGGGGCAAACTATTCCAGAGTTTTCCGTCTATTACTGACAATACGTTTTGTCCAAAAGTGGTGCACCTAAATGGTATCACACTGTCCCCTTTCACAGAGGCCTGTGTACTCAGTGGTGGAAATGGCCGAAATTCACTACGTTTTTTTTTTTTTTTTTGAGTTGCACAGTTTAAGAGGTCACAAAAACCTTCTAAATAAATTGTCCCCAGGTTAAATAAATCTGTTGAATGTTTTGGATGGTTACTGTACATCTCAGTTTAGTGCTTTGAAAATGAACAATTAAACATGTAAAGGTGAATCTAGTTGTAAGGCAGATATATTTATCGATTAAAAAAAGTAACTAATTAATCGCACATTCAACATCTGCGTTTTTAATATTTTTTCATTGTAATAATTCCACAGTTACTCTCTAAACCAGGGGTGGGCAACAGTTTTAGTCTGAGGGCCACAGTTACTTTGGCAAAGTAAACGGAGGGCCACACTTTGGACAATTGCAATTAAACATAGTTACATGATTAAATCGTACAAATTAATTAAATGCAGATATGTATAATGCTACAGTTACTTTGACTTTTACCAGCCTATTTCAAGGCCTGATATATATTTTTGCTAGGCCTGTCTGACATAGTCTACTCTAAGGTTACAATAACTGGATTTACTTAAAAGGATTAATTTACACTACCCTGCATATTGTTCAACTGTCATTCATATCAGCTGTAGCTATTCAAGATCGAAAACTATTAACAAAACTGCAAATGTATGTGTGCAGGTTACATTAACATACAGACTTCAGGCAATCTGGCTTGGAATTATCAAATTTAATTGGGGATAACTTCATCACTGAATGAAAAACATATTCATCTTATTTCACTTGTTATTATTCCTTTTTTTGTCATTTCTTTTTTTAACATATGTTGTTTAAATCTTTTATAAAATAGAACACAATTTAAGTGCAGATCAACTTCATCACACGTATGTTTGCTTGAAAGAATTAACAACATGGAATAGTCCTATGCGTCTCACAAAATGTAAATTTGATGTAGCTGTAATCTGTATCATCATCACCACCTACAGGACATGCATAAGAAATAGCAACATGAAACTGAACAATGTTGTTTAACTTTATACCATTAATGATCAATACACACTGATAACTAGCTTAATAAAAAGATAAACCAGCGTCCCCAGTGAGTTTTTTCAAGGCGATTCCTATTTTAGATTGTTCCCCCTTAATGTTTCCATGGCGATGCGTCATATTTGTCACGTGACACCGCACCCACAATAACACTATTACGGGCGTTACAGATGCATCGCTTTTATTCCGAGAATCAGGGTCATCAGTTTCTCCCGAAATACTTGCAAGAAAGTGGCCGGTGAACTGTAACAAGAATAGAGTAGACTTAATAGTTACTTCCACTATGTTTGTCTGATATAATATCACTTCGGAAAAATTATATTTGAATAGATTGTTATTGCTGCTTCCACAGACATCAGTGTGTATTTTACAAACTCTAAATGTATTGTTTTACTCGTGCTAATGTGTATTGAAATGTCTGAAACCTAAAATAAACATTATGAGGTAGGAAAAAACTGCATAGTTGTGATATATGACAGCGCTGACGCTGAGCTCGTCCGTCTCTGGCTCAGCGCCAACCAACGCGCAACAGCACAGTTTGAATCCGGCAGTCATGCGACGTCACTGAACATTCTAAATAGCATGTGGGACCGTCTCAGGGGCACAGAAGTAAAAATCCCATATATGCGACCATAACGATCATAAGCTTAAACATTTCATTTGTAATCCTGAATACAAAAATTCAACTTTCATCCAAATTGCCAGCACATCGAGCGCATCGCGGGGGCCGGATTGAAGCACTATGCGGGCCGGATCCGGCCCCCGGGCCGTATATTGCCCATGTATGCTCTAAACTTATGTAGAAACAACTTAAAGACAGTATATTTGAAATATTTGTTGTAATGGCATATTTTTAAGAAAACTGCTACCGATGTCTCTGAATTTTTTTTCCTTCTTTTAAAACATTAATGATAGACATTCAACATTTAGCTAAACATTTAATATTTGACAACTGTTTATGATAGATGTATTCAACGACCCACAGTAATAATACAGTGATGTAAACTGTTCATATTTTTTTATGGAATTTCGCCATATTTTATTAAAATATGTTATAAGACACGTTTTGCACTTTTGACATAGTGAATATTGAATGTGTGCATATTTTAAATAAAATACTATAAGCAAAGAGTTTAGCCTAAATGGATTACCTCACATCTAGGCTACAATTAGACTAGAACTGCTTTTACCATTCTTATTTCTTTTTTTTCTGTATTACCTTAAATCCATTTTAATCCTTATTTTATTTTCCAGGTATCATTATTACATGCTTGGCCTGTGTTTTCATTGCATTTCCAATTTTGACCAGCATGGTTCGCCATTTGTGTGTGTTTTGTGCATATCTCGCATGCATTTCTGAATTACACTGTGCGATTCTGGATCTGATTTCACTCGATATAACGGAAATTCAAGCTCTTTTCGGGAAAGACGGCCGGATCATTTTTAGATGACCATTTATGTATTATTATTATATTTATAGACAGGATCATTTCAGGCATGTTAACACAGCTTTATCATTTCAAAGTTTCTGTTATGGCATCTGTTAATGTTCTGAATTCTCCATGTTCAGCATAATAACCGGAGATGTGCGCAGAATCAGCGCTGCAAGTTACAGAATATTGCGCAACATGCGCAGCTTACGCTCATTTAGTAGACTGAGAATATGCGTAGCGCTAGTCGCTGGATTGCTCGCACTTTAAGGACATTGTATGAGTAACGTACAAGTAAGTCCAGTGTTATTTGAATATTAATGTTGTATTACAAGTGTATTCGTTGCAGATACTGTTTATAAGTTTTATTCATTTATATGCATATGCAATTGTGACCGAGCGTTCGTGCAGGGTTCGCCTAAAATACTTTAGGAATAAGAAAACAATCAACGACAGTCGTCCGAACTTTGCTTCACTTTATTCTCTGTCACATGTGTAAAATTCAGCTTCAAAAACCGTACTCGGTTACTTAACGTAACCTCGGTTCCCTGAGATAAGGGAAGGAGTACTGCGTCTTAAGACGCCATGGGTAGGTTCTCCTACTCTCGAATATACTGAAGTAATTGTAAAATCACGCAGTGCTACTGCCCAGTCAAAACAGTGTCGAGACATCTCGCACGCTATTGGCTGGCCAGTGGGAACTGCATGAACCAATGGCAGAACAGCGTAATCTGAGCGAACCAATGGGCACAAAGCCCGCGAAGCTGAGCGCAAGAGCCCGCGAAAGGGGCATATAAAATACGCTGTAACTGTCAAAAACGTCAGGTTAAATCGACTGAAGCGACGATCACCCGAGTCAGCGCCATAGCACGGCCGTCTACGCAGTACTCCTTCCCTTATCTCAGGGAACCGAGGTTACGTTAAGTAACCGAGTACGTTCCCTTTCGAACGGTCAGTTCGTACTGCGTCTTAAGACGCCATGGGAACCTGTAAAATCCCGCCGTGCTATGATAAGCGCAGTGATATGTACTCCCTCAAGTTTGAACACTTATTAGAAAGGGCTCAAGACTAGAGTTACTGACACATCATTTATATATATAATATATATGTACACACGTCTTATACTACTGGGCTCATAGAGGCCGGTAACTATAAGGAATGTGTAAGCATTGAAGCATATGAAGGCCCCAATGCCAACTTATGGCGGGGACGGGCTTACAAGGCCGTCTAATATTCGTTAGGCCATCTTAGTATTTTCATACAGCGAGGACTTGTGCCTGCAGTGCAGGGACATCCAGACTGAAGAATCTGGTTAAAGTAGATGGTGAGGACCAACTTGCCGATCTACAAATGTCACCCTTAGAAACTCCACTAGACCACGCCCAAGAGGAGGCCATGCCTCTGGTGGAGTGAGCTTTGACACCTATGGGGCATTGGAGGCCCATAGTGTCATATGCTAACGCTATCGCGTCCACTAGCCATCTGGCTAGGTTTTGTTTGGTGACCGGAAGTCCCTTAGTTCGGTCACCAAAACTTACAAAGAGCTGCTCCGGCTGTCTAAAGTGGGAGGACCGCTCAATATATGCTCCAAGCGACCTAACAGGGCCGAGCAGGTGTAACTGTCTCTCATCCTCCGAAGTGGGGAGGGCAGAGAGAGTGATTGATTACCTGTGCTTTGAACAGTGTTGAAAGCACTTTAGGTACATAACCATGCCCTGGTTTGAGGATGACTTTAGAATCGCCTGGGCCAATTCTAAACATGACGCGTTCACGGATAACGCTTGAATGTCACTGACACGCTTAACAGATGCCAGTGCTAATAGCAGGGCAGTTTTCAGCGAAAACGGCTTTAATTCAGCCATCTGCAATGGCTCGAAGGGAGGTCTTTTTAGTGCTCTTAGGACCAATGAAGGTCCCAGGATGGCACCATAGGAGGGAGAAGGGGGTTAAGCCTCCTGGCTCCTTTTAAGAATTTTATGACCATGTCGTGTCTGCCTACTGATTGGCCAGCTATAGGCGTATGAGATGCGGCGATAGCTGCCGTGTAGACTTTGAGTGTGGATGGAGTGTGTCCTGCATCCAACATCTCTTATAGAAAAACAAGAATTTGTGATATCTCGCATGACACTGGGTTATAGTTCCTGACTGAACACCAGTCAGAGAACACTGACCATTTAAGGGTATAGAGACGTCTAGTAGACGGAGCTCTAGCTTCACTGATGGTGCTCAGGACACTCACTGGGAGGTTCTCGAGCCCCCCTTGAGTGGCCAAACATGTAACGCCCACAATTTTGGGGTGGGGGTGCTGGATTGTCCCGTTCGCCTCAGAAAGGAGATCTTTCCTTAGGGGAACAGGCCATGGGGCTGCTGATAGTAACTGAATCAACTCGGGAAACCTGATTTGGGTTCGCCAGAGTGGAGCCACTAGCAGGACTGTGTGTGCTCGCATTCCCTGATCCTTTTTAAAATCTAGGGAATGAGCAGTACTGGTGGAAAAGCATAAAGTATGCAGCTGGGCCATTCGTGGGTCAGCGCATCCTTGCTTTTTGAAAAATAGATTGGGCAATGACGGTTGTCTTCGGAGGCGAAGAGGTCGACCTCTGCCCTCCCAAAAACACTCCATATCATTTGAACCATTTAGGAATGGAGGGCCCATTCCCCTGGGGACACGAGGCCCCTGGAGAGCATGTCTGCTCCCTGGTTCAGTCTGCCTGGCACATGCACTGCTTTTAGTGAATGTAATTTGCCTTTTGCCCATAGGAGGAGATGTCTGACCAGTTGGTTGAGCCATCTCGACCTGAGCCCGCCTTGGCGGTTTATGTAGGAGACCACAGTCGTGTTGTCCGTGCGGACTAGAACATGGTGACCTGAGAGACGTGGTAAAAAAAAGTCTTGAGGGCTAGCACTACTGCCAGCATTTCTAGGCAGTTTATGTGCAACCGTGACTCCGTGCTCGACCATGAGCCGAAGGCCGGTTCGCCTCGTACAGAGCGCCCCAAACCGAGTTGGAGGTGTCCGTGGTGACCACCATCCGTCTGGAAACTGTTTCCAAGTGACCACGGGGCCAGGGCTTTGACACAGCCGCGGCCCACTTTGATCCAAAGTTGGACTGAATGTCACGCTTGGGAAGGAACCCGTGATTTCAGCCAGTACTGCAGGGGGCGCATGTGCTTCATACCCAGCGGAAGTACTGGAGAAGCTTTTGCCATTAGGCCTAGCATTCTCTGAAATTTTTTAGGGGTGTGTTGGTTCCCATTTTGAATGAACATGCAAGCTGCTGTGTAGTCAGAGCGCGTTCGTCCAATAGCCACGCCCTCATTTGGGCTGAGTCTAAAATCGTTCCCAGGAAGGAGGTTCTCTGCCTGGGAAGCAATGAGCTCTTGGCTGTATTTATTCTGAGACCCAGGCATTCTAGATGGCTGAGTAGCATAGATTTGTGAGATTTTATTTCTTCCTCTGACTGGGCCAGTATGAGCCAGTCGTCGAGGTAGTTCAGAATGCGCATTCCCGCTTGTCTTAAGGGGGAGAGAGCTGCATCCATGCACTTCGTGAAAAGACAGGCCAAATGCCAGGACTGTGTACTGATAAGCCTTCCCGTCGAACACGAATCTCAAAAACGGTCTGTGACGTGGGATAATTTGGATATGAGAGTAAGCATCTTTCTGATCCAATGAGAAAAACCAGTCCATCGGGCAGATTGGTGCGATGATCTGTTTTAATGTCAGCATTCTGAAAAGGCCTTTTGATAGAGCCTTGTTCAGGTGTCTGAGATCTAAGATGGGCCTGAGGCCGCCATCTTTTTTTTTTTTTTTTTTTTTTTGGGAACAAGGAAGTAGTGGCTGTAAAAAACCCTGACTCGCTCTGAGCTGGAATTTTTTAACTCGCCTTTATGGCGGTAGAATGCAGGGGAGCACGCATTAAAGCGGACTCGTAGTTTACATTCATTGCATGAAAAACATTCAGAACAGTATTTTTCTCCCTGACCGGAACAAAAACGGGCCGAGGGGAGAGATGTGACACTGTGCAGACAGCACTTATGTGTAGCGGCACACACCTGTAGTGGGCGCGTGCTCTACATATAGAGCGCTCACGGCGTGAGCAGTAATCTGTGAGAACAGTGCTTATGTGCAAGGTGCATGTATTTTAGTAAAGTCATTGTTAAAACACAGCGTTGATGTGCAGGCGAGCGTGTTTGACAACAGGCTAGTTGACTGCAATATTTACATCTCCAGTCGCCTGAACCGAGGGGATTGAGAGAATGTAAAGTAAGTCTGTAGTGGTAATCCGGCCACAGCAGGACTTTTGAGTGGTTCTATAGCGCTGAATTAACAGTGCTTATATGCAGGGGTACACCCTATGTAGGGGACACACTGCCTGCAGTCATAACAGAGGAAAGAACTCTTAATTGTTTATTAGGATCACCAATAATACAGCGTTCTGTGTACAGGCGTGCATGTTTTATAACAGGCTCGTTTACTGAGAGAAGTGGTTGAAGGCTTGGCCGCCATTCACTAAATTGAGACTCACTGAGAAACCTGTGAGAGCTGGGCTCGAACCAGCAACCCTTTGTGCGAAGTACACCGTGACAGCAGAGGGCGCGGCTATGACGTAAGTCGCGCTCTTGACGGTGTTTTCAGTGTGTGTGGCGTGCGTGTTTCATAACAGGCTTGTTTACTACACTGTTGAACCTTTCCAGTCGCCTGAATAGGGGACTGAGAGAAGTGGTTGAAGGCTTGGCCGCCATTCACTAAATTGAGACTCACTGAGAAACCTGTGAGAGCTGGGCTCGAACCAGCAACCCTTTGTGCGAAGTACACCGTAACAGTAGAGGGCGTGGCTATGACGTAAGTCGCGCTCTTGACGGTGTTTTCAGTGTGTGTGGCGTGCGTGTTTCATAACAGGCTCGTTTACTACACTGTTGAACCTCTCCAGTCGCCTGAATAGGGGACTGAGAGAAGTGATAGAGTGAAAAAGACGCAGGGCTTGGCCGCCATTCACGACGCCATTATGCGCTAGACAGCGAGGCAGCAATGACGTAAGTCGCGCTCTAGATAGTGAGCGCGCTGGGAGAGAGAGAGGGGCGCACGCGCTGCCGCTGAGGAAGCGCGAGCTGCAGTGACAACAGCCTGTAGCGTAAGGCGCGCTCTCAATATCTCCAGCAGTCTGAGAGAAAGTAATGCGGGAAGCTCCGGCATTAGTTTGCTCGTCCACTCTGGCTTTCTCTGTCCGCGCGCTTCTTAGCGCGGCCCGAGTGAGAGAAGAGGAAGAGCGAGACATTGGTAATAGTGCGGATTCGTCTTCCTCATTGCCGCCGAATGAGACCAAGCCCTCGGCGTCGAGCGGAGGGAGCAGGTCCGATCGAGGGAACGTCACAGGGGAAACGTCTCTCTGAGGTGAAGACGAGTCACGCGGGCACTGGGCCGACGTGAACTCGCTAGCCTCGGTATACTCAGCCCTCTGGCTCCGCCGTTCTTTCCCGCCGAGGCTCGGGCGGAAAGGGGAACGGGAGAGCGCGAGGGCCGGGGTCGCGCTCTGAAAAGAGCGCTATCCGCGAACGGAGGGAGGAAATGGGCATACCCTCGCAGTGAGAGGGCAGCCGGACCCGGCGAGAGCAGCGTCCGCGTGGGCCTTGCCCAGACAGATCAAGCACCCTTCGTGGTTATCCTCCTAGTGCAGGTAAGTACTGCACACAAGTGATATGTTTTTCTCAGTATTGTACAAAAAGGATACATCGTAGTGTTTCACCAAAGAGCGCAGGGGAAAGGCGTGACAGCTCGCGGGATCGCTGGCGATTTGAGCGCGCTGAAAAATACAGCAGTCCGCTGACTCTCGCAGGACGTCCGGGCTGGTAGTTCGCTATTCCGCTGCAGGCTCGTCAATTCACGGTGAAGGTGGTGTAGTTCGAGTTTATCAGCGAGGACCGTAGATCGTCGCTGAAGGAGATTAATCTGACGTTTTTGACAGTTACAGCGTATTTTATATGCCCCTTTCGCGGGCTCTTGCGCTCAGCTTCGCGGGCTTTGTGCCCATTGGTTCGCTCAGATTACGCTGTTCTGCCATTGGTTCATGCAGTTCCCACTGGCCAGCCAATAGCGTGCGAGATGTCTCGACACTGTTTTGACTGGGCAGTAGCACTGCGTGATTTTACAATTACTTCAGTATATTCGAGAGTAGGAGAACCTACCCATGGCGTCTTAAGACGCAGTACGAACTGACCGTTCGAAAGGGAACCGCGACACTCCAGTACCAAAAAGTGCGCATGCACCAACCTATATACGGCAAGCCCCGAGGGGAAAAATACATTGCACACACATATACACAACGAGCGCCAGAACGTACTAAATCAATACATCATGACAGGATCAAATAAAGTCTGTTACACAATCTATTTATCTCACGTGAGTTATGCGCTGAATCATTGACGTCAATCCTTTGAAGTTTAAGGATGAAGACACTTGAGTTTGTTGAGTTTATTTATATCACTTAAGTGATTTATATGTTAATTATTATTTCTCTTTAACTGTTCTAGATCAACCTTGCACATGTCCATCTGTGTTGATACAAAGCAATCATTAAAAGGCTATCTATCCATGACTCTGAGTTCTCTGACATGAACACTGTGGCGGTCAGTGCACATTGATCCAGATATATCCTAATTCAGAACAGTTAAAGTAACGGGTTTTCGGTCAAAAATCACAGTTCATCATTCCAGATAATTTACCTCAAGCACGTACCAATGGAGAAGCATTTCCATTGGCTGCAGTCTGCCGGTATTGGCCAATCACAAAAGTTGACATTGTGCAGCCTTTATCACAGAATATTCTGCTACGTTTTTATTATTATACATTACATTACGTGTAATATGTGGCTATTATATTGTAGATTATTGAGTTGCTAAAATATACAAATCCTTTTAATTAAAAAAATAAATAAAATTGAACCATTTTTTTTTTAGCTGGAACTCCGTCCTCCCTCGAAACCCCTTTTCCACCCCTGCGTGTACTACCACCGCTTTGGAAGAAGCCATGCAGCGGAGGGGCATTAGAATGTGACACCTTCATATTTTTTTATGTTTAGGTAGAGATCGACATGACTTAGTGAGCCAGTCATCAATGTGAGCCATTGCAGATGTAAGTGTGGATGCCATCTCTTGGTAGTTCTTAGCATGTGTAAAGATTACAGCATATCTGCATACATCTGAACATCAACATTTTTACATGCCTCTGGCAGATCATTTATATACAGTGTAAACAGGATTGGACCAAGTGTGGAGCCTTGGGGGACCCCTACTGGACATTCACAGAATGGGGACTTTGAATCATTAAAGTCCCAGTGAACCGGAAGTTGCAACTGACTTTATTTCAGTGCTGTGACGTATTTCCAGGTGAAACGGAATATTGAATAGAGGGCAGGGTTTTACTTCAGCGCTCCTCCTCTCCATCTCGCGCTCATAGCAGACTAACGGATGGAGGGGAGTGGTTAAGGATATTCAAACCCAAGCCGGCGCATAGTCGTCATCGGAAAGGGAACGCCATTCAAGACCGGAAGTTACTTTTCAGATTTTGTTTAAAGATTACCGCGGCAAAAATTTTTTTCTGTGTATTAACTTGCACGGATTAGTTGTTCACCCTAAGACCTGTAATGTGGGCTAACAAATTAAATAAGATCGAATAAATAAGATTTTGATTTCATGAGGACTTTAACACAACCACGTTGCTTTCTACTGGATAGGTATGATTTTATCCAGTTTGAGAGCTTGTTCAGAGAAATTGAAATATGTTAATTTAGATAAAAGAACTTTGTAATTAACAGTATGGAAAGCTCGTTTTAGATCTATAAAGACAGCACCAACATAAGAACTCTTATCTAGATAGCCTTTAACCTTTCCCAGAAACACACAGTTGAACCCTGAACCCAAATCCCATAGGGTGGAATAAATTATTGCTTGTATTGAGATGTTGAATCAGTTTAGCCACCCATTTTTCGACTATACCAGGGCCATCTTTCAAGCTGATGGCACAATGGATTGACTTAAAGGGGTCATGAACTGGCTTTTTTATTTTTTTATACTGTTATCTGAGGTCAACTTATGACGTTTGTGTGGTTTTTACATTCAAAAACATCATAATGAATAAGTAATAGGCTATTTTCTGCCTTGGTTTTGAGGCTCTCTGAAAAACACTCGGATTTGATGGGCGTGCCGCACTGAACACTTGGAAGTAAACGCCCACGGCTAGGATTGGATAAGATTTGCATATTTAATGAGCTTCAGTCAGTCCATATGGGTATCTTCTGGGGAAATGCTCAGAGGACTCGCAAAATATCAAACAAACACAATGATTAAATCACACACACTCTCGCGGACACAGACACACACACACACACTGGAAGTTTTCAGCTCTGAAACTTACAGGTTATTCTTATATTACCATGACCTTTTATATATCAAAACCTCAAGGGAAAGTTGATTTCTAAGTTCAACACCCCTTTAAGGACTGATTAATGAAATATGGGTCTCTTTGTGCCTTTTTAGAAAATTAGTATCAAGGCCATAGATATCCATGGCCTTAGAATTTTTTAAGCCACTGATGCTACTTCTGTTTCAGTTATTTGTTGTAAATAGAAATCGGCTGTGCATAATTAATGGAGCAAATAGAATAGCTAGGTGAATTAAAAAGTTGAGTTGTTTCATAAACAGAGTCTAGAAAGAAAGAGTTCTGTATATGTGATGGTTGGATCTGTAACTAATTCAGTGTTAATTGTCAACTCTAAATCTTTATTGTTATTATTATGTTTTCTGCCAATCAGCTTGTTGATGGTTTGCCATATCTTCCTCCCATTTCCTCTTGCCTCTTCAATAGTATTGATGAAGAAGTTGGCTTTAGTTTATCTTTTTTTTTTACTTTATTTCTTAATGAGGTACATTTTTGTCGGTCTGTTGAAAGACCTGATTTTAAAGATTGTTTCAATAATTGATCTCTTTCCTTCATAAGTTTCCTACACTCTTCATTTAGCCAGGGCAATGTGTTTTTCTTCGACTGCCTAGTGAATCGACGCACCCAGGGCACGGTTGCCACACATAGACTGTAAATAAATATGAACGTAGTGTCCGTGACATCACCCATAGGTTTCTGAAGCCTAAAGTGCGGCCGTTGCCATCTTGACAGCATGTCACTCCCGGATAACTGAAAAGGGGCTAAAGATGAGCTAACAGGTGGAGTGGGTGGAGCTAACGGACAGCAGACAAACAGCAGGGGCAATCCACCTGTCACTCGAAGTGGCCACGCCCTTAATTATGCAGAACTTTAATGCTTTATATAATGTAAACGAATGAGTTATAAAAAAATTCACCCCCCTTACAGTTGTCATGAAGGGCAAAATTAGCCGTATAGACCCAAAACCACAATTTGTACCAGACTGTAAACATGTAAATCCTGCATACTTTGGCCTTGAGAATGATTTAGGTCAATCTTGAAGCTCATAGGAATAGTTTCCAAAAAACGAATAAAAAGTTCTGTCCTGAAAGTCTAGATGGCGCAGGCTGATAGCTCCTTAAAGGTGCAGTAAGCGTATATTCTGAGAAACGCTGTTGAAAGTGGATCGGACCGAGCACTAAAACACACGTGTAGCCAATCGGCGTGTCCACTCATGAGGGGGGAGGTGCTTGTGCGCCATAGCGTGTTTGTGAAGTTGGGGTGATCCTTTTGGGTAGGGGCGTGTTTGTTTTGGTGATTTCAAATATCAACAGTGTTTCTCAAAAATCGCTTACTGCACCTTTAACTCAATCTGCTTGCAATCACATCATTCTCTTTAGAGCACATCTGATTGGTTCCTGCTGTATCAGTAGCCAATGAGCTGTCATGCTCAACCTTCAAATGCTTTGTTATAGGGATGAAACGGTATGGAAATTTCACATCACGATTATAGTGACCCAAATTATCACGGTTATCAATATTATCACGGTTTTGTTCAAATGAGATGAAAGTGTTCAAAAAGAACAGATGCACACACTTAAAACATTTCAACAAGTTTTATATTTGAAAATCAACAAACAACAAATAACTAAAGCAGCTCTATGCTCTTTTTTAAGCTAGATTCTATTCCATGGGATTTCCTTCCTTATAAATGGCCGTCGTCAATAGCAACGCATAACGTATAAATAATAATAAATTGTTGTAAATATAATCTCTAATATTATATCTGTAAATATATTCTCAAGCAATATTCTCATCAGTGTTCAGCAATGATGCATTTAAATCTAGCATATTTTGTGTAAGAGCCCAAACAGTATCCTAGTGGAATAATGCATATCCATATTTCCATATGATTCAACAGTTTATTTTATTAAATATCAAAATGTGTGCATCATACCTGACACCTAGATGATCACTTTACAGTCAGTTTTATGACTGTCATTCTCTTCAAATGCAATTGAAGTTTGAAATATGTATAACGTTACCAATGTTGTATGTAACTTTAGAGACGGTCCCTAAATTCGCCAGCGTTATGCCAGTCATATCAGATGCGCTGTGGTTCTGCTGTGTTTTTTAAACCATTTTCGCTGCTGAAATAGAACAAAAACAGTCAAACACTGTATGATGAGTGAATCTCCTGCGTACATCCCACATTTATCTCTGATTTGAGTATAGATTTCAGCGAGTGTGAGCGGCGCGCGCTCTGAACAAAACTCCGGCTAATCTGAACGCCTCTGATTATGAGACATTGCATTCATAAACTCAATAGAAACACGTGTGAGTGGTTATAATGCGCAACACGATCATAACAGATGGCTTTTGAGAAGACTATAATAAGTTCAACCGCCAGAGTGGCTAAAGTTAGCCGAAATAACGTTACACCCGCAAATGGCGGTTGTTAATGTCAATCCCTGATTATTATCCCTAAATGTCACCCTAGGCTTGTCTGAATTTGTTTGTTCGCTTCACGTTATTATTTCCCAGACGTAGTTTTGGTATTGAGGTCAAAGTCCACTTGCCTTGCGTTCGTAGTTTTGAAATTTTTCCCCCTATTACAGCGACTTTCTTCTGGCATGTTCTGCAGACAGGGTGACCATCTTCGATTAAGTTTCCCTCAGGACTTTTGTAAAAGCCAAAATATGACCACGCCTCAGATTTGGTCCTTTTAGAAGTCTGAAAAATCTCCCAGCGCTGTCACTGCCTTCTGCCATTTCTTCTCATTCAAAAAACAGCGGTGCTGCGCCAGACTGATGCTGACTGGACAAGATTTACCGCAAGTTTTCACAATCGTGATAATCACTCGCGGTTTTAATGATAATTAAATTTTATACGATATTACTAACCGTCACTAAATTTTATCGTGGTTTATCGTGAAACCGGTAATCGTTTCATCCCTACTTTGTTAGCATTTGCTGTAGTTGCAGCGCGATTTTAGAAACCCTCCACCTTTGCCAGCTCCACCTGTATCAACTGAAATCATAAAGAATTAGATTAAATCTGACACTTTTGGTAACGTTACATGTCAAATTACACATAAAACGTGTGATTTCGAGTAAAATGTTTCACTTTGTTAAACTTTGATAATCAAGTAGTCTAGCAGGAGAAATGGGTTCCCGTGTATCTGCTAGGCAGTTTTTTGTAACCTGTTTTTTTGGGACCCTAATGGTTTCTTGTTAAGAATTTTTGCCGTTGCCGAGGTCAACTAATGTCCCATGGGGTTCGTTTGGCGGCCATCTTAACTCCTAAACCACACAACATACAAAGACAAATGAACCCACTTGCTAATATAATTCGGACACCAGGAATCAACTGGAAAGGTCATTGACATGGTACAACCACGCTATTGGTGAAAAACAGGCAAATAACACATTTAGGCTCATAATGATGTAACTTTTGCTATTTTGTGTTGCAAATTTAGCCGTATAAATCTAATTTATTCTGTTATAACAATTGCAAGGTTATTAAATTGATCACTATTAAATGGATCAATGATCATCATGGTTGTTTATCATCAATCTCCACCTCATCCTCTTCCCCCTCTCCATCATCATCAGCAAACAGGTCGATGAGAGATGGGGCGAGAATTGCTCCACAAGACCAGACAGTAGGGATGGGCGATATGGACTTAAAAATTATTCCCGATATTTTCTAGTATTTATTGCGATAACGATATCAATGACGATACATGTAGTATCATTCCCCATGTTTAAATTTTTTAATAATTTTTTTATGTAAAATTCCACACCAGCCTTTTCAGAAATTGAAAAGTTGCAGATATAATTGTCTTCTGTAAAAGTGCAGGAAATGTTTAAATAGTGCAACTGTGCTAAAAAACGTCACATAATACAAACAAAAATAATTTTTAAATCAATGAAAAGTTTTACATGTAAACCGATTCTGTATTTATTCATACATGGTGCAAACAGTGGTAAAAATAGCAGAAACAGCAAAAGTAATTATCCCAAAAATGTCTTCAGATTACAAAAAAGTTTAAAATAATGATTTAATGATAGAACTTCAGTAATTTGAGTTGATAATATAATAATACCACAAATTATTCTACTAATAAAAATAAACTGCACTAAGGAATAATGAGCTTCTGGGTTCATGAATATTAATCACGTTGTCAGCGTTCATTCCAACTGATTGGCTGAAATCAAAACAGGCACAGTAATAGGTGCGCGCCAGCCAATGAGATTCCCGTTTGTGCATTCCTTTCTTCCTGTTCACGAAAGGCTGAATAATTCCAAATAAACGCCATTACTTTACAGGAAAATGCAACAAAGGATATTGTTTACATGTAGCACGTCAATTCTGTTTGGTATAAGACTCTCTCGCTCTCTCTTTGAGTGTGTGTGAAACACTGAGCGCTCTCAGTCGCGCGCCTCACACTAGTGTTTAATGTGCGTCATATACACTGCGCATTCATTGAGATTAACTGAAATAGTGTGCTTTACCGATCGATTGAGACAGAGCGAATCTCTTAAGCGCTCAGTCCAAGTGCTCAGCGAGTGAAAATACATCTGTATGGTTCAGATTGCCCTCAGGTAGCCCCTCGTTTAGCTATGAACTCTTCCGCAGCTTCCACCATAGTTGTTTTCGTTCTGCACGTGAGATGCGGATTCAGTGCCGCAGCTCCTATCAAGCACTGCGCGTAGAGCACCAAGTGCTGAGGGGGCACCACAAGAAATTCTCTCTCCAACCCCCGTTCAGCTATACAGAGTGACGAACGCAGCCACCCCGGCCATCATAAAGTAATAACGTTTAGGGCATCAAGAGACGGCCAGCGGTGGCACGGTGCGGATGGGTCGCGCCATCAACTAGGCTTTATCGTTATTATCGCGGGAAGGCAAATTCTTATCGTGGGGAGAATTTTTACCGGTATATCGCAAACGATAAGATATCGCCCATCCCTACCAGACAGGCTCCAAAATCCCTCCGTCCGTCTTCTCCCACCCCTGACCCTCGTCATAGGGTTTAAGGCCTCCGGAAGATCGGCTCAGCTGCCCGCTTGCCCGCTGGATGTGAGGGATGAGTGAGTCTTGGCAGTGGGGCAGGCGAGCAAAATCGACTCTCGACTTAATGCTGAGGGTCTCGTCTTCTCCCACAATCTTCTTGAGCATCTTGCTCCTGACCGGCTTGACTGATGTCTCACATGCTTGACTGTACATCACACACGTGAAGACCTCCAGCTGCTCCTGCACTTCCAACTTCACCTTCCACTCATCGCACAGCTGACTGGAGGAAGATTGTTGGGATAATTGCTAAGTTTGCTCTCTCCAAATATTATATTCAATACATTCAAATTCAATTGTCTAAAATTCATCCACCAACCTGAAAGCCTTTTGAAATTTGGGGTTCTTCTGGAGCTTTTTGAGCGGTGTCACCTTGCCCTTGCCTTTGAAGGTGCTGGTGCAGTCCTCACCACTAAACACACAGTAGCCGAGCAGCTGCTGCAGTCCGGCTGCCCAAGAGGAGTGGCCAGCTCTGGGACATTGACCAGCTGACGGTGGCGGCCCATGCCAGTGTCGAGGTAGATGACAAGGTTGATGGTGTCAGCGTGATGCAGGATGAAGGATGAAGAAGATGTCGGTGTCCAGGGTCCTCACTACTGCCGACTTGAATCCCAGCTTGACGGCATGATGCAGGCGGAGCACAAACGGCTGTCTATCTCCTCCTGGTCTGACTGGAGGGCATGGATCTCAATAAACTCAACCTGAAATGGCAGAAAACACCCCAATGCACGGTAGCTTATATTCTTGGCAAACAATCTGCTAACACAAGACCTCACTGAAGTTTCCTAGGTATGGATCAATCAACTTCTCCATCCGACGACATTAGCTGATGAGCTGTTCCCTCCACAATGAGAGCAGCCGCCTCGCACTTCTCCAGTTGGGATGCTTCCTCCTTACTCCCCCAGACCTTGAGCATCAACTGATAAACGACAGAAAGCGAGTTTAATTGTATCGATAAGAGCAGGGGTTTGGCAGCCCAGAGTGAGAGATATTAATATTATTAACCCTATAAAGCCTATTGTATAATATTTGATATGTACATTTCTAAGGCCTCTTTGATCATGATAAACATAATCAAAACTTTGCTGAAAAAACATCTGCACACAATCTACTGTTGTCTGATTGATAGTTTGATTATCCATACATAATGTTTTAGGAAACCCATGTTAAAATGTGAGTATCAAATATGATCCATCAGGCTTTTGAGTTTATTTGTTCATCTCTCAGTCATCAAAAACTACAGAGCTTAGATCGTGAAAGCATTTCAATATAATCTTACTAAGACATTATTGGGGAATATAGAGTGACAACAGATATTTATATGCATTTTAAGACTATTATAAAGATCTCACTGACTGACATTACAAGCTATCAGAATTTCATCTTACGTTTTGACAATATAAATATCAGCAGGTGCACAAAATTACACATTTTTGCTCAGTTTGAGCTTCTGAATAAAATTAAGGTGTTTTTTTCCCCTCTTTGAAAATCTTAATCATAGTCTAATAATATCATAGTATATGCGCCATAAAAGCCTGAAGTATGAAACTCAACTAAACACAAACACACATACATAAACTTTCATTTTAATACCATGAAAAAAAAGTTAAAATAATACGAACTAAAAAATTCACCATTAAACTAATACAAGGAAACATTATTTAAAACATTTTTTATTCATATGCAATAATATAGAAAAATATAGTAAAAAATAAATAAATAAAAGTATTTAGCAACACATTTTGATGCATGCAGAGTAAGGTGACCAGATTTCTGAAATGGAAACTTGGACATTTCCGATTTGAGTGGTCAAAATATCACTAAATCTCATTTGTTATTAGGCCTGTCCATTAATTAAAAACAGGGACAATATATTTTTGAATGTTTTTTGTTGTCGTTGTGGGCTGGGCTCCCTATATTATTATTAACATTAACAATTATTATGATTTAGTTTTATTATTATTACGATTTTTGGTCTGGTTTTAATACAATTCACTGCACCCGCAAAAACAAAAACAAAAAAACAATCAAACAATGAAAACAGTTCATAGTAAAACCACCACTGTAAATCACAAGCCGTTCAAAACAATATTAGAACATGATTTAACAAAAACACATTACACAAATAAAACAACATAAATATGGAATAAAACTATTTAACAAATATAATTGTATTTAATACTTTAATTTTCACAAGTTTATACTGTATAAATTACTTTTTTTCTTTTACTTCAAATGTTTTGTTACGTTTGTGCTTGAAATAACTGTTACTATCTTTAATTGGTCTTGTTATTTTGCATTTTAGGCTTATTTTAAGCATGTATTTAAGTATGTGTGTATTCTGCACATGTATTTGTTGTGAGCTAGGGTAAGGTGTAATTGTTTAGCTTTTCTATATATACACACACACACACACACACACACACACACACACACACACACACACACACACACACACACACACACACACACACACACACACACACACACACACACACACACACACACACACACATATAGTAATTTGTACTATATGTAGTATGTTAGTATGGTAGTATGCTACTACCTTGAAAGTGATAACGATGTTTCTTTAGATATTTGACGATAATGGCGGTCTGCTTTCGGTGACGTTCATCATGAAGCTGCGTGCGCGACCAAGTAGAGTCAGCGCAGCTCACAGCGCCATCCGCTGGTGAAAGAATTACAACATGATGCCCCAGCAGCTGCTGTATGTTGGGCTTTTTTGCAATGTATATGCCGGTTGTTTTGAACGAGCTGTAAAAAACGGGGACATTTCTGGAAAACGTCCGCCTGGTAATTGTAGAGATATCTAGCATTTCTGAGTGATGATGATGCAGAGGAATCAATGATTCAAAGTTTTGAACTGATTCAATGAAACAGATTCAGACTTTTTATTAAAGAAAACGTCCAAATTAAGTTCATAACTATTCAATATATGTGTTTAGATCGATGCGCGGTCACGTGCTCTGCTCATATGAATGATTTGAGTTTTAGTTGCTATGGCGACGCATGTTATGAACATTGTTATGAATTGATTCTGATCTCATATGCAGGCGCACTGATCGCGATCTGTTGTTGAGAGAGACGAGGCGAATTCAAAAACTTTTGCAGAATATTTTCTGTGCTGACTGAGATTTTGAAGCTGTTCGGACGATTCCTGAGACAAGAGTTTTATTCTGGAAGAACAACGCAGGAGATATCCTTTACACAGAGTTATATTTTTGAGTTTTAGTTCTTATTATTTATATAGTGCTATCTTATTGTTCTTTTCTTATTTTAGGAGTTTCAAATTTTATTTATTTTTATTTTTTTATTTTTCTGGGAGGAGTATTTTTGAGGAGAGTTTATTGTATTGTATTGTATTGTGTTGTGTTGTGTTTTGTGTTTTGTGTTTTGTATTGTTTTTATTCCAGATTGGAGGAGGATGTCGATGGCGAATATGATGGGTGAAACAGGAGGTGAGTGCTTTAGGTGTTTCATTTGTTTATGGGATGTTATGTTTCTGAAATATTCCAGCCTCTCCAAATCCAGGAGAGCCACTTTCTCTCAGACGGCTGGTCAGGAGGTTTGGAGACCCTGTTCTGTTCTGATGACCGACCCAGACACAGATCCAGGAGCTTCCTACACATTTAGCACTTCTGTCTTCTGAGTTTTGTGTTTCTGTGTCCACAGGTCAGACGGACAGGAAGAGGGAGTGGCAGAGCGGCAGCCGGGAGAGCCAGGACGATGGACGTCCATCCACTCCATCTAAACTCTTACGCAGAGGTCAGAATAGGCTTTTATTGAAGAAGTTATTGCTCAGTTATCAAATAATGTGTCATTGAAAATAGAAAGTTGAAAAATAAATTGACATTGATTATTAATATGATAAGAAATATCTTCACCAAGCATCATGTCCATATCATCTTTGTCCCTCTCTGACAATATAGTGAGGTGGTTCTCTAGAGAGTCGTTGAGCCTCAGCAGCCGAGGCACGTACATCGTCGAATGGAGTGGCGATCGGTCGGATAGCCTAAGCGAACAGGGCAGTTCCAGCGACTGTTGTTTGTCCAGGTCCGACAGCCTCGAAGAGTGGATGTGCCCTCCGCTGCCAGGTCAAGTTCCCGTCGAGCCAACGGAGACTTCAAATGGCCTTATGGAGGCTTCACCAGTGAACAGGAGCTCAACAGGTGAGACTGAAATAAAGCTGGGCGGTGTAAAGTGTACAGATGGAGATTTTTGCTATTTCATATTTCATTCTGACAGTCACAGTACAGTCACATTTAATTTCCTTTTGCTGAAATTTTCTTTCTGGAATCAAAGGGGTGGTTCCGTGGTTTTTTTCTAAGCTTGGTTGTGTTAATGGGGCGCAGTATAACATGTCTTAATACTTCTTTTTTTTTAAAACGCCGTATTTTTATTCTTATATTTTACCTTTATTCCACACCGCTGTCTCCACTGTCCTTTGAGCGGCTCGTTTGCTTCCTGCTTCTATGAAGCCCATCCCTCTGAAAAACGCAATGGTCTTAGATTAGTTAGATGGCCAAATGTAGTTTGTAGTTCTGCAACAGCTCTCTCTCTCTTTCGTAATGACTGCGACGTGGCCTCGCCCACTTTGTTGCGTGTTCACGGGGGCAGTGTTTATGTTAATAGCAAGGGTTTATGATATCAACAAACCGGGAAGAAGCTTGTTGTAGTCCAAACCGGCCGTTTTTGTAGGCAATAAACTGCCATAACTTTAAAAGACAATATCTGCGCTGTAACTTGTAACTTTGCAGATACTGTTTATGCTCAAGCAGCAACATTACACACTAACTAAAGTTAAAAAAGTGAAATCGCATGCAACCACCCCTTTAACAGTAAAATGTAAGTTATGTCATTATATCACAGCCTAATTTGGCGTCAGAGATGTTTCTAATAATTCAGTTTTGTTTTCTTCATTTCAGAAAAACCTGCCGATTGTAAGAAGAGGAAAGGAGATCGTTCTTTCTTCAGGAACGTGTGTCAGGCTATGAGGCGCTCGCTCCTCTGCTGTTGTCTCGGTGCTGAGGATGTTGTGGAGCCGTTTGTTCCTCCAGCGGATCTGGAGCCAGAGCCCGATCCTGGTCCATCATCACCTGATCCAGATCCCTCCGGCGTCCAGCCAAATAACGGTCAATCCGCAGACATTATTCCTCCAACATTGTTTTAAACAGTATTATTATTTTCTTGTTTGCACTGATATTTTAAATATAAAACAAAGGATCTAGCAAGCTCATATATTTCTCATATTTTGTTTTTCAGACTCCTTTGAGACTCTCTATAACGTGGGAGAGATGATTGGATCCGGAGGATTCGGAAGACTGTTTTTTTTCCTCTGATTCCTTGGCTCAAGCCGATTCGATTGCACATATGACGTTTTATAATTTGACGATGATTTTCCCGCCATTTTTAATTAACCTACTTTTGCGAACTCCTCCGAGGAATTTTCACAAACATTTTACCAGATCATCTTCAGACCATGCTGACAAAAAGTTATGGAATTCAAGTTGATTAGTTAAATCGTTTTTCGATAAACGCGCAAACAAATTTTACGTAGCTGTTGCAAAAATACAAAAGGCAATATCTCCGCAACGCTTTATCGTATTCAAACCAAACTTGGTACATGTCATCACAAGCATGACCTGAGGCAACATGGAGCGTTTCGGCGCAGGGCCACCTACTGGTCCAGAGATTCCAAAAAATTGCTATTTTTGCTTATAACTTCTGAACCGTCTGTCCAAAAATCAAAGTGGTCTCGTTAGATTCAGGACGGCATGCTGAGTCGTCTGATATAAATTTTTTTTTAAAAGAATAAAAAGAATTCTTTTTTTCAAACGCTTATAACTTTGGGTGTGGTTGACTTATTTTCATGGGAGTAATGTTTTTTGTCTCCTGAATCCTTGCCGAGTCCAACGACACCAGACTTGCCAGGTTTCGGCCTTTGGTTTGTGCAGCGTGGTAATTTAGCGTTTATAAAACGTTAGCTGATATCTTCAAACCCACTCGTCCGATCGAGACGAAACCAGCATCAGAAGTTTGGAAACAAAGGTCGATAGCTATAAGTTAATACCCAAATGTCAAAATATTGATAGTAAGGGGTAGTAAAATCCAATCAAAGTCAGGTGTCAGTAATTTTTTATGTGTTTTTTCAAATAAAAAGTCTATAACTCCTAAACAAAACAAGATATTTTCACCAAAATTTACACACATATGTATGGGCTCACTCCGAAAACACATAAAACCTATTGTAGGATTGTGCCTCTTGGTGGCGCTATAATTAAACAAAATATGAAATTGGCTCTATACAACTCAATGTTTTAATGTGGGGTTTTAACATTTTTGCTTCAAATGTCTTCACTAATTTTTTCATTTGGTCTGCTGCTAGCTTCCTTATTTGCTTTTGTTGCACTTGGCCCCAGTATTGCTGCTTGCAGCCATATTTAAACTAGCATTTGCTCATCAAAGATTACTCCATTGGCTTCTGACCTCATAGGGGAGGGAGAGAGCCTGGGATGTATGTTTTATCTTTATTGTTTTGAGCTTTGTACATGCTAATAGATGTAAATAATATATGTTGTAAGGTTGAAATGTCATGAAGGTTTGTTTGTTTATGCTTTGTCACCTGTTTGTAACTTATAGGTTTTCCCCTAAAATTATGTTTTTCATTTTTTCAGACAGCCATTTTAGGGCAGGGAGGTAGTGTGAAGGAGAGATTTAATCTCGTTTGTATTTTTTGGTCCTGTACATTGGCATAGCCAACTTACATTCGTGTATAGCAAATTTATTTTCCTCTGTATTATTTTTCTTAAAACCACTCTGGACTGTGCATTTTTGTCCCTGTCACTTATTTTACACCTCTGTCCGCTGGTACATCCTGACAATAGTGTCTTATATGTGACCTGATGACCCCTTTGAATAAAAGTATCATTTGTTTGTTGAACCCACAGCCTTGCAAAGTACACTTCTTTTATTTAGTTTTATTGTATTGGTTTATTTGATAGGGATTATGCATATAAATGAACATTGTTGTATAAAAATACATCATGTAAATATGCCAGAATTAGTCAAAATAACTACTTTTCATCTGCAGTCCCTAGGCAGGTAACATAAGACTAAAAAGAAGACAGCCCACAATCAAACAGCATTCATTCACTATAGAGTAAAATATACACATAATAATGACATATACATTGATAAAACAAAAAACAAAGACACATAATGGCAAAGACATTGTTCATCCACCTCTATACTGCATTCAATAAACAGTGAAAATGTATGGGTTATAAATGTGTGAGTACATGTCTGGTTTTCTAGAAGCAACTGTTTTAAGTGAGTTTTAAAGGTTTTCAATGTAGGACATTCTCTTATTGGAAGGGGCAAACTATTCCAGAGTTTTCCGTCTATTACTGACAATACGTTTTGTCCAAAAGTGGTGCACCTAAATGGTATCACACTGTCCCCTTTCACAGAGGCCTGTGTACTCAGTGGTGGAAATGGCCGAAATTCACTACGTTTTTTTTTTTTTTTTTGAGTTGCACAGTTTAAGAGGTCACAAAAACCTTCTAAATAAATTGTCCCCAGGTTAAATAAATCTGTTGAATGTTTTGGATGGTTACTGTACATCTCAGTTTAGTGCTTTGAAAATGAACAATTAAACATGTAAAGGTGAA
This sequence comes from Gobio gobio, assembly GCF_949357685.1. Lineage (NCBI taxonomy): Eukaryota > Metazoa > Chordata > Actinopteri > Cypriniformes > Gobionidae > Gobio > Gobio gobio. The sequence goes on along the minus strand of NC_137106.1, from coordinate 27,509,992 downwards.
TCTAGTTGTAAGGCAGATATATTTATCGATTAAAAAAAGTAACTAATTAATCGCACATTCAACATCTGCGTTTTTAATATTTTTTCATTGTAATAATTCCACAGTTACTCTCTAAACTTATGTAGAAACAACTTAAAGACAGTATATTTGAAATATTTGTTGTAATGGCATATTTTTATGAAAACTGCTACCGATGTCTCTGAATTTTTTTTCCTTCTTTTAAAACATTAATGATAGACATTCAACATTTAGCTAAACATTTAATATTTGACAACTGTTTATGATAGATGTATTCAACGACCCACAGTAATAATACAGTGATGTAAACTGTTCATATTTTTTTATGGAATTTCGCCATATTTTATTAAAATATGTTATAAGACACGTTTTGCACTTTTGACATAGTGAATATTGAATGTGTGCATATTTTAAATAAAATACTATAAGCAAAGAGTTTAGCCTAAATGGATTACCTCACATCTAGGCTACAATTAGACTAGAACTGCTTTTACCATTCTTATTTCTTTTTTTTCTGTATTACCTTAAATCCATTTTAATCCTTATTTTATTTTCCAGGTATCATTACATGCTTGGCCTGTGTTTTCATTGCATTTCCAATTTTGACCAGCATGGTTCGCCATTTGTGTGTGTTTTGTGCATATCTCGCATGCATTTCTGAATTACACTGTGCGATTCTGGATCTGATTTCACTCGATATAACGGAAATTCAAGCTCTTTTCGGGAAAGACGGCCGGATCATTTTTAGATGACCATTTATGTATTATTATTATATTTATAGACAGGATCATTTCAGGCATGTTAACACAGCTTTATCATTTCAAAGTTTCTGTTATGGCATCTGTTAATGTTCTGAATTCTCCATGTTCAGCATAATAACCGGAGATGTGCGCAGAATCAGCGCTGCAAGTTACAGAATATTGCGCAACATGCGCAGCTTACGCTCATTTAGTAGACTGAGAATATGCGTAGCGCTAGTCGCTGGATTGCTCACACTTTAAGGACATTGTATGAGTAACGTACAAGTAAGTCCAGTGTTATTTGAATATTACTGTTGTATTACAAGTGTATTCGTTGCAGATACTGTTTATAAGTTTTATTCATTTATATGCATATGCAATCTATTTATCTCACGTGAGTTATGCGCTGAATCATTGACGTCAATCCTTTGAAGTTTAAGGATGAAGACACTTTATGTTGAGTTTATTTATATCACTTAAGTGATTTATATGTTAATGATTATTTCTCTTTAACTGTTCTAGATCAACCTTGCACATGTCCATCTGTGTTAATACAAAGCAATCATTAAAAGGCTATCATCTATCCATGACTCTGAGTTCTCTGACATGAACACTGTGGCGGTCAGTGCACATTGATCCAGATATATCCTAATTCAGAACAGTTAAAGTAACGGGTTTTCGGTCAAAAATCACAGTTCATCATTCCAGATAATTTACCTCAAGCACGTACCAATGGAGAAGCATTTCCATTGGCTGCAGTCTGCCGGTACTGGCCAATCACAAAAGTTGACATTATGCAGCCTTTATCACAGAATATTCTGCTACGTTTTTATTATTATACATTACATTACGTGTATATGTGGCTATTATATTGTAGATTATTGAGTTGCTAAAATATACAAATCCTTTTAATTAAAAAAATAAATAAAATTGAACCATTTTTTTTTTAGCTGGAACTCCGTCCTCCCTCGAAACCCCTTTTCCACCCCTGCGTGTACTACCACCGCTTTGGAAGAAGCCATGCAGCGGAGGGGCATTAGAATGTGACACCTTCATATTTTTTTATGTTTAGGTAGAGATCGACATGACTTAGTGAGCCAGTCATCAATGTGAGCCATTGCAGATGTAAGTGTGGATGCCATCTCTTGGTAGTTCTTAGCATGTGTAAAGATTACAGCATATCTGCATACATCTGAACATCAACATTTTTACATGCCTCTGGCAGATCATTTATATACAGTGTAAACAGGATTGGACCAAGTGTGGAGCCTTGGGGGACCCCTACTGGACATTCACAGAATGGGGACTTTGAATCATTAAAGTCCCAGTGAACCGGAAGTTGCAACTGACTTTATTTCAGTGCTGTGACGTATTTCCAGGTGAAACGGAATATTGAATAGAGGGCAGGGTTTTACTTCAGCGCTCCTCCTCTCCATCTCGCGCTCATAGCAGACTAACGGATGGAGGGGAGTGGTTAAGGATATTCAAACCCAAGCCGGCGCATAGTCGTCATCGGAAAGGGAACGCCATTCAAGACCGGAAGTTACTTTTCAGATTTTGTTTAAAGATTACCGCGGCAAACAATTTTTTTCTGTGTATTAGCTTGCACGGATTAGTTGTTCACCCTAAGACCTGTAATGTGGGCTAACAAATTAAATAAGATCGATTTTGATTTCATGAGGACTTTAACACAACCACGTTGCTTTCTACTGGATAGGTATGATTTTATCCAGTTTGAGAGCTTGTTCAGAGAAATTGAAATATGTTAATTTAGATAAAAGAACTTTGTAATTAACAGTATGGAAAGCTCGTTTTAGATCTATAAAGACAGCACCAACATAAGAACTCTTATCTAGATAGCCTTTAACCTTTCCCAGAAACACACAGTTGAACCCTGAACCCAAATCCCATAGGGTGGAATAAATTATTGCTTGTATTGAGATGTTGAATCAGTTTAGCCACCCATTTTTCGACTATACCAGGGCCATCTTTCAAGCTGATGGCACAATGGATTGACTTAAAGGGGTCATGAACTGGCTTTTTTATTTTTTTATACTGTTATCTGAGGTCAACTTATGACGTTTGTGTGGTTTTTACATTCAAAAACATCATAATGAATAAGTAATAGGCTATTTTCTGCCTTGGTTTTGAGGCTCTCTGAAAAACACTCGGATTTGATGGGCGTGCCGCACTGAACACTTGGAAGTAAACGCCCACGGCTAGGATTGGATAAGATTTGCATATTTAATGAGCTTCAGTCAGTCCATATGGGTATCTTCTGGGGAAATGCTCAGAGGACTCGCAAAATATCAAACAAACACAATGATTAAATCACACACACTCTCGCGGACACAGACACACACACACACACTGGAAGTTTTCAGCTCTGAAACTTACAGGTTATTCTTATATTACCATGACCTTTTATCAGGGCCGGCTCTGTAAATCTGGGGGGCCCTAAGCAGGATAATTTTGGGGCCCTGCCTTGCAGTGAATAATGGAGTATTGCACCGCAAACCAGCAACTATATACAATCTAACACTTACACATTTCATCTGTATATCTTTTAACATGATTGCCTACAATTATTTTACTGCTTATTAAAGTACACTCACTGAAACAGTAAAAGTAAAGATTATAGATTTGCAAATTTAAGGTCAATTTGTTGTAAACAAATAAATATTAATAATTTAGCATTAACAATATATAGCTAACTTACAACATTAGCCATAGTGGTATGCGGCTCGTTATGCTCTACTGAAGCAGCAGTAGAGTCACCTCCTCCAGCTGTTGAGATTATAATATAATTAATAATAAATACAGTATGCAGAGTAGATAAAACACATTAATTTTAAATTAATATTAAAGTACAATTAGCCAACATAGTGAATTATGATTATAAAACTAAATTTTTTATTGGCAAGAGGAAAATTAGCTATGTTGAAGTTGCACACAAAACTATTCAAAAGAAAGGCAGTAGGAAATATTTACTTGTGTCAGCCTCCTGAAATGTTTCTCCACGAGCACCAAAATATTTAAGAATGGCTCCTCCTGAGAAAGTGACATTTAGTTTTTTACAATTATGTTAAGGGTAAATTAAAAGAAATCCAATGTTAAATTATATTATTTAATTATTGGTTGATTAACTCTTACATACTGTTCATATTTTAAACCTTCACAGCATGGAGTGAGATATTTTTTACCTTTTATGATTACATACAGTAATACATTCACTGTAAAAAAAAAAATCAGGTGCCCAATTGAAAATTTTCTAGTGAGCGATCACATCTAAAATTTTCAGTTGGCCAAATTTAAGTTCTTGCATTTTAATTGAATTAAAATGCATCAATTCACATTTAGATGTGATCGCTCACTAGAAAATTTTCAATTGGGGACCTGATTTTTTTTACAGTGTTCTTTACTAAAATTTACCACAAATCCATTTTGCTTTTAGGTGTCTTGTATCGATCATCATTTAATAATGTTTCAGAGAGGACACTGTGTTTTCTTTAGGTTTAAATGGTCTGGGCGATTTAGCTTAACAATAGCCTATATAAAATATTTCATAATAGTATATAGGGTAGAGTGGGGGAAAACGCCCCCCTTAAGGAAAATGTGACATTACAGTGAAACAAAACATAAATGTGACTTGAATTGCCATCCCGGTTTTGAGTGACTATGGCAGGAACTATTCACCAAATATTAAAATTGCACAGCCTTCATAATTAATTAGTATTTTGACTGAAAATATTTTTGTACAAAGGGGGCGTTTTGCCCCAGCGGTGGGGTAAAACGCCCCCCAAGGTGGGGTAAAATGCCCCCTTTCTTCCCAACCAGTTTGCTTCATAGATGAACAGCAAAATGAGCAGACTATAGTTTTTAATCTCTCAAAGTAAAAGGCAAGTAATGTATCAACATGTATATATATTAATATTTATTTGAGGAATCCACATAATATTTATTTGAGGAAAATATCCACATTTTTACCATTTATATTTATATATAAGCCATGCAAACAAATATGTTGTAATAATAAATAAACAAATAAATAAATATATACATAAATAAAAATTAATTCATTAGCCATTTGCAGCAATTTTACCATTTATATTTATATAACTAAGCCATGCAAACAAATGTGTTGTAATAAATAAATACATAAATAAACAAATAAATACTAAATAAACAAATAAATAAATACATACATAAATAAACTTTAATTCAGTAGCCATTCACATAATCTAATATGTTATAGTAATTATGATAGAGAGAAACTATGCCCTTTGGGGGGCGTTTTACCCCTCAGCGTAGGGGGCGTTTTACCCCACAAGCTATGACTTTTTAAAAAAAAAAAAATTTTAAAGATATAATTATATTCCTTATAAATAACATTTCCTCTCAAACTACAGACTTCACTATTCATCTATCATACATCACTGTGATATCCTGCAGAACAATATTCTCTTAAACACTTGTTTACTAATATCTGAAAATTAAAGCACTTAGCATGTAATCCTCTTCTCTTCAAATACGTCGCTGGTGTCAGCTTCTCCAAGGAGATTTGTTTATCCCCGTTGTCAACGAAGTGCATAGCAACAGTGAAAATATATCTTGACTCCCTCTAGTGCTTATTTTGTGAAAAACAGGTGGGGGGCGTTTTACCCCAGGGGGGCGTTTTCCCCCACTCTACCCTAGATTAATATTTATTAATAGGTAATCTTTAATTGCCTATTCAATTAAGACCATAAGAAAAAGCTTGTATTTAACCGCTTTATTTTAAACTTCATTTTGATTTTGACTGTCAAATGATTGCTCTTTCTCTTCCTATTACTTTTTTCTCTCGAATGTTCTTAAACTATTTTTTATTGTAATAAGCGTCTATTGAGACAAAGATTTTTCGTTTTTTTCTTTCCCAGAACTAGTGTAGGTCATGTAACGTTAACTGTTAAAAAGAAAATACATTCAAAGGAGGTGGGTCTGTCTCAAGCAATGTTGATTCAGCATAATCGACGGACAGCTAACGTTATGCTGTTCACACCAAACGCAAATAGAGTGTCTGGCGCGAGTGATTTGATTTCAATGTTAAGTCAATGGAAACGTTGACGCGCGTCTAGAGGTCCCGCGGCGCGGAAGGCGCTTTTCGCGCGGTGCGAATGACGCGAATTGAGCGTCTTGCGTGATAAACTGCGGCGACGCTGGCGAGTGCAATCTGTAGTTAGGGGGCCCCCTAGTGGCGGCGGGGCCCTAAGCAGCCGCTTAGTTCGCTTATAGGGAGAGCCGGCTCTGGTGCTGCATTATCAATGATTCTGAGAAAGAAATAGCCTATCTGAAAAGAATATGACCGTCTCTAAACCATCATGTCGAGCATGAAATATGCGTTTGAGCTGAAACTGAAGAGAATGAACAACAGCCGGTATAACGGCAGCGCTTTTCTAGTTTATTAAGCTCAACCAAACGCTTCTTATATTAGATTAATCAGATATAGACAACATAAAAGTATCTTACAACGTGCATCTGCAGATAAGGACGCGGATGCTCACATGAACTTCACGCGCTAGTCTGAGTGTTCTCGCTAGTTTCTCTGTGGATCAGCTGATACACGGGGAACTAAGCACAGACCATTTACAGCATTCTATTTCCATCGTGTTTTCATTATAATGCTATGTAGGCTATGACAGATTGGCGCTGCACATCTTCCACTAACCATTTAATGATCTCATGATTCCAGACATCACTGCAGTGCACGCCTTTATTTCGCCGCGGTCTGGAGGCGTGCTGTAAAACGCTAACCAATCAGACCTCCGCAAAACGATGCAATAACCAATAAAAAAGAGACAAATATATTTTTTTCAGGGCGATCATCGTTCTCATGATCGATGATCGCTGTCACGTTCGAGTACTCGATTACTCGACCACTGTTGCCCATCCCTAATAAATACTTAACCCATTTGTGCCCAATTTTTTTCTGAATGGCATGTTCTGCATTTTATTTTCCCCAGGTTTTTGTATTTTTTCTTGAAAATCGTATTTGAATCTGTGGCGACTATAGTTGCCGGTGGGCAAATATGTTGTATGCACCCCTTCAATGTCATTTAGCATCTAACTCAAAATAACTGCTTTCAACAGATCAATCTTTATTCATAATCAAATTTATTATGTTTGACTAAGTATACTAAAAACTATAGATCTGTTGTAAGATGTGTTTTGTTTGGATGATTCTAGAGACCTTCATTATTATGTTGATAGCCTAGGATAGATATGTCAACAAAAAATACTTATTAGTAACATGAAAATGACCTTTCTTTGGGAGGGTTTGCCTTCGTTGCGCTCCCTGGAAGTAGGGGTAGGAAGTTGGCAGTCTCATGTGACAGGAAGGAAGATAATACTTTTTTTTTTTTCTTGAAATCCTTTATTTGGTTGTCTGCTTGTGTTTCATTAAGATATAAAACATGGATAATATCTAGAAAAATACTTACAGAAGGAAAATGACAACTATACACTGGCAACTATAGTTGCCGGTTGGCTTAACAATTAAGGGGGGGGGGGGGGGGCGCAAAACTCAATCTCGCCTAGGGCAACTAAAGAGCTAGAGCCGGCCCTGCTCGGTCAGATCCACTTTTCAAAAGCATTTTTAAAAATCCCTTACTGTTCCTTTAACGGAGCCTTTTGGAACTGGTTCCATCTGTTGGTTCGTAGTGGTACTGCACGAAAAAAAAAACCCTGCAAAAAATAAATATTACACTTACTGCACGTCGACGAATGACAGGAAGATCCTCTGTCCTTGCTGAGCAGAGAGATACCACAAACAGTAGGCATTGTCATGGTAATAACTTGGGTAGTTTGGACTGGAAAACAGCCCAGAACCATACATGTGTCCTCCACACTGAGGGTGAGAAACCGGATCTAAAGCAAGAAATGTGTCTTAAATCTTAAAAGTTACAAACACGCGTAATTAATATCAGATACAAGTGGTATTAGAATGGTATTAGAATTTAGTCTCAGGCATTACAAAAACTATGAGAGCAATACCTGTTTTTTTTAACATTTCTGGCTGTGTTGTATACGATGGGCAATACCCTGAATATAAGAGAAAAGTTAAACTAAATGAGTATGAAGCAGAAGTGTATTGATTGAGTCTTATAATAATAATTCACATAGAAATGAAGCCTCTGATCACAGTATGTTTTGACAGATTTGTTTATGGATAAGAGCACTGTTGAAGTTGTATCCACAGTCATACATGCAGGTGTTGGGTCATACATGGGTCATATATCGGTGTGTATATATTTAGAAAAGGAAAACTGGACTCATTAATGCCTTTTATGGTTTGTTGTACATTGAACTGATCCATTTCATATCATTAATCTCAAAGTCCCTTAAATTCAACTGAATGGCAGCAGCACCTGTAGTATCTGGCCAGGCTGTTATTCCTGTTGTTCCTATTCCTGAGCAGTAGCCTGTGTAAAGAGAAGAGATAAAACTGAAGTAGGAATAAAAGTTATGCCACAATTCCGCTTTGATTTCAGCAAAATCATCACAGGAAATACAATGACCCATGTGCTCACTACAGGAGAAATTTGTTTATGCGTTTACAGTATTTTATCTTAAAGTTTCAGTTGGTAGTGTCGGTTTGTTCTGGTGTTGTCATAATTGAGGGTTGCCAGGTCTGGATAACAAAACTAGCCCAATGGCCAATCAAAAATAGCCCCAAAGTACCATATCCCAAATATCAAAATGCTAAATATGTCATTACAATAACTTCAATTCATATTTTACAGTCACTGTTATGCAAAATGAAAAACACTATATCGTAGTGATCACAAAACTTAATATCTAGCACATTTTAGAAAATAAAATATTTCAATACAAGCATTTCAGTCAAATATAATTTGCGCAAAGTGTCATATCTTTAACCCGCAGTGGAAAAATCAACCGGTGACAACAGTTTAAAAGTAGCCCAACTTGGCAACCCTGATTGAGCAGGCCCCTTTGTAAAGCGAAAAGATAAAAAATGTAATTTAAAAAAGTACAATTAAAGCCATGTTTTTGAAAACTGATTCAGAAAAATCCATTTCATCACAGGAAATGCAACGTACTGACTATAGGAAAGTTTTGTATTTGTCTATAGATATTGAAGTGTCTGTCTGATCAAGAGGAACCCACTGTCGTAGTCAGGGCAACAGTTGCCAAAGTACTGACAGTTGTAGGTGCATGAGCAGCTGCCAGGGTTGTATCCACAGTTATACCTGCAGGAGAGAGCTAGAGAGAGAGAGAAACATTATCCACAAAGCCATTAATACTTGAAAAGCCATTAATACATGTATGACTACAAAAGCCATTAATATGGGTGTGATGCATGAGGGACATCAGCCTCCCTCAACACCAAGGAAAAGGTTTGAATTCTAAAGACAGACAAGAAAGTCGTATGTGCCCCTGTTGTATCTGGCCAGTCAGTTGTTGAAGAGTTGTCAAGAGGAACTCACTGTCGTAGTCAGGGCAACAGTTGCCATAGTTATGACAGTTGTAGTTGTATGAGCAGCTGCCGAGGTTGAATCCACAGTTATACCTGCAGGAGAGAGCTAGAGAGAGAGAAACATTATCCACAAAGCCAACATGTATGACTACAAAGGCCATTAATATGGGTGTGATGCATGGCTACAGGGAAATCTGCCTCCCTCAACACCAAGGAAAAGAGGGAAAGGTTGGAATTCGACAGACAGATAAGAAAGTCATAGGTTTACTTGTTGTAGTTGGCCATTTAATTGTTGAAGAGCAGTAGACTGTATAAAGGGAAGACATAAAACTACGCTTAAAATTCAAGAGATCAATTTTATTTCTGGAATTACAAAGAATCAAAGGTTCTGACAGAACCCTTTAAAGGTCCCATGGCATGGCATTTTTCTATTATTTTATAATGTTTCCTCAGGTGTACTTATATTGTTAGTATGATTTTTACATCATAAAATGTCATAATTTAGAAATAAAAGGCACTTTTTTCTTTACTGCTGTTTGCCCTGTGGCTGACTGCCCTGTTTCAAGAGGCGTGTCTGCTGTGAGACTTCAGTAAAAACGCCCACTGTTGTGATTGGCTGACATCTTTGCATTTTAAATGAGCGGATGGGGCGTGGTTTAACAAGGTCTATGAGGCACGAGCAGGCACGAGCTGCTGCCAGAGAGACGGATGGACCGGAGTTCACTTCACATCAGTTCTGTCAGTCTCAGATCAGTGAACTGTTGTAGTTACAGCATATACTTCAGGTTATTAGTCTATTTCTAGTCGGAGGGGCTGTCACTCATGTCAGAAAGTTAGTAACTTTAGTAAATTATGGATCAGCGCTGACTGGAGACGCAAACCGTTTAGAATGATTCAGTCCGATTTGGTGAACTGATTCGGTTCACTAAAAAGAACCGGTTCAAAAGAATGATTAGTTCGCGAACCGGACATCACTAGTGGAGCAGAGACGGAGCTCAACGATTGCTAACTAAGTTATTTATAGTAACTACTAAGTTATGAGAGCGCTGTCAGTGCGAGTTTATTGTGTTTGTATCTCAGAGTTCTGAATAAACACGAGTCCCAGTCACACCGAGTCCGTCTTCATCATTATTACCAACTTTGTAACACATGCAAAGTACCATTACAGCTGTCGGGATGAACGAGTTACGAGTAAGTGTTGATAATAGCATTATTTTTTAGATATGTTCCTATCATATGAAAAGCGTCAGTGACGCGCATTGAGTACACCGCGCAAACAAAGACACAACAGCAGCAGTAATCAAATGTAATCCAGTTTATTGTGGGGAAAGCTGCCTAGCCCGGATATGCTTACGCTTACCCCCCTTCTGCTTAATCTCACGCCGCATTTGGTGCCTCCGCTGTGGGCCAGATGCAGTACTGGGGGTCGGTGATGTTGAAGGCCGACTGGCCAGTGCAGTCCGAGCTTCGGCGTGCGTGAGGTTTATCTCTAAAGATGTTACTCTGCCGATGTTGAGCAGAAACTCACGACTGTATGTAGAACAGATAGACGCGACGAGGACGTACAAAAACACTGACTCACAAGATAGAAAACACTGTTCTGTCGGGAGAGAGAGAAGCCGCAGTGTGTGCACGAATAATAAATAATTAGCTACACACAAGAAATCACTGATCACAGATCAGAAGGAACTGAAAAAAGACTTCTGTTTTCATTTGTACATCCAAACACTGAGAAACTGCCAGCATTCACTTGTTTACAAGCAATGATCTCTCGAGCGTTTGCATGGGTGTGCCAGATTCTCTGGGCGGAGGAAAGGGAGGTAACCGTTCCTGCTTGGACATCAAAGCAGGAGACTTCAGGATTGGCTCGTCTGGCCTGTCATTTTCTCAAAGGCAGAGAAAGACAGCCAGAACTCGGGTTTACGGCGATCAACATTTCTATCCACTTGGGTACAATATTCAGGCTAGGGGAACTCATATTAATGTTGAAAAACCTCATAAAATGAAAATTTCATGCCATGGGACCTTTAAGGTTCAATACACAGAACCTTTTGTAGTATCTATATCTTGAAGTGACTGATAAAGAGGAACTTGTTGTAGTCAGGGCAACAGTTTCCATAGTACTGACAGTTGTAGGTGCATGAGCAGCTGCCAAGGTTGTATCCACAGTTATACATGCAGGAGGGGAAACCTAGAAAATAGAGAAACAAGGAGATCAGCCTTTGCCTACACTCCGGGAACCAGAAAAAGGTCTGAATCTGACAGAAATACACAAAAGATGTAGGTGCACCAGTTGTATCTGGCCAGAGGGTGGTCATTGAGCAGTAGTCTGTACAAAGGGATCATGTTAGCCATGATTCCATTATAATAAGTAGGGGTGGAAATTGTAATGATTTTAACTATTTATATTCCTCTTAATGGTTCTATTACTGATGAGTTAACATTCATTACTGTAATGTGACATAGATATGACATGTAGGGTACAACAAGGCTAAAGGCGCACTGGGATAAAAGGTTTATTTGACTTTATTCTCTTTTAAACCACTAGATGGCATAAAAATTCAGCTCACTTTTCTTGAGGCACGTGGAAATTTGGCTGACCCTTGACACGATCGCCGACAACAACGTAAAGTTGATTCTGCTGCTAATTTGATCTATTCTAATATTTAATGTTAAAAATGTTGTAGATTTATATAGCAAAAAATTTTATGTCTATATTTTGAGACAACGGTCTTGTAGATAAGTTAAAGCAACTGTTTTTCAATAAGAATATGTAACGTACTCGGTTACTTTCGTAACCTCGGTTCCCTTTCGAGAGGTCTCTCATATTGCGTTATGGGAAAACTCCTTTTCTCGAGAATATGAAGCAAAAACTTTTATTCATACAAGTGTCCATGTAAAACGCAGTGCCGCTGCACAGCAATACAACAGAGCGAGGTGCGCGCTGATTGGCCGTGCTGCGGCAACTGCAGGAACCTATGGCGAGGCGGCTGAGAGAGCGAGCCAATAGGGGTCGCTAGAAAACCCCGCCTAAAAGGGTCTCCTAAATTTGCATATTGAGGCTTTAAAAGACCCTGCTTAGCCATAGAAATCAGGTTTTAAAAATCGACTGAAGCGATACCTGAGAAGCACAAGCACGGCGAGAAACGCAATACTCGTTCCCTCTCTCAGGCAACTGAGTTTACGAAAGTAACCGAGTATGTTCCCTTTCGAGAGGTCTCTCATATTGCGTTGTGGGAACCCAATGTAAAGCGCTGTGCATGCTGACTGACCCAAACTGGTCCGAGGAACCAGAGACACATGATAATGGGTAGTAATAAAAACCCTGGCGAGGCCGACTAGAGTGGGCCTTTAAGGGAAGAAGAGGCCGGATAAAATCGGGCCATATGAACACCTGACCAGACATAGTCGGGCCTTATGGTATAATGTTAGCCTGGATGCCAGCCGAATTTAGCCCCGCCCACAAAATGTTTTGCTCGGGCAATTCGGTCTGGACTCGCTCCATAGAGGAGGAATTATGCCCGAACAGAAACTGTTCAGACCAATGAAATTGTCAGGGCGGGCTTTAGACGATGATGGACAGATGATAAACAGTAACGTAATCATCCACGTCATCGAAGGCTCTTGGGTTGAATTTGCTCTTATCCTAAACTGAGAACTTGTTCGTATATGCGTTCACCTTTACTATTTCTCTCAGAAACGATGATCGTGTTGGTAAGTACTCTGTGTATCCTTAAATTATTTTATTACTGCCAAAGATCGTTTACACTCATCTTTTTCTTGTAACGTTACTTAATCCAGCGTGCGTGCAGACAGGGTTTCCAAGTGTTTTTGCAATGTCGCGCACAATTGCTACTCAAAACTATAGCCCAAAACTATAACTTTCCGGGGGGTTCTCCGGAAAAAAATGGCGTTTGGTTGGCAAAATATGTTATTTTGGCAAGGTTGCCTGCTAAAATTCGCATTCCTGGGTTTATATAATCACATAATTGGGGTCGCTTCAATCCGCGGACATGGAGAAAAACACGGACTTGGTAACAGTGCAGTTGAGTTCTGTTGACATTTGACAACTAACGTTACGCGTCGCTCCGTTGCTCTGATTGGTTGTGGGTCTATCCAATTGAGGTCTTTCCTGGCTCGGTTGAAACACGCCCCATAATCAAAGCTCAATGGAGTCGTACCAGACTCATATTCTGACAAGAATTGAGTATGGCCACGCCAGGCTGGTATAATGTAGCATGAAGGGCAAAAAATGGCCCGAGCCTAGATGGAGAGAACTCCCGCTTGCAAAGCAGGAACTTCCAAATTATAGAATCTGATAAAAGTGGACGGAGAGGCCCAGCCTGCCGCCGCACAGATATCTTTCGATAGAAATGCCACATGACCATGCCCATAACGAGGCCATGCCTCTAGTGGAATGGGCTTTGATGACTATAGGGCAAACAAGACCTTTAGATTTATAAGCCAGTGAGATAGCGTCTACTATCCAATGGGACAGTCTCTGCTTCGTGACAGCGCAACCTTTAGTGCGGCCACTGAAGCACCCAAAGAGCTGTTCCGACTGCCCGGAAGGGGCGAACGCTCTAGATATAGTCTCAGTGCTTTAACTGGGCAAAGCAGATTTGCGACTTTTTCGTCCTGTGACACGGGCAGGGCCAATAGTGAAATGGCCTGTGCCCTGAAGGGAGTGGAAGCACTTTAGGAATATAACCATATCTTGGCTTGAGGACGACCCTAGAGTCGTTAGGCCCAAACTCAAGACAGGAAGCACTCACAGAGAGTGCGTGTAAACACCCACTCGCTTGACTGAGGCAGTGCCAGCAGAAAAGCGGTTTCGAGTGAGAGGTGCTTATGCTCACAGACTGAAACGGTTCAGAGGGGGAGCCCTTCATAGCTTCTGACACTGTGGCAAGGTCCCATATAGGGACTGAGGGAAAGCGTACAATAAGCTTGCTTTTCCTCAGTGATTGTCCAGCGACCCGAGCGTGATAAGCTGCTATGGCGGCAGCGTACTTTGAGCGTGGAGGGGGAACGACCCGCATCCATTAGCTCTTGTAGGAAGGCAAGCCCTTCTGCCACCTCGCACAAGTGTGCATCGAGGTTTCGTGCTGTACACCAGTTAGAGAATACCGACCATTTCAGTGCAAACTTACATTTAAAGTACTCACGGCGCGAACCGGACAGCGAGTCCACAGGGGTAAATGCGCAACAGCGTTAGTGTGCAGACGAGCGTGTTTGAACGCAGGCTAATTGACTGCAATATTTACATCTCCAGTCACCTGAACCAAGGGAACTGGGAGAATATAAGGAAGTCAATGGTAATCCGGCCGGGGCGGGATTCATGAGTGATTTGTGGCACTGAATTAACAGTGGTAGTTAACAGGGGTAGTGGACACATTGCCTACAGTGTTGAACCTCTCCAGCTGCCTGAATAGAGGGGACTGGGAGAAGTGATAGAGTGAAAAGGCGCAGGGCTTGGCAGCCATTACGACGCCGTTATGCTCTAGACAGTGAGCGCGTGCTATGACGTAAGTCGCGCTCTAGTCAGCGAACGTGCGCTGTGGAGAGGGCGCGTGCCCTGTCATAACAAGGCAGCCATTTTACAACTCCCTTGGTAGTAAGCGCGCGCTGCAGTGAGAACGGCTGTGACGTAAGCTGCGTTCTCGACATATCCAGTAGCTTGAGTTCGCTCGTCTAACTTACTCTAGCATTCTCTGTCTGCAGCGCTTCTTCCGCACGGCGGAACGAGAGAGTTAGAGAAGAGGAAAGCTTCGGCTTTAGTTTGCTCGTATACTCTAGCATTCTCTGCCCGCGTGCTTCTTCTGCGCAGCGGAACGAGAGAAGAGGAAGAGTGAGGAGGGCTCCGTCTGTCCGCGGCGCTTCTCATCGCGGCGGGAGAGAGTGAGAGAAGAGGAGAGCTTCGGCTTGAGTTCACTCGTATACCCTAGCATTCTCTGTCCGCGGCGCTTCTTCCGCGCGGCGTGACGAGAGAAGAGGAAGAGTGAGGAGGGCTCCGTCTGTCCGCGGCGCTTCTTCAGCACGGCGGGTTGGTCCAGAGGGCAAAGCACGTGGGGAGATGCCCGCGTGAGATCGGCATCAGAACTGGCGAGCCGAATCCTCGGGGTTGAACAAAGCCTCGTATGCTCTTTTGAAGTGGCGTTGCAGCGGCAACACACACACACACACACACACATAGACAAACAGAATAAAGGATATTTAACGCCGGATGGCGCAGCTGGAACAGCAGGCGGCTGAAGACGGAGACCAGGTGGGAATCCGGCGTCCTCAGGCTTGCGTTTCGACGGCGGTTGCTCAATTCTGGAGGTCAGTGATGGTTTCGCTGAAGGAGATAAAATCTGATTTCTATGGCTAAGCAGGGTCTTTTATAGCCTCAATATGCAAATTTAGGAGACCCTTTTAGGCAGGTTTTTCTAGCGACCCCTATTGGCTCGCTCTCTCAGCCGCCTCGCCAGAGGTTCCTGCAGTTGCCGCAGCACGGCCAATCAGCGCGCACCTCGCTTTGTTGTATTGCTGTGCAGCGGCACTGCGTTTTACTTGGATACTTGTATGAATAAAAGTTTTTGCTTCATATTCTCGAGAAAAGGAGTTTTCCCATAACGCAATATGAGAGACCTCTCGAAAGGGAACATATGGTAGGCTATTTGGGTTAGAAGGCGCCCCTGCTGTTGGAGTTAAAGGCACAATAATTAACATGATAATAAACAGTTGGCTGACTTTTCCATTTGTTGACATGACATGGTTAGATTCAAATGGTAAATATCATATATTAAATTGGGTGTCCACTTTAGAGATAATATTAATTATAAAACCCTCATATTTAAATATGATATTAATCATATCATATAATAACATATCATATGTGTTTATTACTACTGTAAAGCTTTCAGAATCTTTCTTTTTTTAAATAACTTTGTTTCTGTATTAAAGTGAACATATTTAAAAGGCTGTATATTTATTCACCAAAAATGTATTATTTTACAGTATCAAAATAAACCAAAAGTGGTGCAAACTTTGCTAAAATGATTGTTTTGAACAAGTATTAACTTAAACATTATTAAAAACATATTATTTTAGCTAAAGTATTTGTACTGTGCCTTTTGCCCCACGCTGGGGAGCCTTTTACTCCATGTGTGGGGAAAAAGGCCCGCCTTGCCACATCATAAATGCCATACACCAACCCATTCTCACTCCCAAGGCGTCAAAATCTGAAGCATGGTCAAGTGCCTTTCGCGTCACAATAAAGACACTAAGGGTACCCCTAGGCGTAATTTTTAGACGAACTGGGTCCTCCATTGATTTCAATGAGAAACCTTGTCATGATGAAATTATATTGGGGTTATGATTTTGCCATTATGACATGTTGGAGTATGATTCTCAATTTAATCAGCCAATTTTATTTACATAAAAGATGCAGATACAACTGCATGCACAATTTATTCAAAAGGGTACTAATATTCCAAGTGTTCCGAGGCCAAGCGATTGATTTTTGTGAAGAAAATCCCCAAAAGTGATTAGTGTCTCCATCCACCGAAGATAATGCAGCCCGAAGAAACGTTACGTCAGATTTCATAATAAAAATGCATTGGCTCTCATATGCCTCGTGACCAATTACGTCATTACGTCAGCTTTGATTGTAAAATGTCATTGGCTCTCATGTGACATTCTCATGAGCCTAAAGGAGTTTAGGTTACACTTTATTTTAAGGTGTCATTGTTACAGTGTAATAATTATAGATTTACGTACTGGGTAATATTAATTAACTACATGTACTTACTATAGGATTAGGGTAGGATTTGGTTTAGGGATAGTTACATGTAATTATGCATATTTTACTGTTATTTACATGTTATTACTATGGTAAGTATGTAACATATGTAACAAGGACACTGTAAAATAAAGTGTTACCAGAGTTTATAATATCTCTTCTTAGCAGTATCATCTTTTACTCACTAAGAATGGCTGGATTATATTGGAATCTCTTATTTCATATTTATTTTTTCTATAAATATGAAATTAGTGAATGTAAAAAATAGCATTACACTCACCGTCCAGTTTAGGTGCACCTGTTCAAATGCTTGTTAATGCAAACATCTTATCAGCCAATCACATAGCAGCAACTAGTGCATGCATTTAGACATGGTCAGAAAGATCCGCTGAAGTTTAAACTGAGCATCAGAATTTGAAAGAACTGTGTTTTAAGTGACTTTATGCGTGGCATAGTTGTTGGTGCCAGATGGGCTGGTCTGAGTATTTCAGAAACTGCAGATCTACTGTGATTTTCATGCACAACCATCTGTTTACAGAGAATGGTCAGAAAAGGAGAAAATATCCAGTGAGTTCTATGGGCGAAAATGCTTCCTTGATTTCAGAGGTCAGAGGAGAATAACCAGAATAGTTTGAGCTGATAGAAAGGCAACAGTAACACAAATTTCACAAAGGTCCACAAAAGAGCATCTCTATAAACGTTGGATCTTGAAGCAGGTGGGACCACACCGGGTGCCACTCCTGTCAGCTAAGAACAGAAAACGGAGGCTACAATTTTGGGTTCACCAAAACTGGACAATAGAAGATGGGGGGAAATCTGCAGATGCTATCATGTCAATATGGGCCAAAATCTCTAAGGAATGTTTCCAGCACCTTGTTGAATCCATCATATGAAGAATTAAGGCAGTTCTAAAGGCAAAAGGGGGTCCAACCCGGTACTAGGTATACCTAATAAAGTGCATAAAAAAACTTGGATTCTCCATGGCCATACCCAAAGCCAGACAACAGTTTTAAATTTCTAAAGGACACATCATAAAAGTTTATACAACTATAGGCATTGGTAAAGAAAAAAAGACAAGGCATTTGGCAAGAACATAATTGTAAAAGCATGGAAAAGACACAGCTGACTATGTTGTAAAATAGGCTCCTGTTCCTAATTGACTGATAAAATCTGATGCAACGTGAGATGATGTGGCCAAAAGGACACACCTATTTACAGCTGCACTTCATTGTGTGCCTAGAACACTTCTAACCTATTTTTTTTTTGTGTTTACATTCAAAATATTTATGTTCCTGGAGCCACATATTACACATTTTTGATTAAATACTGTCAGCATATACAGTTTGAAAACACATATGAAAGTGCAAAATTATAAATTCTCTAAATTCATATAATAGCTAGCACAGATATTCTGAATACAGAAGCTCTGAATAGCTTACAGCCAGAACTTATGCATACACTGTTCATCTCTGTCTCCAGGGAATTATGGTTTATCTGTAATCACAGTTTTTTCTTCATTTTAAGTAGGCTCTATTAGCTAGCAACACCAGAATAAATGCCTATGTGTAGGCTACCTGTAAACATGATAAAAAATATTAATCCAAAATGTCATACTTTTATTTTTTTCAGGTTTTCAGCTGGTTTTGTCCTGTTTCAAGAATCAATGCATTGATTAATAGCAGCACTCAAATAACTAGATTTAGCTATACTTTCAATGCTGAGGACATTTAAAGCCAAAGTTAAACATCAAACGATTTAGGGAAAAATTGAGACATTGAGACATTGAGAAGTCATTAAAATAATAAAGTAATAGTAGTAAATGTCATTAGTCATTCGTTTTATTTGGGCTTTTATTTTTAATTACCGCGGGGCTAATATTCTATTATTTATTTTTTTTTTAATTAAAATGAGAGAAGAGAAAGAGAAAAAAGCAGACACATTTAACCTGGCGCAGTGACGTATGCAGCCACTTCCGCTCATGCAGGAAAAACACTCGTGAAGTTTGTGAACGGGGACACGAGCTGGAGATGGGCTGGACCGAATCACTTCAGCGATAATAAACCGAGTGAGTAGTTTGAGAAATTAGCCATTTTAGCACATCTGTCTCTATATGAGTTTGTTTATGGATATGGGGTTGTGTTAAAATGTAAACACGGATCCTGCTGTAGTTTAATGGCAGGATTAAATGGAGGCAGGGCGAGGTTGGGCTTTTCCGCGCTGTTGCTAACTGACTGACAGACGTGGATTTTAGACACCTCATCCTTGTAACGTCAATGCAATAACAATGCTTATCTAAATGAAGATAATATACCAAGAGAATCATTTAGAGGATCATATTGATCATTTATAGTTCGTAACTGTGAGTACGCTTCCATCGCCACAATAATATCAGATCATAAACGTTAATCTCTCTAATCAACACATTTGATCTCATGTAACTTATGTGTTGATGGATAGATTGTCAGTTGTAGTTCTATGCCAGATTCGGCCTTTATCTCTTTTAAACTGTAGGGTTACATTAATATTAACATTTAAAGATGGAATTTTATGTAAATCTTTGTAAAAAAGTATTTTTGTTTTGCTTGAATACATCTATTATTTAATATATTGGAATAAATTATATTATATGTAAGACATTTCATTGCTGTTTGTGTCTACAGTTTCTGTTGAATATTTTACTAAAATCCTTATCCAGTAAAGTTAATCACAAACAACTGGAAACATTATATGGGAATATGAGAACTCAACTATTTAAATCAACCGCTGTGGAAATATCTTTGATGTTATACCGAGTTATGGTTTTGTGTTATTGTAAGCATTCTGTTTTAGACTTGCCCTTACCGCAGACAAACCAATGGACACCTGACCTAAAATGTGTTGAAATGTTGCATAACAGCAGGTCATTGTGTTTGAGGACATCACTTTTTGTTGGTGTGTTTGTAATGAGCGGATCGGTCAGCAAACATTTGACTTTGGTTTACAGACAATATGGTGAAGACATCCAACATGACTGTCAATGATGTTATTTCTTTTCTTTAGTAGACATGTCTAGCAGATTTATTTTGCATTAATTAAATTCAGACTATATTATGTCAGAAGCATTCTTTGATTTTCACTGTATTTTTACCGCCTTACATTGGTCTTCATTTGTTTCTATTTTAGATGAGTTTATCATCTGGTTAGTTAACTAGACAAACACATATTTCTCTTGTGCATTTCCTTGAGATATGTTTACTGTACAGACACACACATGTTGGTATGTTTATGTTATACTTATAATGGTATAGGCTACTGTGATTTAAAAATATGTATTCGTAAACCAATATAAAATGATGAATGGAAGCAACTAGAAAACTAAAAAGGAACAAAACTATGATGAAAAATAAAACTTCTTTCCCCAGGTGCTTATTTTAGCAACGATGCTAGTCCCTGATTCTTTTTCCTGATAATTGGTACAGCTATAACAACAACTAAAAATATAAAAATAAAATTAAAATGTGTCCATACAATGAAATCTAAACTGCAACTGAAACTAACTAAAATGAAACTGAAATCTTAAATCAGTTTGAAAATAGGATTAAAGGGATATTTCACACAAATGAAAATTCTGTCATCATTTATTACTCATACTCATGTCATTCCAAACCCATAAGATGTTTCATTCATCTTTGAAGGACACATTAAATATTTAATGAAACCTTAAGAGATTTCTGTCCATCCACTGAACGTCCATTCCACCAAAACATTGACACTTCAAAAAGTTCATAAAGAATCAAGTCATCTAAAGAGACATTTTATGATCTCTTCATGTGCTTTCTTTGAAGTGTCTAAGTTTTGGTGGAATGGACTTTAGGGACACAAGTCTTTCAGGTGTCATTAAAATATCTTCATTTGTTGTGTTTTTTTGAAGATAAACAGAAGTCTTTAGGTTTGTATGGAACTACACGGGGGTTAGTAATTGATTTTCATTTTTTGCATGAACTATCCCTTTTAAGTAATCCAATTTGAAATGTAAAACTATAATAACCTTAGTGTGTGTATGTGCATGTTTGCATTTGCTGAAACTAGCTCAAGGGCAAGAGCTCAGTACAACCTCTCTGACAACTTTACCTGCTTCACAACAAATGTGAGGTGCATGCGCGTGTCTGTTTTGCCTGAATCTCTGCACAAATATGGCAACATAGTTTCTAATAATACGAGTGAATTACATTAAAACGCAGACACACAGTCCAGGTTAAAGTGGTGTTTCATCTCCTTATCTATGACGTTCGTCTTTGTCAGTGAAACAGCAGATTTGTTTTCTAGTCAGAAATTCAAAGAAGGATATGTGCATGCAAACCAACCTAAACTAGTGTAGTAGGTTTCTTCCTGTGTGTGTCTACTTGTCTTAAATAGCATAAACAAATTAAGATAAACATGTAATTCTAACCTTGTTACACACACACATCTAAGATCCAGAGATGAGGAGTTTTGCCTCATAACTTGTGTGTGTGTGTGTGTGTGTGTGTGTGTGTTAATGCGGATGGTCTAGTCTAGAACAAAACAAATCCTGTCTAGAACGTGACCAGACCTGTCATGGAGACTATCTGCCCCAATCTAAAATCAGGAGGAGAGCGAGAACGAGTGATCTGAAGTTGTTTCCCTGCATTTGCAGCAAATCAGTAGATAGAAGCAGCAAATCTCAGAAAGTGATATCTGTGTGGTTTTGTTCAAACCCAAATGATGTACATGTCATGTTTTCTTATGACGGTACAGGCCTGCATACTTAGAGACTTGGAAGAACAGGGCTCCTCTAGAACCTATGAGCATTCCAGAACAGAAGGCTGATTCTGTGCTCTGGAACTCAGGGCGGGGCTGAACAGCACTTCATGCTAATTGGTCAAGTGACTCATGGTCATTGTTGCCTCTGTATGGCGATGACACAGCAGGCCCTTGTCTCCCTTCACAGCCTTTGTCTGTTTATGATTTACAATCATGTCGTTAATCGCCCGGTCCTCAGAAAAAAAAAAGAGGAGAATGGTGGATTTATTCTTGGTTTTGCCACTCTGGCACGTTATGTCCCATATTCACGTGTTGACTCAGAAAATGTATGAATGTTAAATAATACTGCTGTTTACCAGTGCATGCTTCCAAAAAAAAAAGTTATCTACACTACCATGGCATTCAAAAGTCTCTTATAGGTGCTGTATGTAAGTTTTTCACTTTACTAAAGCATAAAAATACCATATGTTTGCAGATATTTAGGAAACTTCACCTACTTGTTTCTCATACCCCTTTTCCACCAAGGCAGTGCAAGAGCAAGATCGGAGCCAGACCCTAGTTTCAAATCGGTTCTTTGTGTTTCCACACCCAAAGCCCCAGGTCCGAGTCAGGAAAAGTGGTAGCACCAAAACATTGCTGGGCTAGAACAGGGCTAGAAGTAAGAACCGATTACGTCAGGCGCTGGGGGCGGGGTCAACAAGACCAACACAAACTTGAGATCCGCCATTGTTGAAATAGCAGCTAATGGAGCTAACAGCTGCTGCTCGTTTGTAATCTCCATCTATACAAATTACGGCGAACTGCATGAATGCGCTGGATTCGCCGTGTTTTGGTTGTGTTTTGATGCCGCTGTAGGATCATAAAGCCATGTGAATCAATAGTAACGCAACACTCGCCATTGTTGATGGAAGGCTTGTTCGCAGCGGTGCTGTGCATACCGATCGCCGTATGACAATGACATCGAGTCTAGCGAGAGCATATGACTCCTTATGCTTTTGATTCACTCATGCAGTGTTTTTATATCATACGTGGATCGGTCTGCGCAGCGCCGATGCATCTCGAACAAGCCTGGTGTGTGTTTACCGCTGCCCAGGGTTGCCAGGTTTGCCAGGTTTTCACAACGAAACCCGCCCAATTGCTACTCAAAACAAGCCCAATCGCGTTTCAGGGGGGCTTCCCCGGTAAAAATCACATTTGATGGTAAAATGTGTTTTTTTGGCATGGTTGCCTACTAAAATTTGCATTCCTGGGGCTAAATATCACACAATTAGGGTCGCTTCAACCCGCGGACATGAAAAACAGCCCGCGGCAACAGTGAATTCAAGTACTTTTCAAGGGCTTTCAATTGTTTCACACTTTTTCCAGCACTTAAAAGCTCTAAGTATGATCACATTTTAATGTTATTTTTAATGTGATGATTTGTAAAACTAAAAGTTTAAAGGTGTAGGCCACGTTGTGGGAAACAAGCACTTTTGACATGAAATTACTAATATAACCAGTGGGTGGCAGCAGAGGAGCACTTATTGTCGTATTAGCCATTTTTACTCCTTAAAGGGTTAGTTCACCCAAAAATTAAAATAATGTAATTTATTCCTCACCCTCATGCCGTTCCACACCCGAAAGACCTCTGTTCATCTTCGGAACACAAATTAAGATATTTTTGTTGAAATCCGAAGGGTCAGTGAGGCCTGCATAGGGAGCAAAGCAATTTACACTCTCAAGATCCATTAATGTACTAAAAACATATTTAAATTGGTCGTGAGTACAGTGGTTCAATATTAATATTATAAAACGACAATACATTTTTGGTGCGCCAAAAAAACGAAATAACGACTTGTATAGTGATAACCGATTTCAAAACACTGCTGCATGAAGCTTCGGAGCGTATCGAATCAGCGAGTCGAATCATGATTCGGAGTGCCAAAGTCACGTGATTTCAGCAGTTTGGCATTAATGGATCTTGAGAGTGTAAATATCTTTGCTCCCTATGGAGGCCTCACTGAGCCTTCAGATTTCAAGAAAGATATCTTCATTTGTGTTCCGAAGATGAACGAGGGTCTTATGGGTGTAGAAAGGCATTAGGGGGTGAGTAATAAATGACATTATTATTTTCATTTTTGGGTGAACTAACCCTTTAATATATGGAAAAAGTAGGAAGTCACAAAATCTCATGAAAAACAAAACACTTCTCTTCAAATTGTGACTTAATTACCCAGTAAACAAGTAAAGAGTGCTCATTTTATAATCACTGAAGCTGTTGGTCAGTTCAGTGTTATACTATATAAGAACAATGGTAGCCTACATTGAGCCTAATATTTTAAAAATTAGTTTTTTGCACATTGCTGTTGTTAATAAAAGTAATAGTATCTGCATATCAATTCATAAACCTTTGTTTGACTAGTTTATTCCAAACCCGCTCATCAAGCACCACGCAGAGCCACTCCGCACTGCCCACCACCTCAAGTAATTTCTCAACCTATGGGAAACACTGAAACTGGGTCAGAGATCGCAGTTTATACCCGACCTAAAAATCTCTATGAACGAGAGCATATTAAAACACGGATAAATCAATCAACTCATTAACTTAGTGTAGCTTTCATTGTCAATTGTGCTCGCTCTTGTTGTGTCCTCAAGCTGGCAACTGCGTGAGCTTGGAGTCTGAGGAGGAGGGGGCGGGGGAAACAACGATCTCCAATATTTTGAATTTGGACTGCAGTACCTATTTCGACCACTAGCTGTCAGTCCTACATATCACACCTTTAAGTTAACTAAGGCTGCATTTATGTGATTAAAAATACAGTATCATTACAAAATAATATTTCTATTTAAATATATATTTAAAATGTAATTCATCCCTGTGATGGCAAAGCTGAATCATTACTCCAGTGTCACATGATCCTTCAGAAATCATTCTAATATGCTGATTTGATGCTCAAGAAACATTTCTTATTATTATCAATGTTGAAAACAGTTGTGGTGCTTAATATTTTTTGTTAAAACTCTGATGCATTTATCAGGATTCTTTGATTAACAGAACGTTTGTTTGATGATTTGAAATTGATTTTTTTTAAAGAATATAAAAGCTTGCCTTGATTTGCCTAAATCAATTTAATGCATGCCTGCTGAATAAAATGTCATACTGACCCAACATTTTTGCGTTTGTGTAAATTGAAGTTGAAAAATTAAATGAGGATTTTAAATATATAATAATTATAATCTCCAGGTGGATAAGCCGGTTTGTGATTGGTTCCTGCAAATTTGTAACAGAAGCAGGATAAAAATATGTACAGGTTTCCAGCCTGAGCTGCAGGGCGAAATCAAATCGCCGGAAGATCGGCTGGGTTTACCGTGTCTACAATTAGCCTCTTTTGATAATGTGAAAGTTTAGGTAATTTGCCATAAATTCATTATTTTTCTTTGTTTGCTCTTCCTCCTAATAAAAAAAAAAAATGGTAATAACACTTAATTTCGATTAGTCCACTTGAGACAATCTACTAACTATAAGTAACTTTGCAACTACATCCCAACTACCAGTCATTAGAGTATTAGAAGAAAAAAAAAGTATTGTCAGTAACTAATGCAGGGCAGCGCGGTGATTCAGATCCTGTGGAAAAAACTTTGAGACATCAGAGAAAGAAAATAGTTTTCAGCTGAAAGAGCACAAGAAAGAGAGAGAAAGGAAGAGAGAGGGGTCATTGAGGAAAGGGGGATTTTTACAACCACATAACGGCATCAGTTAATTTACTGTTAGTCTGACTAAACCCTCTCTCTCTCTCTCTCTCTCTCTCTTCAATCTTTGTATCCTATCCTATACTCCTCCCTTTCTATCTCTGTCTATAGCAGTTTCTGATATCAGAGAGAGGGGGAATGAGTAGTGTGAAGAGAGGGGGACATGCCTTACGTGGACCGGCAGAACCGCATATGCGGTTTCCTGGATATCGAAGATGTGGAGAACAGTGGCAAGTTCCTGCGACGGTATTTCATCCTGGACACACAACAGGGGAGTCTGGTCTGGTACATGGACAACCCTCAGGTACCATCTAACTAAAGTACAAATGCTTTCTGGGTAATGTCGTTCTGATTTGCTAACTGAGAGTGATATTGTTTCTTGGTCTTATAGAACCTGCCTATAGGTGCCAAACATGTGGGTTCCCTCAGTCTCACCTACATATCCAAGGTAAGCTGCCACCTTTTCACACGTTCTGCTATTTCTGCATCATTGCTTTTTGAGAAATTACTCTCAAAGCCTCCACTCTTGTTTTAGGTCAGTGATGCCACCAAACAGAGGCCAAAGGCTGAGTACTGCTTTGGTAAGATTTTCTCACATTTACACACTATCACTTCACACTCATTATGGTACAAAGTTATTCGATTTCTGATTATAGTATAAATGACCGTCTTTTGGAATGTCATGATGAGATTAGATTCTTTTAAGATGACATTAGATTAGTTTGGCTAATTTTTCTGTCCTTATTGTCTCGGTGTAAGCCTGATATTGTTTGTTTTATTTATTTATTTGTCCATACAGAACATGCATGTTTTTTTATTTATAGTTACTTGAAATTTGTGAAAAGCTTTCTGAAAATGAAAATTACAAAAAGAATTACAGAAAATTGTTTAATATTTTATTCATAAAACACTTTCATGTTATTTTATCCAAAGTTTTGCCATCATTTACTCACCCTCAACTTGTTCCAAACCTGTATACATTTCTTTCTTCTGCTGAGCACAAAGATATTTTGAAGAATATGGGGAACAAAACAGTTGATGGGCCCCCATTTGTTCAGCAGAAGAAAGAAACTCATACAGGTTTGGAACAATTTGGGGGTGAGTAAATGATGACAGCATTTACCTTTTTGAGTGAACTATCCCTTTAAGAGTTGCAGCTCAAGCCTCAGTTCTTGACTAAAGGGTTTGTGGTTTGAATCCTGGCTAGGTGCTATATAGAAAGCTTATAAGTTTGTTATTAGGTCACGTTTTTACTTGAATCACTGCTTTTGTATTTCTTTCTTATGTGAATGGATTGTAATAGGATGGTGATGCAGTGAAAAGCAAAAAAAGTATTTCCTTTACTTTTTCATACACACTTTGAGATTATTTTGACACATTTTTACATCTTATACATGCACACTTCTATGTTGCTTTGCTTGTAAAGTTACTGCACTGCACTGCACATGGTAACCTTCTGCACAACATGAGTGGAAACAGGAAATGGTGGTCTGGTCACTTGATAGATGAGTGTTAGTGAGTTGGTGTGTGTGCTTTTTGCAGGATGTTTCTGTAGAACTTAATTTTGAATTGCTTTTCATGCTTTTATCCTGATATAGGTTAAAGAATAGTTTAACACATTATTTACTATTTAGGAGTTGTTTATTCACCCTCATGTTCAAGCCCATGTAACTTTTATTTCTTCAATGGAATGAACAATGAGATCAAGAAAACAAAACGTAAAATCTTGCCACTCTGGACTCCAAAATTGCCTCATCAGAGAACATAACTTCTCAGGTGAATCAGTTGATCCTATACACAAAACCGGTCTGGTCTGGTTCTCAGGTTCAACTCACTGATCCATTGGAAACATTAAACAACTGGAGATTAAGTTAACTAAACTAAAGATTATCAGTGAATAATTACTTATATTTTTGTTTTGAGTAGCAAAAAACACACAAAGTAATCATTTTCAAAATGTAATTACAGGACAAAATTACATAAACACCTAGAAATATATTTTAACCATAGTTTTAAAAAATTTTAACCCATGGGGTGTCCAATCCTGCAGGACAGTTGCCCTCCAGGACCCAGTTTTTACACCCCTATTTTAACCATATGAGGGCACATTATGTAACTTGCAACTTGCATGAGTGAGAACTATTGGTGGAAGGCAGAACATTTCAGTACAGCTGCACATAATGAACATTGCACATGCACAATGGAGTTTATTGTGATGCAGTGATTTCTTGCATTCATCTTTTGATTCATAATTTCTTGCAAAACAGCCACTGGATTAATTGACATTGTGGGAATAATTGTCAAGCTCCATTTTGCTGTAGCCTTTAGTCTGAAATTGATTTTGCACTGCCTTATTGACTTCATGAGCTGAGTCTATGGTAATCCATAAAGTGGGGCTCATATAAAGGCTATCTGTGTGCTTTTGGGATTTATTGGCATTATTAAAATACACTGACACTTTCCTTCTTATGCACTATTTCTCAGAATTGTGAGAAATGAGGTTAAGCTTGTTCTCTCTGTCTGTTTGCAGTCATCAATGCGGGAATGAGGAAATTCTTTCTGCAGGCCAATGATCAGCAGGATCTTGTGGAATGGGTTAATGCACTCAACAATGCAACCAAAATCACAGTGAGTACACGCATGCAAAATGCAAGTGTGAATGTATACACTTATCTATTTGCATAGAACCCCTATAAAAAAAATTACCATTGTAACTCCCCCAAATTTCATGGATCTGGATGGGGTTTTTTTCTGTCTGTGTGTAATTCCCATCTTTCTCAAAGGTGATTTTCATTAGTAATAATTCATCTTATAGTAAATTGTAACCTGTCACTGCTTGTTTTAGGTGAAACAAAATAAATGTATATTTATAATGTATAATATATTGATTTATACTCAATATATGATTATGATTACAGTCTCAAAAGGAATAATCGAAAATTGATTTGTTATAATTTTGCTGCCCTATATTCTCAAGAATAGAATAAATTATTTTTACTGTATTGCAGTATAAATGTACTGTAATATAATAATTTATTTATATCAGAATAAATAAACAGTACAACAAATACTACCATAAAGTTTGAATACTTATTGATACTACAGTTTTAGTATGATATCAGGCTTTATTTTTCTTTATGCAAAATGTCATTTTCCTCTGTTGATTTTGGGGTGAAAACGTTCAAAAGTTTAATGTCGGTAAGAATTTAAAAATGTTTTTTAAAGAAGTTTCTCATACTAATCAAGGCTGTATTTGTTTGATCAAAAATACAGTAAAACATTCTTTGAATATAAAGTTCTAAAGAACAGTAATTATTCGAAATAGAATTTGTTTGTAACAATGCAGAAATCTTTACTTTCACTTTTTATCATTTTATTGGTCCTTGTTGAATAAAAGTATTTATTAAAAATAACTTTTTGAAAATAAGTACTGACCCTAGATTTTTGAATAATAGTGTATTATAGAAGTATATAATATTATATAGTGGTGGATAGTGCACCCTTTTATTCTGTTTATTGTGTGGAAATATAAATTCAATTAGCGATCTTGTCTCTCTTTCAAGCTATTTTTTTAGGATCCTGGATTGTTTGCATTAGTTATCTAGCTATTAAGCAAGCTCACATGTTAATCTGATATACCAGACTACTGCATACAAAAACATTTAAAGAAACAATGAAAGCATTCAATGAGTTCATTCAGTCAGTGTCAGTGGTACTGTCAACACTGCAGATTTGTTCACTGGCAGGTAAATTCTTGTTAGTGTTCTCTGCGAGTTTAACTATTGAAAGTAACCCAAATAACAAAGTACAAGCAGTTTACAAGCAAATTACCATAAGAAAACACACCTGCACAATAAAACAGCAAGTTTCCTTATTGAAGTTGCAGTCTTGGTCCCCTCTCTGAGTACATGTGCAGTCAAACACACACATGCATACGCACAGGAAGTTGAAAGTCTCTAAAAAAAAAAAATAAAAAAAAAAATCCTGTCCTGTTTAAACTGTGCATTCCTCTTCCTGATGCCTTTTTCCTTGTGCGAGTCACTTGGCTGACTAATGGGAAGTTGTATTGTTTGAATGACCCTCACCTCTGAGTCATCGGCGATTCAGAATGCCCTAACACACATCACATGCACACATACACACACGTAGGGTACAATGTCTCTGTCTCTCTTCTACTCTTTTTCACTCTCCCTGTTTCACTAATATATCACACTTCCACATGCAATGGCAGGAAGGGCTCTCTCTGTAGGCCAGACACACTTGGAGCGTGGGCTGATGGATTGAAGGGCTACACAATAAGCCGTTGTTGAGTTATCCTGTGAGTCTCACAATCGATGGTTAATTAATCTGTGCTTCATTCAGGTTTTTTTCCCTCCGTCTTTTCATTACATTGCTTTTTTAATCATTTGCTGCTGCCCTGATTTTGTCTCTGAAAACTCCATCTCAGTTTATCCTAGTCATTACTTTCTTTCTCTTTTTTTTGTCCCTCCCTTTCTCTCTTTCAGGTTCCTAAGTCCTCTGATGCCGTTCACTCTGAGAGTCAGAGGTTGGCTTTAAACGGCAACAAGAAACAAGTGCCATACAAGACTGAGATCATTGCAGGAGTGGCTGTCGTCACACAGACACAGGTATTCTCACTCATGTAGGCTTAAACATGGAATACATGCATACATTCAAGACTAGGATTGTCATGATTCAAAATATTTGAGTCAAACACTATATATATATATATATACACTAGGGATGCAACAATACAGTTAGTCCACGGTTCAATACATACCTCGGTTTTTAACCACGGTTTTCGGTTCGGTTCTGTTCTGATGGCTTGTCACATCAGTTTTTTGCTATTCTATTCTTAGGCAACAGGAACAGCAAGAGGTTAAGGAGAAAAAAGACTATTTTTTAATTGCAATACTCTTGCTTTATTTTACTTAAAAGAATTGAAAAACCTTACTTAAACTTAAAACTTTACTTAAAAAAACCCTTGTACACATTCCTAGTGTATTGTATACTATAATATATATATATATATACAGCATTTAAGTATGAAATTGAATGAATAAATGTAAAAATAAAACACTACATAGACTTCACTATAAAATATACACTGATTCTTATTAAAGCTACTATATTGAAGTTTTTCAGTCAAGAGCAGTGAGCGATTTTCTCTTTGTCTTTTGTAGTTGTATTAACATTAAATGGATAGTTCACTCAAAAATGAGAAATGAATACAGGTTTGGAACAATATTAGAGTGAGTAAATAATTACATTATTTTAGAGGTGAACTTTCCCTTTAAGGACAGCGTGTTCACTAGGCTGCTGCTGTCAATGTAAGACCTGCGTGCCTCTAATACAGACACGTGCCGATTTTACTTTCACTTTAGACATAACCGACTGTGTTTATGTAAATCTTGTGTGTATTTGACAGTATTAGCGCAGTAAGACGACTTAGTCCAGTAATCACATGTTTGACAGGCGTTTAGTGCGCGCGCTCGGAAAAGCGCACGTTTAAACCGCGCACACGCCGGCAAGGCTTTAAAACGCATGCAAATAATGAACTTGCGTGATTGTGAATTACTATAGTGTTCCGTGAGTATAACTCTACCACTAACGTGTGATGTGAATGTATGTCGCGTTGTTCAGTATATTAGGATGGAGGCGCAATTCACAGGCGCATATTGAACCGTGAAGGCCGTACCGAACGGTTCAATATTATATTGAGAATTGTGGCACCCCTAATACACACTATATATATAAAAATGCACCAATACACTTGGTAACCATGTATGAATGCATTTGTCATTTTAAATGAATTTAGGACTGGTGGTGGTGCTTAAGATATTCTGTAAAAAATTGATAATAGTAATTATTATTAAAAGATAGTAATAGAGATAATACTACTACTACTAACTCTATTACTAATAACAATATACAATGCACTAAGGGTTGATGAGCTGCTGGGTTCATGAATATTAATCACGTTGTCAGTGTTCACTCAAACTGATTTGTTGAAATCAAAACAAGGAGGGTAATAGATGAGCGCCAGCCAATGAGATTGCCGTTTGTGCATTATAATCCCGCCCACTATCTTCTGCTTGTAAAAGCTTAATTCCAAATTAACTTATTTTGACAGGAAAATGCAACCAATTATATTGTTTACATGTAGCGTGTCGATTCTGTGTGGTCTGTAAGACTCTCCGTGTCTCTCTCTCTCTCTCTCTCTCTCTCTGCGTGTGTGTGTGAGAAACACAGATAGCGCGCTCAGCAATCCGACAGTGAGTCGTGCGCCTTCACTCTAGAGTTTATGGTATGTCAAATACTGGTACACTCGTATACATTGAGCCTTAAAACGGTACTTAAAACCGTACAGATCACTTGATAGAGCGACATACCTTAGCATGCTGTCAAAGGCCAAATAATCCTTTATTTGTGGTGTTCATTGCGATTCAGGATCAGACTCGGACATGTATGGGCTAGTGCTCGCAAAGCCCAACGTCCCAGGGCTATGTGTTTTTTAGACGGGCTACCAAAGCCCAGCCTGCCGACGGGCTCTCTTAAATAGTGAAATAACATTCCTTTCTTGATGTGCGTTGTTCACTCTCTTGACTTGATATTTGAAGGGTGCGCGGGTTCGCGGTTATATTCACCGATCGGACGGGCCAAGTAATGAAAAAATAACATTCCAATCATTTGGGGGTGGATGAGAGATGAATCATTGTGTTTGTTTGATAAAGACATGTTGCGAGCCCTGTGAGCGAATCATTCCGGTTGCCGTTTCCCCACATGCTTTCAAAACAATTCCCACATGTACTGACAGGGGAGCTGAAGCTCATTAAATATGCAAATCTTATCCAATCCTAGCCATGGGCGTTTACTTCCAAGTCTTCAGTGTGGCTCGCCCATAAAAACCTAGAGAGCCTCAAAAACAAGGGCAGAAAATAGCCTATTACTTATTAGGGCTGTCAACGAATATTCTAAATTCGAATATATATTCGAATAGTTTTTAAAAAACGAATTTCGAAGGTGAAAATTAATATTCGAATAAATAAAAAAATGTGGGGGAAAACGCCCGCGGTAGTAGAGGCGTGGCTGTCTGCTTTGCGAGTGGGCGCGCTAGCGCGTGTACTTTGGCCCGTCTCCAGAGCGCGAGCCTCCGCTGACTGCGCGCGCTCCTCCCCAAACGGACGAGGCGTTTATATTTGACGCACTCGCCGGTGTGCTTTTCTTTGAAACGACAGATGGCAACTCGGAGTAATTATTCTATAAACTATCAAGAAAAGCGTCGAGAAGAAGTGGGCTAATGTACACGGGTGACGATATTTATTTTAGTACACTTCACCGAAAACCACACTACAAAAGAATCATGTAAAACAGATCAAAATAAACCTTGATATTACTTGTGACATGAGAACAAAATGTATGTAGAAATGTAACGTTATACAACTCAGTTTATGATATCTAAATGTTTCCTAATTTCACTAAACACTTTAGTGAGTTTTCACTTAGTTTCGTGAACTTTTCTTTATTAAACAGACTTTTTTATGCTTTTGTAGGCTCGTTTTGTAAATATAAGCAACTAATTTGTATGTGCAAACTGGACCAGCCTTACTTTGCATCGCCCGCCACAAGCTCTGTGTCTGCAACACGCGAGGCCATAACGGAGAAATTAATTTTGTTCATTTGTAAGGACATGAGAGCGATCAGTGTGGTGGATGGGGCTTCAGGGAGTTCTGTCAAGCAATGGAACCGAGGTACTGACTGAATAGATATTGCATGAATGAAGGATAAATGCACTGCTTCCACTGGTTTGATTATTTACCGTTTCATGTCAAGGAAAAGTTCCATGTTTACCACAGCACAGCTCGCTCGGAGCGTTCAATAATATGCTGTAAAACTTAAATTAATATTTGTTTCAATCACTGAATGAAGCCTGCTATATTTGGGACAAGAGTCGCGACCTTAAATTGCTTGCACAAAACTCTTTATCAGCCTCAAAATGTGTTTGTTCATTTAAGCCGTTATGAGCAGAGAGCGTGAGGGCGAGAGAGAGAGAGAGAGAGAGAGAGAGAGAGAGAGAGAGAATGAGACAGAGAGAGAGAGTGAGGTCTGCGGTCTTTAGCCATTAGTTGATTTACTTGTTTTTGTGTAGGTAATACGTTGTCAAATATGTCTAAACTTAAATAGACTACCTATATAAGTAGTTATGTGTCTTTGTATTAATTTGTCCTGTTATTGACGTAATGCACACGCATTACGGCAATAAATATTATTGCGTCGTCATTGATAAAACGCGTCATTGATAAAATTGAGATTACGTCCTTGATAAAATGCGCAACCAGATGTTCGAATAGTTCGAATATTCGTGCTTTTTTTAGAGGGAATATTCGAACGTCATTTTTGAGCAATTTTGACAGCCCTATTACTTATTCATTATGATGTTTTTGAATGTAAAAAACACTCAAACGTCATAAGTTGACCTCAGACAACAGTATAATTTTTTTTTTTAAAACAGTTCATGACCCCTTTAATACATGTCTATCCATCCATCCATCGTTAATACATATCCATCCATCCATCCATCCAATGCTTAATACACATCCATCGATCCATGGTTAATGCATATCCAATGGTTAATACACATCTATCCATCCATTCATCCATCCAATGGTTAATACACATCCATTCATCGTCCATCCATCCATCCATCCATCCATCCAATGGTTAATACACATCCATTCATCCATCCATCCATCCAATGGTTAATACACATCCATCCAGTGGTTAATACACATCCATTCATCTATCCATCCATCCATCCAATGGTTAATACACATCCATACATCCATCCAATGGTTAATACACATCCATCCATCCATCCATCCAATGGTTAATACACATCCATACATCCATCCATCCATCCATCCATCCAATGGTTAATACACATCCATCCATCCATCGGTTAATACGCATCCATACATCGGTTAATACACATCCATCCATCCAATGGTTAATACAGATCCATCCATCCATCCATCCATCCATCCAATGGTTAATACACATCCATTCAGTGGTTAATACACATCCATTCATCCATCCAAACATCCATCCAATGCTTAATACACATCCATCGATCCATGGTTAATGCATATCCAATGGTTAATACACATCTATCCATCCATTCATCCATCCAATGGTTAATACTCATCCATCCATCCATCCATCCATCCATCCATCCATCCAATGGTTAATACACATCCATCCAGTGGTTAATACACATCCATTCATCCATCCATCCATCCAATGGTTAATACACATCCATACATCCATCCAATGGTTAATACACATCCATCCATCCAATGGTTAATATACATCCATCCAATGGTTAATACACATCCATTCAGTGGTTAATACACATCCATTCATCCATCCAAACATCCATCCAATGGTTAATACACATCCATTCATCCATCCAATGGTTAATACCAGGGCTCTGATCCGGTTCAAGGAACGAAAACGAAAACCGGAAACGAACGAAATTTTAAGAGGAACAAAAACGAAAACGAAATCAAAATCAATTTGAATCGTTCTGAACAGAAACATTAATTTGAAATGACCATTAACCGGTTAATAACGTTATTTTATCGTTCTCTTTAATATTTTAATTTGGCAGTGACCAATAATGAATAGAGTAGTACAGCATGTGACGTTAACGGATCAAGCGTGAGTGAAATGCCCGCGCACCAGTCATCTATGAATCTACCGGTAACGCAAGTCAGTGTAGAGCGCGCATTTTCATGCCTCAAGTACATTTCTTTCCCCGCTGAGGTCTACAATGAAAGCGCAGGTATTGGAGGACATTCTTTTCGTATGTTTAAATAAGTAGTACGGACTTTAAGCTCAAATAGTCTGATTTAGGCTAGTTTGTGGATTTCGTTTAAGCCTATCCAAGTAGGTTACTAGCATCTATCAAACATTTTTCTTATAGTCTTTCAGATTGCCAATACAGGTCAATGTTTTCTATATAGAAGGTTGATGCTTCGTATTAAATGGTATGTTATATTGCATTAAATGATCAAGCTTTATTAGCTGACTGAATTTGATTATGTGATGCAAGGACGTGTTGCGCAGTGTTTGCTTTGAAATTACCAGTTGACGGTGCATTAAAAGAGCAATGGTTATCCAGTTTATTTATTTATTTATTCATGCAATTTTTAAAACAAGTCGTGTTGAAAAAAAAGTTATGTACAAAGAATGTTATCACTCTTCTGAAAAGAATAGGCATGTAGAGGGCCACTTTCCGCTCCATTAAAACAGGTCAATATTTGTTCCGCTGTATGCTTTGTAATTAATGCATGTATTTCTGTTGTGGTTTTAAAAATGTTATGAAATAAATATTCAAGTTTAATTATCATGCGTTATATTATTATTGAGTGAAAATAAGTCTTTATTTATACATATTTGTTTAAAGTATAGGCTAAATTAAAATAATGTTATTAACCGTTATTTTTTCAAATCAAACCGTTTTCGGAACAGTAATGTTTAATGAGGAACGCAAAAACGGAAACGTTAAAATATCGATTCTGCTCGGAGTGAACTGATTGATATTTTTTTCTGTTTTTAAGCCCTGGTTAATACACATCCATCCATACATCCATCGCTTAATACACATCCATCCATCGGTTAATACACATCCATCCATCCATACATCCAACGGTTAATACACATCCATCCATCCATCGGTTAATACACATCCATCCATCCATCATGCATACATCTATCGGTTAATACACATCCATCCATACATGCATACATACACAGTCTTTTTGTATTTCTCAATTAAGTTTTTTTATTAAGAACAAAGAAATTAAACTAGTTTTGAATTTGCAGAGCTCTTTCCCCCCCCTAAATGTTCACTTATGTCTGACATCCCCCATTTCTCCCTTTTTTAGCAGGATGGAGAGGTGGCACACTGTGTTGGAGGAGAGAAAGTGGGCTTGAGGAAAGCTCAGAACAATCCGCCATATTTGCACACTAGAGCAGGGCAGGATCAGACCGTTATTAAAGCAGGATACTGCGTCAAACAGGGGGCTCTGGTGAGTTTGAGAGGCTGTTTTTAGCGTGGTTTGTGTGTTCAAAAATGCCCCCAAAATATTATATTAAAAGTCTGAATTGTGAAATGTATGAAGCTTTGGACGACTACTGGAGAGAATTAATTACAGGTTGCTGTTTTCCTCTTATATCAGATGAAGAATTGGAAACGGAGATATTTTGTTCTGGAGCAGAACTCGATGAGTTACTTCAAGTCTGATCTGGTATGTTGTGTATTTATTCACCACTTATGCATTTGTGATTTGTATTGAATGCAAGTGGAGAATTGTGAAACAAAGATTCAGGTGCCCAATAAATCATGTTAATGTTGAAAATGTAGGTTGAATGGTCGCATCCTCTGAGTTGTACAAGCACATTTACTTGTTGGAGGAAAAGTCCTTTTTATGCCTGATGATCTTAGTCCGATATTTTATAGTAGAAAGAATATGAATTGAAAGGTTATTCTCTTTTGCATTTAAGGTTTTCTTTTCTTAAAATCCGAACAAAAGATAAAGCAAATACCTGCGCTCTGTCTCAACATGAATGGCACTATATCTGTGAAATTCCAGGCGGCTGTTAGTTGTGTGTGATTCTGCTGCATATGTACATGTGTGTCTGCCTGTAACCGAGTAAAACATTATGAAAATCACTGCTCTTGCTGTGAGAAAAAAAGTATTTTAGTCTCCCGTGCAGTCCAGGTAGTTGGCCTGAATAAGCTCCAAATTAGACGGCACTCCATCCCAAAAGATCTCGCTCTCTGAGACTACTGACTAATCTCTCTTTCCCTTCACTTCTCTTTCAGGAGAAGGAGCCTTTGAAGATTATTATTCTGAAGGAGGTCCATAAGGTGCAGGAGTGCAAACACAGGTACAAACAGAATGTCAGCCAATCATGTGCTTTGAATTCTTGACTGAACATTCCTATAAATGAGTATCCTTCTGTACTTTTTATGCTTACCAAGGCTGCTTTTATTTGTTAAAATGTATTTAATTTTATTTATTTAATTTTTTTTAATGTTTTTGAAAGTAGTCTCTTAAAAACAAAACAGTATTATTGTAAAAAAAAAAAAAGTACAATTTAAAATGACTTTTTTCTATTTGAATATATTTTAAAATGCTATTTATTTCTGTGATTCAAAGCTGAATTTTCAGCATGGTTGAAAATAATTCTAATATGATGATTTGGTGCTCAAGAAACATTTATTATTATTATCAATGTTAAAAACAGTTGTGTACAATTTTCTTATAGGATTATTTAATGAATAGAAAATTTGAAAGAACAGCATTTATCTGAAATATAAAGCTTTTGCAACATTATAAATGTCTATACTTTCACTTGATCAATTTAATGCATCCTTGCTGAATAAATTTACAAAATGTACAAAAGCTTTCTATTTCAGATAAATACTGTTCTTTTGAACTTTCAATTCATCAAAGAACAAAGAACTGCTTTCAACATTGATAATAATCATAAGCAGCAAATCAGCATATTAGAATGATTTCTGAAGGATCATGTGACTCTAAAGTAATGATGCTGAAAATTTGAACCAGCTTTGAATCACAGAAATAAATAGCATTTTAAAATATATTCAAATAGAAATAGTTATTTTAAACTGTAAAAATATTTCACAATAATACTGCTTTTGCTGTATTTTTGATCAAATAAATGCAGCCTTGGTGAGATTAAGAGACTACTTTCCAAAACATTAAAAAACCTTAATGTTTCCAAACTTTTGATGGGTAATGTATATTTTTAAATGTAATTTATTCCTGTGACGGCAAAGCTGAATTTTCAGGATCATTACTCCAGACTTCAG
Source organism: Gobio gobio (assembly GCF_949357685.1). NCBI lineage: Eukaryota > Metazoa > Chordata > Actinopteri > Cypriniformes > Gobionidae > Gobio > Gobio gobio. The sequence goes on along the minus strand of NC_137106.1, from coordinate 27,471,581 downwards.
TGTCACATGATCCTTCAGAAATCTTTCTAATATGCTTGATGCTCTAGAAACATTTCATTGTATCATCCATGTTATAAACCATTAATTTTTTGTGGATTCAGGATTCTGTAATTACTGGAAATTTTAAAGGAACGGCATTTATTTGAAATAAAAATCTGTGTAAATTTTATAAATGTCTTTAATGTTACATTTTTCCTTTCTGAATGAAAGTATTATTTTGTTTAAAAAAAGAAAAGAAAATAATAGGCCTACTGACCCCAAAATTTTGTACGGTAGTTTGTTTAGATTTGCAGTGGTGCATTTATAGTTATAGATTTAAATTACAAGTTATTCTCTTCCCGTTTTCACTTTCAGTGAAATAATGATGCGAGACAACCTCTTTGAAGTCGTCACAACCTCCAGAACATTCTATATCCAGGTGAGAGGTCCTGTCATGCATCAACATGCACTTCTCATGTGGCCCCACAGTACAAAAATCAAAATATTTAAAGGAGTGGTTGAAAATAATTTCTCCCTTTTGTGAAAATATTAGTATATTATTTGTAAGTTCTTAGGCTACACTGTATCTCAAAATATAGACATCAGTAGGCTCAGATCGTGGGAGCATTTGTTACCTTTGTAGCATTTTATCTCTGTTTCTTTTAGAATATGTAAAAACTTTCCATTTCTTTCAAACATTCTGTTTCAGGCTGATAGTCCAGAGGAGATGCACAGCTGGATCAAGGCTGTTTCAGGAGCCATTGTGGCTCAGAGGGGCCCAGGCCGGTCCGCAGCTTCTGTATGTACACACACGCACACATGCATTCAAAAGCAGGTAGTCGCTCTGCCTCTGAGCAAAACAACGGAGCATGAATTCTTAAGTCAAGCTGAGAACACATGGAGAGCGTGTGAATGTTCAAAACACTTCAGGATTTTATCCGCATACATATATCCAATCATGTGCATTTCTTTATTTTTCTCTCTCTCTCTCACACACAAACACACAAAGAAACAAAAAGAGGAATGAACAATAATATGACTGCAGTGGTTTGGGTTTAAGATTGGTAATAGTTCAGAAGTGTTCTAGCACTCTGGAATCAAGAGTGCACTCATTTAAATGTGGGCCGCAGTCTGTTCGTTTTCTTCTCCCACTCCCTCTGAACCTAGTGACCCCAAAAAGTATTTGGACATTTTAGTTGCCCTTAATGTATGAACGTCATTGCATTTGATGACAAATATCAAGTTCAAATGGAAAATGGCGTTTATTTAAAGTGGAAGAAGTTTAGATGTAATGAAAGTAGGGACAGATCCTTTCTTTCGCATTGTGACGTACATCTGAGTAAAACCGATTATCAGGAGAAAAAAAAAAAGCAGAGCAGTGGCTTAGTTCTATTCACTGGTTGTTGATTAGATGTGAGTTATCTGATTAGATCTGAATTCAAGCTTGCAGTCAATTGTAAGAAAGAAGCAGGGTTTAAGCGGGCTGAATGATTGGAGAAGTCTATACGTCACCAGAGAGCTGTCTGTCATTTCACTGGAAGATGGAGTTACGACATTTTGATTGAACATATGCATGATTGCATCATTCACAGTTATATGGATTTTTCATGCCGACTTTAAAATCATAAAACTATAGATATATTGTAAGACAATGTATGTGTTAGTGGATTTTTTGGTTTTATAATTTCACAATGTAAATGAAATGACAATCATATATTAAGTGTCCAAATATTGTGGGGCTCCTGTATCTCTCCTTTTTTTTCCCTCTAATGTAGCTTTGCACTGTTGTTTCAGATGCGTCAGGCCAGAAGGCATTCAAGCCCCTGTATTCAGAGATACACACCACGTGTCACTCAAGGCAGCACGTATGTGAGCTCCGCCCCCTTTTACTCGCCCCTTGTTTCCTCTTCCTCGCTTCGCTTTAGAGTCGCTATAACGCACATGCGCGCACAAACGTACTTACCTAGCTTGATCTTTTCCATTTCGCTTTTCCAGAATAACTTCACACACAAATGCACACCTAACCGTTCAAATTCAGATGCAGAAATAAACGGATTCAACGGTTCATTGACGAGAGGCATTCAGTTTCCCGCTGACCCGATGTTTTCCCGCTAATTCTCTCATCTGTTTCTTCTCAACAGTGTGGCTCCCTCATTTGAACTAACGGTTAATATTGATGCACTACTTCATTTTCTAATGCTTCTGCCTCTCTGCCAGCCCACTGCAGTCTCCTGCTACACACCCAAAACGCATGTTTCACATGTTTTTGATTGCTCATCTGTATTTAATTGTTCTTTATTGTTGTGTGTAACATGGTTCATGAAGTTTATTGACGATGTATTTTTGTTTTAACATCCTAAATGATGCCAACTGGCAATTATTATTTAAAATAAACCCAAAATCAGCTAATTTTGCTTGATCATAGAAATTTAGAATATAACTTTATTTTACCCTTTGGAGATTGAATAAAAGATTTTGATTATTAGAAAGCAATGTTATTTTCACAGCATGTTAATGCTTTGCTGTTTACACATTTTCAAACCTGACAAATGTATGTACAGTTATAATAAGTTGTTGTTGTAAGTGTGTGTGTGTACACTTGTATTGTTGTCTTTGTGAGGACCAGTTTGAGTTTTAGACCATCGGCGTAAGGACTTTTGGCCGGTCCTCACTTTCTGACACCCCTTTAAAGGACTGTTTGAGGGTTAAGACTTGGTAGCCATACAAACGTGTGTGAGTGAGTGAGTTCGTGAGGAGGATACATGTGCTTTAATATTTGAGAGTTGCATTGTGGTGCCTGTATTTTATAAACGTTATCCCCATTTCCCAGTACTGACTTGCGGTAAACTTTTTGTTTTGTGAGCTAAACCCTCGAGTCTCCAACATCAGGTTCTCAATCACTGCTGCTATTAGATTAGACACGTCTGTGCTTTCTCGCACGATTGTTAAGTAAAATGTTGTGGACACTCTGGAGCTTAGACTAAGATCCTTTTTTTCTGTTTTATTGCAGTTTTCAAACTAACAATGACATTTTTATATGTGTGTTAATTTGTAACTAAACACAGAATGCAGTTCTAACCTTGTTGCAGTATTTGTCGTCTTTCCCTTACATTCATTCTGTCGTTCAACATCCTCTCCCCACTCTTTTCTTTCATAATATTGCCTTTTGTCTCTGTCTCCCACCTTCTACCTAGGGCTGGGCGATGTAGCTTAATAATAATGCTTCAATATGGCTTGACGATATTTAATATGCATCTTTAAGGGTAATTTTATTTGTATTAATTTATTTATTTTAAATCAGCGCAACAATATTTGTCACAAAATACTAAATAGCCATTGTTGGGCACTATTTAAAAGACTATTTTTATTTTATTTTGATATATCTCAAAATGTAATTTATTCTTGTGATGGCAAAGCTGAATTCTCAGCAGCCGTTACTTCAGTGAAATGATCCTTACTGAAAATCTTACTGACACCAAACCTTACTTTTGACCAGAAGTTTACTACAACATAATATATAAATTGCCATATTCTTGAACATTTTGTGCATGAATCTTTGATTCAGGTGTTTAGAATTGATTCATTTATGAATTCATGGAAATTAACCAGACAAGCAACTCCACTGAAGATTCAATTTAGAGATGCTATTAATGCATCTTTAATCATGTTCACATACTCAAGAATTGTGACAAATTCGTCTTAATGATACTGTCTTTTAGAAACTTATCAGACAATTGTAAAGCCTTTCCTTGGGTTTCTTTTAGTGGCAGCAAAATATAAAATGAATATTTGATGTATCGTCCAGGCCTGCATCTTTCTCTCTCTCACTCTCCCCTTCTCACATTGTCTCTCATGTTGTGTTTTCCAGTGAGGGGAATAGCTGGGCTCTCTGAGTACTAACACTTCTGATCTGGTGCTCTGCTGGCTCTGGTTTCTGGTACTTCTCATCTTCTACTGCTAAGCTTATCCAAAAATCCTAAACCGTTTCTCGGATGTTCTTACTCACAGCTGAGACTGCTCTCAATCTTTACCGCACTGCATCAGTCTTAACGCTTTCCTGAAAACACTTTATTCAGACCAGAACTTTCAATTTGTTCTCTTCCTCTTTCTTCCCGTTTAGGAGCACATTGTTGGCAGCTCCTGTTTCTACCGCCAGCTCTCGAGTCACGCCATCCCCTGGACGCCCACCCCTGCCGTGTCAGCCTACCCAGAATGCCGTGGTCCCACGAGGTCTGGCATGGGACAGCGAGCACTTCATGAGCCTGCTGCCCCTGCCCCGCCCACACGCCCGCCTGTCACTGCAAGAGACCCGCCTCTCCAAGTGACTCACGAATCGCCTTGGCGACGGCGCAGCAGCTTTGGAATGTGCGACGCGCCTTTGCCCCAACTTGATCTGGATAGTGCAGATCTTCCTGTCAGTGAGGTCTGACGGTTTTACATTAAACTTTTACCTCTGACCCAGAAATATTGAGATGGGTATGCAGAGTTTAGGTGATGGAAGGATCTTTGGAGGAAAGATAACAAGGGTGTCCGGATCCAAACTGATTCGACCCGACCTGTCAAGCTAATTTGGAACTTTAAAAGAGCTTCATTTGTGTTCATCTAGATCGGAAACTGTATGATTCAGGCACCAAAGAATCTTCAAAGTCCCTTTTAACCTTTGCGTTTTTACCGAAATGTGCGGAAAGAAATTCAAGGAATATGGATTTATGTTATATAAACTAATAATGGTGTTGGAGGATGCGAAGATTCGCACTAACTCACGGACTGGAGTTGGAAAAGCTGTTCGAGTGCTTGTGAGAAGAAGTGATTCCTTTTAATATCCCAAAATTACCCTACACTGAGCATTATAGAACATACTTCATTTGTGTTTCTTTATGTACGGTTTCCTATTTGTAATAGTTTTCTATGTGCTGTTAATGTGACTAATTGATCCCGTGGACTAAGCTGGGGGTTATTTTGACTGACCGTTCATTTTCATCTTTTATCCACACGTATACGTATTGGTGAAATTGTTGTTGCTGTAATATAATTTTTTTGTCTATTGCTCCACTAAATGACTGATCAAATCCACAGTTTATTTAATAACTCAATGATTTGGATACAGTAAAACTGAGCAGACTGATGCTGTATAATCTGCCTACATCCCTGTCATTTTCCTGGCATTCTGGGTATTACTGTATATGTCTGACCAGATGAGTGAGAGTTTGTTGTTGAATTGTTCCTTCTTTTTTCCCGATTTGTTGAGTATGACTACTATGATGAAATGCTTTTCAGAGTGTTTATTTTTACGCAGATTCATTTTTGCCCTGTGTCTAAAAAAGTGCCTGTATCTTTTTCTCTTAAAGGTCTGGCAGTTTTAACACTCAGTTTGTTTTTGTCATTTTGTGCTGTAACCATTTTAATCTTGTTTGTTTATATTATTTATTATAAGAAAAAGCAATAAACCAAGTCTGAGTTTATGTTGTTGTTTGAATATCACATTTATTGTTTTTTTTTATTATATTTGTATATATGTTTTTATATTTCTTATGTTACCATTAGAAAGAAGAGGCTTTTTTGCCCTCTGTTGGACATTTAAAGCTACTGTCGAACTGCTAAAGCGTTGTATTGCTCATTGCGGCTTTGAAAATAGCTGCTAAACTGATATCTTGACATAAGACTCACTAATTGTAATACTATTCAAACACATCAGGTAATTCATCCAATATATCGAAACCGTTATTCTTGGCTCTATGAAATGTCCAATTGTCAAAATGCATCCATGGTTTTGGATGTCCTGTGTGTTTTGTTCCATGTAAAATTTCACTGACCTCACTGAGGCTGCCATATTAAGGACGTGATGTCACCAACTATTAGATCATGACAGCAATAACATGAGCTGGGATAATGCTGGCGAACATTTTGTCACAATTTCACAAGGCATTTGGGAAAGTTGTTTTTAAAGTAGAGCAGAAGTCAAAATAACAGGGTCGCTCAAAAATGTAAATTCTGTCATTATTTACTCATGTCGTTCCAAACCGACTCCTGTAATAATCTTAATTAATTGACATATGAGAAGGTTATGGAAAGTTTTTTTGTTTTTATTAACATCATGCTTTGTACTCTTTGTTAATTCTTTGTATTATTTTGCAGGAGCAAAACTGGGTCAGGAAACCAAGCTAGTTATTGATTGTGAATAATTTTTTTCACAGAAAGAAAAGTGATATCTGATGTTATTGGTTGTTACTGGTTGTTTAAATTAATTTGCATGAGCTATAGCTTTTTGAACATCTCAAAAATATCCAACGCTCTTTTGGTAGTTCTAGTGTTGCTGTTGTTAATAGCAATGTTAAAAATTAGAAGATAAAAAATGCCTGAAATAATTTTAAGTTGAAGTAGTAAAATTACTAAAACTGAAATTAAGCTACATAGAAATATAACAAAAGCTATGATAAAAATGCCAAAAACAAATAAAAAGCTATAAAGCTAAGAGTATAAAAATAATAGTAAAATAACACTGGGTAGTTTAAGGACTTTCTGTTGTAATTATTTTAGAGGCTCATGCATAACAGTTACTAAAACCACTGTTAAGTTAATCAACAGATTTGTTACATCACACAAAAAAAATATTGGAATATACAGGCAAAAAGTACAGGCAACATTTCTCTTGTTTACTCATCATCTGCAGACAAGTATTTTCATGTTTCTTCAAGTTACCTACAGTATAGCGCTGACCTAGCATTTTGTTGGCATTGAAATTGAAAAGATAACTAAACCATTAGTCAGAACTGTCCAACTTAAAATGCTTTGTTCATGAGGAAAACCATAAAATCGCCCGCTTGAGTTTCTCAGTTCCATTTAACCACAATAACAACCCAGCCCTAGTCTTCAGGCCTCACCCCTCGTAAAGACGCTAGCACTAAAACAGCCCAACTGGTCAGTCAAATAATTTAAGAGTCAGTATTTAGACTAATTATTATTCTTTTTGCATGCAGCATCATAATAGCCCTACCACTAACGTCTCAGACATGTAGTTTGTGTGCGAACAAGCTCTGCGAGACACATTATAGGCCTGTAAAATTCCTGGACTCACTCTCATCCGTGAATGCTGCAGTCCATGTGTTACCACAAAAATGTTTCAGCCTATCAGGCTTAATTCAAGTGCCTGTAAATTATGGCAGGATGTCACAAGTGACTCTGTTTGCTGCATGTTTAATTATGGGTTCAATTAATTTGCAATTTGGATCATGGGGTCTGTTTACCATCAGATTCATAAATGTGATAGTTTTCCATAACAATGGAAATACATAGAAAGAGGCCATGTGTGGTTGTTCTGAATTGTGGCAGAGGATGTAGTTTATTTGTCTTCCTGTGGACTTTAGTGACACTTGTTGAGTCAAATGTCTCCTTAGACACCTTTTTCAATATAGTAGATGCTTAAGGTTGCTGGAGATTTCAAAATTGAATAATTACTTCTCAGAACTCTGTTAAACATTACATTTTTGCTGCTTTCTTTTAGATACACTGTTAACCCGTATAAGTTGGGCTAATTTTTTTGATATTGGAAAAATTGGAAAATTCCAATTTTAAGTAAGCAGAACTATCAAGTTTTGAGTTTGTAGTAATCATGCATGTTAATTGCTCCTAACTTGAAGTATTGAGTTAGCTCATACGTTTTGATGGCTATTAACATAAAATATTTAGATAATTAACTTTTTTATTTAGAGTTCTTGCAAATGAAATTATTTACTTTACTGTAAACCATAATAAAGTTGTCAGAACTCAAAAAAGTTGAATTAGATTTCCTTAAGTTAAGAAATATAGCTATAACCAACTAATTCAGAAAATGCCAACTTGCTAACATGTTAACAATAGCATGGTATAGCACTTGACTACAGCAATGAGTACAGCAACTTAAAACATGTAACCTACCTGCTCTCAAACCAAGCAGTATGCACCACTTGCATGCTGTAACGTGCTGCTCTGAGACAGAAGATTGAGGATCCAAATGCAGTTTTATTTGTAAGGGGTAATCCACACTCGTAGTCATCAAACAGGCAAGAGGTCATAACATGTAATCAGTCCATTCAGACAAACAAGACAAGAGAGACAGGCAAAAGGGTAATCCACGGAACAGGCACAAAATCCAAAACCAAGAGACAAGGAACCAGGGAAAACGCTCAGAATTGCAGTCTGAACAAAACAAGACTTCGCAATGAATGGCTGAGATAACCAGGTTTATACAGGGTGAGGTAAACAGGGTAATGAGACACAGGTGCATGTAATCAGGGATGATGAGGAGCAGTGAGTTATGGGAAATGTAGTTTGTGATGTAGTGAGAGTACGGGGTGGAGTGCCCTCTGGTGGTAACCACGGGCACTCACACTGGTGAATTGTGACATTGCCACCCCCCCCCCCTCAAAGGAGTGCTTTCCAGACACTCTTAAACTGTCCAGGAGGGAGGTGGAGCGGAGGCGGAACTAGGGGCGGGATGGAGGGCCAGGCCCATGGAGCGGAAGAGGGCCTGGAGACTGAGGCAGAGCCGAAGGCCAGGAAGGAGCAGGCTGGACAGATGACCAAGGTGGCACAGGCCGGACAGATGACCAGGGTGGTGCAGGCGACCAGGGCGGAGCAGGCTGGGCAGATGACCAGGCTGGCGTAGGCAGAGCAGGCGGCCAGGACGGAGCAGGCTCGGCAGATGACCAGGGTGATTCAGGCAGCCAGGGCAGAGCAGACGACCACCACAGCAGCGCAGATGAGGTTGAAGACCCCCACGGTGGAGCAAACAACCACCCCAGCAGTGCAGATGGTCTTGAAGAACCCCACGGCGGAGCAGACTGAGCAGGTGGCCCGGTCGGAGTCCTCTCTGGATTCGGGACAGGAGACGGAGTCCTCTCTGGACTCGTGACAGGGGTCGGAGTCCTCTCTGGATTCGGGACAGGAGACGGAGTCCTCTCTGGACTCGTGACAGGGGTCGGAGTCCTCTCTGGACTCGGGACAGGAGACGGAGTCCTCTCTGGACTCGTGACAGGGGTCGGAGTCCTCTCTGGATTCGGGACAGGAGACGGAGTCCTCTCTGGACTCGTGACAGGGGTCGGAGTCCTCTCTGGACTCGGGACAGGAGACGGAGTCCTCTCTGGACTCGTGACAGGGGTCGGAGTCCTCTCTGGATTCGGGACAGGAGACGGAGTCCTCTCTGGACTCGTGACAGGGGTCGGAGTCCTCTCTGGACTCGTGACGGGTCGGAGTCCTCTCTAGACTCGTGACAGGGGTCGGAGTCCTCTCTGGACTTGTGACAGGGGTCGGAGTCCTCTCTGGACTCTGGTCAGTGGCTGGAGCCCTCTCTGGACGCTGGTCAGTGGCTGGAGCCATCTCTGGACACTGGTCAGTGGCTGGCCACAGCAAGGCAATACACTTGGGCGGCTCTAAACACTCCTCCGAGATGACCGCGGGCTGCCCAGTAACAGTCTCTGAATATCTGGAGGAAGCCCTGTGCTCCTCCCAAGCACGTAGGACTGCCACCACAAAACCCCCCAGCACAGCCCTCCTGGCCGTGTCAGGACTCGGGACCACCGGAACTGGGACCACCGGAACTGGGACTGCCGGACTCGGGACAGGAAATGTCACTGGGGTCTGGACGGAGACCAGGATGGGACTAAACTCTGGACTGCCGGGTACTGTGGGGAGTGCAGTGTTCCTCTTCCACAACACCCACAGTAAATGCGGAACCGTTCAGTTGTAGAGCAATGTCTATATAATATTCTAGGGTCCAATGAGGGTCATGCAAGGGCATGAGCGAACTGAGCGGCTCAGATAATCCCCCTCAAAAAAATATCATAAGACATACCGTGTCCAGCGTGGAGAGATGTGCCAGTTCAATAAAGTCTTGCACATAGTTCTCAATAGAGTGATCTCCCTGGCGGAGACGCACAATCTGTGCGGCTGGACTAATTTGTGGACGGACATTCACTTGGCTGCTGGATCTGTGCATGGCGAAGTCTTCTGTAACGTGCTGCTCTGAGACAGAAGATTGGGGATCCAAATGAAGTTTTATTTGTAAGGGGTAATCTACACTCGTAGTTAGTGATGGGACATTTGAACCGAGGCGTCGGAGCTTGTGTCGAGAATAAATGGGCGTGCCAGATGAAGCCCTGATTCGAGGCTTGTGTTGTTAACAGAGAAATCACGTGACCAATGACAAACGAGGCCTCGGTTTGTGTGGAACACGTCATCGGTTCGGTCTGGGTGCGCTTCGGGTTTCGAAACTCACGCCACCTTGTGGTTGTTGTGGCGTTTCAGAGAAGTGTCAGGAGTAGTAGAAGTGTGAGTGTCAGATAGTTATAGAGTTATGTCATTGTGGTTCATATGTGTTAGGGCTATGTTACATTATACTATTATACTACAGTATACTACATTATTACTATTAGGTTAGATAGTTTTTCTCTAACATTGTTTTCCTCTATTATTAGGTGTCCTTTGGCATCTGCTGGATAGGTTGATCACAGTATAAATAATTAATTAATTAACAGTGTGTCTGACAGTTGTCTTTGTGCAAGTCAGACAGAGAAAGATGCATATTTTATTTTATACCCAGGCAATGGACAAATGTCTGCTCAGGTCATTTGCTCAGGATTAATGGATTTGTCTGCTATTTCTTTGTACAGTAGCTAGGTGTCACTAGTGAGCAATGATGAATGAAGCTTCGGGTAATGAACCTTTTGGTGACGCAATGGGCTGCGAAGTCTCAGTGGTTCAGGAAGCCTCATTTTGCCATCACTACTCGTAGTCATCAAACAGGCAAGAGGTCATAACATGTAATCAGTCTATTCAGGCAAACAAGACAAGAGAGACAGGCAAAAGGGTAATCCACGGAACATGCACGAAATCCAAAACCAAGAGACAAGGAACCAGGGAAAACGCTCAGAATTGCAGTGTGAACAAAACAAGACTTTGCAATGAATGACTGAGATAACCAGGTTTACATAGGGTGAGGTAAACAGGGTAATGAGACACAGTTGCATGTAATCAGGGATGATGAGGAGCAGTGAGTTATGGGAAATGTAGTTTGTGATGGAGTGAAAGTACGGGGTGGAGTGCCCTCTGGTGGTAACCACGGACACTCACACTGGTGAATTGTGACACATGCGCAACTCTCCAAAAACCCACATTAATAGAAACTCTTCTAAATTAGCTTAACAAAACATTAATGACTCCATAATCTCGCGTACCATTAATCTTGCACAAAAAAAAACGTTATATAACACTTAATTTTAGCATTTACTCTCCCTTTCAAGTGCCATGGGCAAAGCATGCTGGGAAATAAAAAATCTCTACCCAGTTTCAGTTAAACTTAAGTTAGTCCAACTTAAAGGAAATTAGAGTTAGTAACTCAAAACAATAAAACAGTCAGTTTACTTGAAAAATTGCAGTGCTGTGAACTTGTTTAACTGAACTCATTTGTTTAATTTAAGTTTGTCCTACTCAAACCAATTAAGTATTTTGAGCGTTATGGTTTACAGTGTACTCCACACTCTTTTCCAATTATCCCTCTTCGTTCCATCTGTAGCATTTCTTTTCTTATAGCTGGTGAGAATTGGCAATATGATAAACAACTTTAAATAACAGCATCATAGTAATAATATGAATTTTACTGTTCTATTATAATAATAGTTACAGGTAGCTATTGAAACTGCAACACTCCCTGGCCTACCGAGTGTTATTGCTTCATAAAACGTCTCATTTGTTTAAAACATTTAGCAGGGTAATCATTCTTTTCCATGTTGTTAAAACTGTGGTTAATTAGTGTTAGACATCACTGTAGTCAAAAATGGCAAACTAAATTACAGAAATTATTCCATTAAAATTATTTTTTTTCATCGGAAATGTTAACACACCGTAGTAATTCACTACAATTTCAAGAACTGAATTAGCCTCACAGACCGCTTTGCTCTGATTGCTCATCAGTCTGAAAGAGTTTTCCCACATCCAGGCCAATCGCAGCGCTTGTTGTCATTGTGGTGAAGTGTGCGCGTGGAATCCGGAGCGCTTTTATAAACGCTGCGCCAGCAGAAACTCAAGAGACGCGCATTGTGCTCGCTCCCGCGGCGCACCAAATTTACACAGCTCGGTCCAAAGATTATTCCCGCTGGGAGGCAGCTCGGTTGGTTTTAGCAGACATTTAAAGCAGCATAATTCTCAATTTACATTCCTTATTTATTGAACGCTGATAAATATGATTTGGGAAACTTTGTTCTGCATATGCGTCTTGGTAACATCGTTGCAAGCCGATGCGCGCCTCAGTAAACGCTATGTGGTCGGCGGATGTCCGAGTAACTGTGATAAGTCCATGTGTCCGACAATGCCGAAGGACTGTCCAACAGGTCAGGTGATGGATCACTGTAACTGCTGCCTGGTGTGCGCATCCGGAGAGGGAGAGGCGTGCGGCGGGGTGGGTAAACTTGGGGACCCGGTGTGTGGAGAGAGTTTGGAGTGCTCCGTTACCGGAGGAGTGGGCTACTCCGCTACCGTCAGAAGGAGAGGGAAACACGGCGTCTGCGTGTGTAAAAGCAGCGACCCGGTGTGCGGCAGTGATGGAGTCTCCTATCGGAACATCTGCGAACTGAAGCGGGTCAGTCACCGAGCGCAGAGCCTGCAGCAGCCGCCGGTGCTCTTCATACAGCGGGGAGGGTGTGAGACGGGTGAGTAGGCTACCTCACCAAAAAACTGCACAAGTTTACATTGTTTAAACTCTTTACAGTGGTACATAAGTACATAAGTTTGAAGTAATTTAAATTAACACTGTTCACCTTAATATGTTAATTTTACATGTAACTTGATTATGTGGCAGACTCATTTTAGTCATATTTAGTCATTTTCTATAATCAAAAAAGGAGGAAAATGGCTTGTTTCTTTTGATAAACAAGCAGATATGATGTGTTTGAGTCCTGCATGGGTTTATGCCTGTATCATCATGTTTGGGATGAACTTGGGGCTATTCTGGTAACATTATTAAAAGACTATGAGTTCAAATTGAGTGTAAAGTGATCAATGATAGAAAGGGCCAATTTCAGCCATGCATCTTATGTGTTGCTTAAAGGGATAGTTCACCCAAAAATGAAAATTCTGTCATCATTTACTTCCCCTCATGTCGTTCCAAACCTGTAAGACTTTTGTTCATCTTTGGAACACAAATGAAGACCTTTTTGATGAAATCTGAGAGCTTTCTGTCCCTCCATTGACAGCTATGCAACTTTGACACTTCAAAAAGTTCATAAAGAGATCGTAAAAATAATTGATAAGAATTGAGCGGTTTAGTCCAACATTTCCTGAAGAAACATGATGAACAGATTGAATTTGAAGTTACATAGCTGTCAATGGAGGGACAGAAATCTCTCAGATTTCATCAAAAAGATCTTCATTTGTGTTCCGAAAATGAACAAAAGTCTTGCTTGTTTGGAACGACATGAGGGCGATTAATTAATCACAGAATGCTCAGTCAATCACACTCAGTTGCAATTAGTTATTTTAATGCATTTTGACCCTCATGTCCAGTTTGGTTATAACACTTGCTCATAGGGTACACAAACACAGTCTGACCCATCAAGACCATTGTGAATGGAGAAAAACTAGAGCAGCTTGCGTGCTCTTTTTGTGCAAATGTGTGCCCTCAGAATATACAGTTTCACCTCTTGAAATGAAGCCTCTCACATCTTACTTTGGTTTGTGCATATTTTTAGTTAGATAGGTTTTTAGAGATGAATTTGAGCAGGTTGAAAGGCGCCTGCTTTTATGAGAGAGCTCTAAAACGATAAAGTTCCTATTTTTTAAGTTGAAATGTGGTCTCTCTTTATCTTGTTCCTTGTTTCTTCATTCTTCTTACTGAAAGAGCCTCAATGTATTCATTTTGGCACACACTGAAACTTAAATTATGTCTGAAAGTGGATAGTAGTCTTGGTCCGGATAGTGGATTTGTGATAGTGAATCATCACACACTTGTTGGCTCACAGACGCTCCTTGCGTCAGCTGTTGAGTAATCAGCACTCCAAATCTATTTTTTTGAAGTTAAAATATTAAGGTTTGGCATAACCGTTGACATGTGTCTTGTCTCTGCATATTGGCCTAATAAAGGCTCTAAGCAAGGTGCCAAGCTGTGAGAGGTCTGTGGCTTCCAAGTGCTGGCCTCACCTAAAGAAAACACAGTGCTGCAAAGCTCATGATGTCATTTGCATCTGGATCTGAAGGCCTGCCTGCATCTCTGCACACTTCTCCTTCGCAGGCTGCAGATTTAGGTCACATTGTGAGTCCTATGCATTCAGCAGGAAACAGATTTTTACTGAAGCAGAAAGAAAGTCTTCCAGACGCCCTCCTGCAAGACTAGATGTTTTTGCCTGTTTTTGGGTTTTTAATAATTGTGATGGAAGGAAATGGCCTGCACACGGTTAACCCAAGGAGGGGAATGAGAGTTACGCCACCAAATGCTTTCCAGACTCGCACTGAACCATATTAGCACTGTTCTAAAACACTGTTCTGACCTGATTTGAAACGCTCTGCATAGCAGCAACTCAACTCACGAACACTGCAGTGCTTATAATCTTTAAAATACATAGCACATATAAATATTGGGTAAAATAATACATTTTAATTACACTTTTTTTTATCTATTCTAATGTGAATTGAACAGAAGGTAGATATTTCTCATGCTTATGGTTTATTTGTTTGTGACAATATACACTCACCTAAAGGATTATTAGGAACACCATACTAATCCTGTGTTTGACCCCCTTTCGCCTTCAGAACTGCCTTAATTCCAAGTGGCATTGATTCAACAAGGTGCTGAAAGCATTCTTTAGAAATGTTGGCCCATATTGATAGGATAGCATCTTGCAGTTGATGGAGATTTGTGGGATGCACATCCAGGGCACGAAGCTCCCGTTCCACCACATCCCAAAGATGCTCTATTGGGTTGAGATCTGGTGACTGTGGGGGCCATTTTAGTACAGTGAACTCATTTTCATGTTCAAGAAACCAATTTGAAATGATTCGAGCTTTGTGACATGGTGCATTATCCTGCTGGAGGTAGCCATCAGAGGATGGGTACATGGTGGTCATAAAGGGATGGACATGGTCAGAAACAATGCTCAGGTAGGCCGTGGCATTTAAACGATGCCCAATTGGCACTAAGGGGCCTAAAGTGTGCCAAGAAAACATCCCCCACACCATTACACCACCACCATCAGCCTGCACAGTGGTAACAAGGCATGATGGATCCATGTTCTCATTCTGTTTACGCCAAATTCTGACTCTACTATCTGAATGTCTCAACAGAAATCGAGACTCATCAGGCCAGGCAACATTTTTAGTCTTCAACTGTCCAATTTTGATGAGCTCATGCAAATTGTAGCCTCTTTTTCCTATTTGTAGTGGAGATGAGTGGTACCCGGTGAGGTCTTCTGCTGTTGTAACCCATCCGCCTCAAGGTTGTGCGTGTTATGGCTTCACAAATGCTTTGCTGCATACCTCGGTTGTAACGAGTGGTTATTTCAGTCAAAGTTGCTCTTCTATCAGCTTGAATCAGTCGGCCCATTCTCCTCTGACCTCTAGCATCAACAAGGCATTTTCGCCCCCAGGACTGCCGCATATTGGATGTTTTTCCCTTTTCACACCATTCTTTGTAAACCCTAGAAATGGTTGTGCGTGAAAATCCCAGTAACTGAGCCGATTGTGAAATACTCAGACCGGCCCGTCTGGCACCAACAACCATGCCACGCTCAAAATCGCTTAAATCACTTTTCTTTCCCATTCTGACATTCAGTTTGGAGTTCAGGAGATTGTCTTGACCAGGACCACACCCCTAAATGCATTGAAGCAACTGCCATGTGATTGGTTGATTAGATAATTGCATTAATGAGAAATTGAACAGGTGTTCCTAATAATCCTTTAGGTGAGTGTATTATGCCCTCTTAAACACACACATCGGGTCTTTAGTGACCTGGGACGTCCTGCACTACCCTCCTCATTATCATTTTTTAAAAGTTAGACATTAACCTTCTTAGTATTCCTCAATCAGTTCATAAACAATATAACAATAAATTTTTTTAATAAAAGAATGCCTGTTTTCCCATACATTTTTTTGTAAAAATTAGATATGGTCGCTAATGACCCGCGGTGTGTAACATTGTAAGTATATTTTTTCTTCACAACAATAATTGAATCTTTGATTACTGAATAAGAGCAATTCACCTTTATTCCACAAGGTGGCAATGTCTGATACACAATGATGAAGTGAAGTTTCACTTATAGTTACTGCAGGCAGAAAACAAAACAATAGGAAGTATCATCAGCATAACTTGAAATGGTTTTAATTTCTATTTTTGCAGAACACAATCAAATATTAGTGTCACTGTCACTTGATGGTGGATCTGGTGAAGAAGTATATTTTGAAGTAACCTCAAAATATTGATTATAAAGATGTTGCAAATGATAGTTTTGAGAATAGTTTGAGATGGCGAATATGAGCCAGATGCTGAATGTACTGGGAAATGAGCTCTGACGAGGACAGTGATGATGGTTTAAAACATCTGCTCAAACTGAACCCTTCCAAGCTCCAAAAGGTAACAAAGTAGGCTTTATTTCATTTTTCTGTAATTGTTACTCTAATATCAGGAGAGTTTTATTTTATTGTGACTAGTAGAGATCCATCTGTGTTATATATAAATTCCGGGTCTCTAAGGACCCGAATATTTAATAATGATTGGTGAAACATTTATGCATTTAAGGATTAATACAAACTTATCATTGAGTTTTGTAGGCAGATCACAAGTTTATTTAGGAGTGAGAGAAAGAAGTGTGTTCATTAATATTGGATCTTTGGGATCAGCTGTAATCTTTATATGGGCCCTGAGCTGGAAGGAGTTGTGGGCAGTGTGTGTTTAGGTTTATGTCAGTGTTCTCTGTTCTTCTTTTGTATGGTTTTCATTAAGTATTTAAGTATTTCAAGATTGTTTCCCAGAATTTATAGTATTTTGTTTCTTGTGTGTTTGTTATTCTGCTGGCAATTTGCATGTGTTTTGTCTTTGTTCGTGCTCACGTCAGTTTATTTGTGTTCATGAAGAATCAATAATCCTGGTTCTTTATTGCATTGTAATGTATAACCAGAGCATTGACATTCTCACAGGATGCACACACTCAGCATATCTGTGTTTGTGTCTCAGGCCTTTAATGGCTCTCTGTAGAATGTCTGTGCACAGGTTTATGTGCTTTTATCTGTTTTTATATGTTGTGTGTGTTTGTTCGGTGGTTTTCATAAGCGCTGAGAGGTTTGTCCTGTCCAGACTTCTGCAGATTTGTTCAGTAGCCTTACAAATGCTGATGAGGCACATATTTCTCCAGTCTCTGGCTTCTCTTTTTTATTATCTCTCTCTCTTTCTCTTTCTCCAAAAAAAAGAAAGAATATTTTTTCATAAAGAAATTAAAGCCTATTTTAGTTGGATTTTTATTTTGTTGTTTTAACAATGTTACATTATCATTACATTTAATCATGTTTTGTTTTTGTTTTTTATAGTAATGGGAATTTGACTTCATTTACATCAAAGGAATACAATTTTTTTTGACTAATGTTCACTGACTGATTGTTTCTTTCAGTCTTTTATGCTTTGTATACTGTGTTTAGTTCTATATGTCACTTGTCTCCACCAGTCTGGTTTATGTTCATTCATCCCTATATCTATTTTTGGACTCTTTCCCTCACATCCTGCTGCTAACTCCAAAATAATAAATCACAGTCTCTCAAATGCTTTACTGATGACCTTTCTCCAAAACTCTAAACAGCAGAGATGGTGTGTGTCAAGGTAAAAGATGCCTCTTTGTTCAGTAATGTGTATTGTTTAAATTCTGAGTAAGGTTTTGTTCTTTGTATATATGTATGTGCGCTCTGTTTGTGCAGAATCGGCCTTTGTTTAACTCTTTTCAATTAGCATGTTATAAAAGGCATGTTTGTTTATGAGTGCAGTCAAGTACTTGAACTCTTTTTAATGATACTAACACACACAAAAATATCTACACGTGGATGTTCAGTCTAGAAATTAGCATAACTAAGAGAACAAGAATGGACAGGCACATAAGTGTGAATGAATTCTGTTATGAACAAGAAGGGACTCATTATTAATGTTTCATGATTCGTTGTAGCTATGTCTCAGTGCCCTGGAGCTTAGAGCTTCTCCTTTTCCTTAAAATCCTGCCATCTCCTGCCAATACATTTTCTCCAGCCCTCTTTCTCCGACAGCCACATCTCTTTTAGTCTCTGTGCGTCTGTAGTGTACAATAGGCCAGTTGGACTTTCCCACAATGAGGACTCGTTTCCTTCTCTCCGCTCACCTACATAGGCCTCGACTGAACTCAAATAAACACACTTCTCGAGTCTGAAGCCTTCAAAAGCCCTGCAGAGAGGCCTCAGACAGAGCTTATACAACTGTAACTGGACACCATAACTATAACTCAGAGCCACAGGCATGACCTGTTCATGTTCACAAGGTTTCAATCCCTCACCAGTTCTATTGACTTTTGTTAGCACTGTGCTAGCCAGGAGTGAGCTCTCCCTGAACACAGAAGCTGTTTCAGAGAATAGAATAGAATAGAATAGAATAGAATAGAATAGAATAGAATAGAATAGAATAGAATAGAATAGAATAGAATAGAATAATTGACCATTATATATTCACTACCGTTCAAAAGGGGTTGGTAAGATTTTTTTATGTTTTTGAAAGAAGTCTCCTATGGTCACCAAGGCTGCATTTATTTGATTTAAAAAACAGTAATATTGTGAAATATTGTACAATTTAAAAATCACTGTTTTCTATTTGAATATATTTTAAAATATAATTTGTTCCTGTGATGGCAAAGCTGAATTTTCAGCATCATTCAGCATCATTACATGTCACATGATCCTTCAGAAATCATTCCAATATGCTGATTTGCTGCTCAAGAAATATTTATTATTGTTATCAATGTTGAAAACATTAATATAAAAACAGTGAGGAATAGATGAATAGAAGGGTTTTTTCATGAATAGAAAAGTACATCATTTATTTGAAATACATTTTTTTATAACATAATAAATGACAACTGTCACTTTTAATCAATGTAATGAATAAAAGTATTTTTCCGAATAAAATTATTAATTTAGCCTATTACATTTTTTTTTTTACCAAAAACTATACTGTCTACACAATCCACTGTGAATACAAATTATTTGTGCTGCACTTGAGTTCACATGAGTTGACATTTTAGCAAATATTATATATATATTAAATGCAACTCTTTAAACATCTGGCTTAAAACATTATAGTCATACCATCAGTTTCACAGACAAGGCTTAAGCTGGTCTCAGACTAAAATTAATGTTTGAGTTGTTTTAACTGAATGTAACTTGCACTGGAATATCTTAAAATATGTCAGTGCCGTTGTTTTGTCTCAACACCAGTAATGTTTTCTTCTAAGACATGTTTTTAAAAATTTCTTAAATGTCTTCTTGACCTAATTGAACTAAGGCCTAAACCTGGCCTAATCTAAGCCCGTGTCTGTAAAACCAGGCCTTAGAGTCTTCCAAATTCAGATAAAGCTAATGTAACATGCTGAATATATTTGAAAATCAAACTTCTCACTGAACACTCTTAGATGGCATTAAATCTGTGTCCAAAATGTATTGCTATAATTTTTTTAAGCATGTAATATGAACAGTTTTATGTATACACAAAATTGCAAGATGACTTATTCTAAAAAAAAAAAAAAAAAAAAAAAACATCAACTGAAAAGTGGTCCTCATATTGATGGTGCAACCTGCTTTCTTGAGTCTGTATGTCTCCACCCCTCAGGAGAGACACCCAGGATCTCTAGGACAAATTATATTTCATTCACTCAGACCATATGTTGTATTCTGGCAGAGGTTCAGTAAAAACACAAAAGCTTCGAATTTGTGCAGACTAAACGGAGACTTTGATGTATTTAGGTCAGAGCCCAGCATATTCTTGGCAGGTTTGGATGCCAGCCAATATATTTAGTAAAACTGTAACTTTATTGAGATTTTACTAAAGAAATTAGCCTGGTTGTGCGTTACAATGATTGTACCACAGGTAAGTTGTGAGCATGTGACTTTTAAAAAAAAATAAATGTTGAATAAATATATACATAAATAGTTACATTTATTATTGACAAAAATAAGGACAGTCCTGTCGTGTTATATAGTTCATAGGCCCAATTGCATATGTTTATGTTTGCATTAAATGGAAGTTGCCATAATCTGTTCTTCCCAATTGTGACGCCTATTTGAGTGAAGCTGCTTCTCGAACAAGAAAAAATGGGACTTTATTTTGATTGGTTAACCAATTGATTGGTTATTTGGATCCTTGTGGCTTGCCATTGGTTTGCTATAGTTATTTTGATTAAAGTTTATGAGGGCAAATTAATCTAAATAATAATAATACAAAAACACAGATAAATCATTTATAATAAATACCTTAATATTCTATAAAAATGAGAATTGTCCATTTTGATTTCATGGTGATTTTAAATGTATAGCTCGTCCAATCAGAATTTAGAGTCAGAACTCTCCATTTTGCAATGAGGTGTTTTGCATTATTGGATCACTATTTCATCATTTTAGATTTGGCAATGTGAAGTCATCTTGTGCATCTTGACCATGAGCTTTTTTATTTTGTTTTATTTTGTTTTGAGCTTTTCTCAAAACATGTTATTTTAGATTGAACGCTGTCCCTTGTTTAATGTTAGTCTGGAGCTGGTCAGTCTCACCACATTGGATATTCTGCCGCCATAAAATAAACTTTTGTTTCCTTTTCCTCTTGGTTTAAAGAGGATGGTTAGTTGCGATAGTTTGAATTTTGTGCTCAGTACCGTGTGTTTAAGCATTTCATCGGATGAAAAGTCAGCAGATTCACAAAACCATGGAGGTGTGAATGTCAAGAATGATTTTGGTTCTGTCAGGGTTGGTAATGTGATAAACATCAGATGTTACGGTCTTACAGCACTGTGAGCAAAGGTCATGGAGTCTCAAACCATAAATGCATCAACAGTAGCACTGGCTAAATCATTTTGAAGGTTATAGTGGAAGTGTGGCCAGAATACACACTAATAATTCATAAAACGTCCAGAAAGATTTTGTTCTGTCAGAGATAAGAGGTTATGGATTTGTTTAAATCTTTGTGATCCTCCTGGGTTTCAGTACCTGAGCTTGGGCCAAGATGAGACAAGCATGTCTGATTCTATTGTCTCTGCCAGTGCGTTTGACCTAATCATAGGTCTGTCTTTCAAAGAGAAAAAAAAAAAAAACCCAAATGCCTTTCCATCACATGGCTAAAGGGAGGATTTGTTTAGAATTCTTTGGCCTTTAACTTCCCAGAGTAAATTTCCAGTCCAGTCAGGCTGATATATGCTAAATTTATGAATTCAAAAAGATGAATTTCGACAGTTGATGACTGAAGACTTTATTTGCAATAAAGTACATACAGCTGGTCTTTTAATGTCCTAAATTCTCCTTTCCAGAATACAGATGCATTCTCAGGGTCAATACAGCAGAATGGACCTCAACTGTTTCTGCTTGTTCCTGTTTCACAATAGCCCTAGAAATCAAGCCCTCAACTTTCATCACCAGTATTCAAAGACAGGCAGGCATATTCACATATTTATTTATGTGATGATAAATAATAAATAAACAATAAACAAATAAACTGTAAATCAAATTATGTCTTTGTTTGATTGTTTGTTTACTTGCATATGAAATTGAATTTACTTTTTATTTGTTCATTTAATGACACCTTTCATGATTTACATTTACCGCAAAATATAAAACATTTTGGGGTCATAGTTTTTTAAGACTTTAATAATTTTATTCAGCAAGCACACACTCAATCAAAAGAAACGGTTTTTAATTTCCACAAAAATATTTAGCAGTTTTCAACATTGATAATAATAAGAATAAGAAATATTTCTTGAGCACCAAATCAGTATATTAGGATGATTTCTGAAAGATCATGTGACACCGAAGACTGGAGTAATGGCTGCTAAAAAAAACTGCTTTGCCATCACAGGAATAAAATATATTATAAATTTAAAAATATTAAAATAGAAAATTATAATAATATAACAATGAATAATATATTACTACTACTACTACTACTACTAATGAATAATATAATGTAATAATAAATAAATAAATAAATAAATAAACATAACCTTGTTTAGCATAACAGACTTCCAAAAAAAATCCAAACGTTTGAATGGTGGTGTTTTTATATATACATATATATATTTATTTACATCAGGAAGCTAAAAATCAAGAGTTTGGCTGTTAATGGATGAGGAAAGTGATCCAGAAAATGTTCTCCCTGAAAAAGTGAGAAGACTTGGTGTTAAAACTATAATTAGGTTGAATCCTCCAGATCAGAATGCACGCCATTGCCACGTTGGATATGACTTTAATTAGACTTGAGCAAACAGCATAACTCTTCATAAACAACTTCACTCTTTAATTTTAATGTGCCTTCACTTTGCACAAACCCATCTGGCCACAGACACGTTTATCTTTTGAACTTACATGCTTCCCAACAGCCAGGTCTTCTTGGGGTCCCTGTGATCCCATATAATTAAAAGGGCTCCTCCATCATTGCAGTGACTGTCTTACTGATTGGATCAAATGACAGTTGCTATCGTCTGTGCCTTTGGTTTCTGTGATGCAAAACAGTCTGACCCTGAGGGCGATGGAACGAAAGAATGTAGAAAGTTAAAAGAGCAATTTTCATACATTTTGTGTATGTTTATTATGAGCTTTTGAGTGCCGATAATGAACTCTTTTGGTTGAAATGGAAAAAAATATCTCTCACTTTTCCCTTCATGATGAAATTACAGAGGACGAGAGTCAACATTTCCAGACATGTCCTCCAAGAGACTCCTCAGATCTTGCTCTTCACGTGTCTGTCTCTCTCTCTCTCTCTCTTTCTCTCTCTCTCTCTCTCTCTCTCTCTCTCTCTCTCTCTCTCTCTCTCTCTCTCTCTCTCTCTGTGTGTGTGAGTGTGATGCTGACTTACGTAAGCAACAGAAGTCTCATATATATATTTACACAGAAAAATCCCACCTCTTGTCTTTTTTTAGTTAACGACTAGTCTCATATTCCTTTCCGTGTCCTTCTTAAGTGATGTCATTTGATATTTTCAGATGTTTGTCCTCTACTTTCCGTTTCTTCCGGTATACGTTCTCATTACATTTTCTGTTTTTGTTTGTCTATTTTTTGTTTCAGCTGTCCATGAGAACCCCAACAGCCTGAGATACAAGTACAATTTCATTGCAGATGTTGTAGAGAAGATCGCCCCTGCCGTGGTTCATATTGAACTCTACCGCAAGTAAGGTTCTCACATAAGCTCTCACATTAGCATTAGTCCATATAGACAGGGGAACATTTGACCAAATGTATTTTTATTTACCTCAATTTCCATCTCCACCTTTCCCTCTTTTTTTAGGATGGTGTACTCAAAGCGTGAGATGGCAGTGGCGAGCGGGTCAGGGTTTGTGGTGTCTGACGACGGCCTCATTGTGACAAACGCCCACGTGGTAGCCAATAAAAACCGTGTGAAGGTGGAGCTTAAAAACGGTGCCTCTTATGATGCCAAGATCAAAGATGTCGATGAAAAAGCAGATATCGCCCTTATAAAGATTGATCCACCGGTAAGAGGAACTAACACAACACTGCTTTTAGGTCACTGTGATTTTGCCCAGTAAGACATGTTTCTGGATCAACATATTTTGTTGATCCTGGAACAGTATTCCTGTCAGAAAATGTAGTTCTAACCCTATCCCTACCACTAAATCTGATTGTAACCATAGCAATCAGAAAGAAGAAGTGACAACATGTCGACTGCAACCGCACGTTTCTGAATAGCTGATGTGGAGTTAACTATCTTCAAGTTATCGATTAGCATATTCTGTCAAGATAATCTATTAATCGGAACTGTTGTAAGATGCCTTCAGAGCCAGAGAATGATGCTGCAGTATGAAGATAGAACAGGTATAGTTTAGTTTAATTACGGCTATAACTTATGTTGTCATCTTGCTTTTATGACATGAGTACTTGTGTTACGTACTATTGCAATACTTGAGCAGACTCCTAAATGTGCTCTACTACAACAACTCTTCCTCTTCTCTAAAGCAGCCCAACATAGCCTCACCCCCTTTGTTTGCGTTTTCCTGGGAGCAGGGTTTTTGTCAATTTTAGGGTTTGTGATGTCACCAACCCAGGAAGAAGCTTGTTGTAATCCCTACCAGGTGTCTGTTATAGTCCTTAAAAAGTGATTTCTGTAAAAGAAAATACCTCCCTTTCCATTGAACTTTGAGCGTTGTGACTTTGCAGATGTTGTTTATGCTCAAACAGCAGCATTACACACTAACTACACACTTACACACTAAGTTAAAAAAGTTAAATAATCATCAAGGACCTCTTTAAACAAAATGTAAAGAGTTTCAGATCGTATTTTGTACTCTACACTCTAAACAAAATGGTGCTATATGGTACTAAAAGTGGTTCTTGGCTCGTAATCGGGGAACCTCTTTAAGTGCTGTATAGCACCAATCTTGGTGCTTTAGTGGTTCTTCAGCGGTTCTTCAGCGGTTCTTTGGCTGAGATGCTATATAGTACCGCTGACTGAGGTGCTATATAGCACCGCTACCATATACAGAACATGTTAAGATATGGTGCTATATAGCACCAAAAGTGGTTACCCTATGATTACGACCAAGAACCACTTTAAGTGCCATATATCTCCAATTTTTTTTTTTTGTTGAGTGTATTCATGGAAAGTGCCATACATCCTTCTACTACAAATTCAAGCCTCTTACTGGTAACTATTATGGCAACATTCAGGTTGATTTACAGCAGGACTTCCCTTCAATAGCGTCCTTTAGCTGTTCTCCCATTTTAGTTTGACCAGAAGAAAGGGTAAATGAGGTTGAAGAAGGTAAAGGCAGGGGTGTAAATAAATACTTACAGAGAGAGAGAGAGAGAGAAAGTTTACCAGGCCTCATGGGAACAGATGTTGTACTCTCTTCATCAGGCATAAAAGTGTTTTTAAGTACATACACATTCACACAGAGACTTGAAGGCTAAAGTAATGCTCCGAAAAGCAGTTTGCTGAACTGTTTTAATGGCCATTATTCTCTCAGCAGGCACTTAGCATGTTTAGCCCACCACAGACCAAACATCTGTGTGGTTTGTGTACTGAGGTGGACAGATTGAACAGTTTTATAATGTCTTTTTACACAGGAAGCCACCTCACCGTAGTTTATAAATGGAAACCAAGGTTTTATTTTTGATCCTGATTGTTTATACATAAAAGGTTCAAGAATGAGTACGTACTGTGATGCAGCAAATACGCCAGGCTCTTTTTTAGGATATAGTTACTATTAGTGCAACATCAAAAACCAAGTCCAAATAAACTAAGAGTGTTTCATTGACAGAAGAAAAACAGATAGACAAGCTAAAGATTGCAGGAATTCAAACTTGACTATATTCCAGCAATTACCGCATTCACATAGCCAAGTAATATTTGGAAAGGAGACTTTTCATATAACCAAAATAGGAACATTACTGACCCCATAAATACAGAATGCCCAACGCAATCCTTATAAGGCGTCTTAGGCGAAATTTTATATTACCCACAACCCCCCGTTCACTCAGGTCAGTGCAGTGCACTATGCAGACTTGTATAATATGTCAATGCGGTCTGATAGACACCATGCAGCATGTTTAGCTGACAATCCTCACAATCGCTCAGACTCTTAAACATATGTTCTCCAGAGAAATAAAGCACACCAAAGTCCAGACTGCAAGTTTAATCTGATCCGGTGTTCCCAAAGAATGCATACTGCTCCAAGATCAGATTCCTGGACTACTTCTTCTTATCCCGATCCCTGTAGTCAAAACAGATCCCATGGCAGTGCCTATTTTCTGAGATGTTTTATGTAGCTCTCTCTCAGCAGGGTGTTTCAGATGCTGCTGGATTGAATCAGTGGCTCTTTAACGGCCAGCTGCTAAAGAGTTTGCCCCAGTTTGAGTGAGTGATCTTGAATGACATCATGGCCATATGTGTACGTGTGAGTAACAGTGAGAGTTTAATAGAGACAGTTCAGACTTGTCTCTGATATAAGACTCTCTTTTGAGGATCAAAAAGGGCATTGGCTTGAATGGCACAACAAGTAAGTTAGAGTGCATGCTCTGGAAAAGGATCAGGCACTGCAAAGACCCTGGGGAGACTGAGTGTGTGTGTGTGTGTGTGTGTGTGTGTGTGTGTGTTTCAGAGAACTTGTGTGTGCCTGCATGCCTGTAAGCAATTACTGCAATTTCTTTCCTTTTTCCTTTGCATGTTGTGAGGTTTTAAGTAGGGCAGTATTGTCAAACTTTCAGTAAGTACGCCTATATTTGCAGTTTTTTAGTAGCTACAGACTGATCTGCCTGAGTCTGATTAACATGTAAACATGAAGATCATCTATAGGTCTGGTAGTCTGACTTAAAAAGAAAAATGAGTCAAATATTATACAAAATAAAAATTACTGCTTTAGTCCAACTTAAATCGAACTTTTAAAATTGTTCAATGTATTTTTCTCTTGAAAATTGAACTCTTGACCTTGGTGTTACTATCATCATTTTATTTGAGCTACAGGAATGCTAGTTGGAAGTAGCAAACTAGTGAATCTACCTTAAGAAATTACAACTTGAATAGCTGAACCATTTGAATGAACTGATTCACTAATATAAATCAGGATACATATGATTCATTGAATCGAGCCAAATAAACTGATTAATTTGATAATTTGTATGAGGGAGAGTACAGAGAGTGTTGATTATTCCTCAGCCTGCTTGGCTATAGCAAGCCAATAAACAGTGATATATCTTTCTGTCATGCTACTCCAATATTTGTTATAGTTGTAGTTAGAAATGTCAGATCCATCGCTAGGTTACTACCCAACACTGCAAACTTCACAGTCTAAATTCACATTCACTAACATATGCTCATGCTTTGACTTGATGAGGAAGAAATGAGCTTATATATCACACAACACAGTTTCGCTCATGCAGAAAATGGGCAGCACATGGATGAACTGAGAGGGGAGTCGTAGAGCAGATTATTTATTTTCTTCTAAATCTTTTGTCCTTCACATTGTCTTTCTTCCTTCTTCTCTCTCCCTTTATTGGTGGCTGTATGTCTTTTGGGAAATCATTACTCTGCGGCAGAAGCCAGACTTCAGAAACAGAAAAGAGGGGAAAGTGTTTTCCCTCTCAGAGAGAGAAAATGTGGTTAGGGACTGAAAATGAATCCATATGTGTGTGTATGTTGACACAAATTTAACCCACATTCAAGGCTATGCTGTATGGATGAGGAGCACTGGAGGGTCCAACCTCCATCAGTTGAACTTCCCATCGTTCCTGTTCCCAAACTCAGAAGCTCCAGGAAAATGAATCATTTTCATGTCTCAGCCCATCACACATTTAGTCAACTCATTTGTAAATCTCCCATGTCTTCCTTTCCATTCTTCTGCTCTGGTCGTGAGCCAAAGCAAAGAGAAAGGTTCCCGTTTAGCATAAGAGCTTTAAAGCTAATACATTGTTTGCACACAAACACACACACACACACACACACACACACACACACAGTTTTCTTTGGATTATCGATTTTCCAGTGTCCTAAAATGCACTCCAGACTATTAAAATGTGGCTGACTGCTGGTTGGGCCAAAATGAGTCATTTAATATTACAGGGTAAGATGTGAATCACACGTGGGAAAAGAGCAATAGTTTTGGCCATTTGAGTTTGGAAGCAAGAGTGGATGTATGCAAAGGCATAGAGGATATACATAGTATAAACTACCATGTGGGGCAGCAACGTGGAAATAGAATGTCATTGAAACCCCTTAAACCCCCCCCCTCCCCCCAAACACACACTCAGAAACTCACAAGTCTGAACTCGTCTCAGGTTTGCAGCATACGGTATCATTCCTGGTCCAAGGCTGATATTTCCAGCTGTTCTGTGATTGAATACACCAAAAACACATTGGAAGGAAGGAAAATCATAAGTAAAATCTCTTAAATATCGCAATTGTTAAATTAAAGATCTTTAAATAAGATCTTAACAGTGTTTTTTTGTTTTATTTTTTTGCATGAGACAATGCAAATAGGCCTACACAATGTTAAAATTTGAAGTATTAAATACATTTTGCATGTCACCTGTCTTTCATCACACTATTCCAACACCAGTTGTAGTCTCATTATCTTGTGTACATGCTAGACAATTACATTTTTGAGCTGTTAGTTGTCACAAAACAGGCTGTATGAATTCAGGTGGACCAAGCATATACATGACTTTTAGTGAGCATGGAAATACACTTAAAGGGATAGTTCACCCAAAAATGAAAATTAGCCCATTATTTACTCACCCCCAAGTCATCCTAGGTGTATATGACATTCTTCTTTCAGATGAATAAAATCTGAGGTAAATTACAAAAGTCCAGGCTAATCCAAGCATTAGAATTTGATTCACAGTTGCTCTGTTTTTGAAGTCCATAAAAAGTGCATCTGTCCGTCAAATAACGTGCTCCACGCGGCTCCGGGGTGTTAATAAAGGCCTTCTGAATCAACGCGTTTGTGTAAGAAAAATATTAATATTTATAACTTTATCAAGCAAACTTTCGACCGACCGCATTGCATGGAAAAGTGTTGAATGTTAAAAGTGAAACTCAAGATGCGTACGTGACGTCATGACGAGCCTACCTGGTCGCGTTAGTCTTTCGATCGGCAAGGGAACTTTCAACAATTTTTCCATAAATTGGACAGGGAAGGCGGTCGGTCAAAAGTTTACTTGATAACGTTTTAAATATGAATATTTTTCTTTCACAAACGCGTTGATTCGCTTCAGAAGGCCTTTATTAACACCCCAGAGCCGCGTGGAGCATGTTATTTGATGGGCAGATGCACTTTTTATGGACTTCAAAAACAGAGCAACTATGAATCCAATTCTAATGCTTGGATTAGCCTGGACTTTTGTAATATAACTCAGATTTTATTCGTCTGAAAGAAGAATGTCATATACACCTAGGATGACTTGAGGGTGAGTAAATTATGGGCTAATTTTCATTTTTGGGTGAACTATCTCTTTAATGTCACTGACGCTGTATCTCAAACCCAAGCACAGTTTAAAAGTCAAAGAAAAGTCTGAGATTTCCAATTGATCAAATCAATTTGATACAAACATTTCTCATCGTATTCTTCCTAGACCAAATTGAGTGAGTGAGCCAATGAGAGTGAAGCTATAAGCATTTATATTATAGCTCTATACTATTACTGTATGTCAGTAATTGTCTTGTATGTGCTTATTTTATTGCTCATATGGATTTTTGGGAAAAATCCCAAAGACAAAGACATATACTTAAATTAAATATAAGTGAGAACTCTATTAAGTCTACTGAGCTTTGATGGAGAAACCTCTGAGGTTTCCTTTGGGAAGAACCTTCAATAGTTCACTCACTGAAAATATCTTGCGGCCACATCCTACACAAACCCTCCAAGTGGAGGATTCGGTGCTTGCAATTAAACTGGCGCTTATCTTCTAAAGTCACTCACAGCGCAGTAATTAGAGGCACAACGTGAGACGAGGTGACTACTGACGGGCACAATGATGACAGAGCGGCATGTGATCTCAGTAACTCTGGTTCCTAGTCAGTTCTTACAGCAATTGTTCAGAATATGACTAACTGAAAACTAATGTTTTAAGGCAGACACACATTTTTAGTAGTGCATGTGAATGTCAACTTGTGGAAACACTTCACAACAACCTTCTAATAATAAACTAAACCTTCGTCAGACTGTTACCCATTTTGCACCTGCATAAGTGCTTGTTAAAGTGTAGCTACTGGAATGTTTTTATTTAAAGATGTGGGCACTGGAAATATGGTTTGACTGAAATTAACTCCAACGGAAATTAAAATCACCTCAAGAAATAAAAAATATCACTACCAATTTTATAGGTGAGGAAATTGACTATCATTCCGTGTTTTGGTTCACATCCTATAAGTGTTTGAGAGGTGTCTTTACCCTTTACAGAAAATCAAGTGGTATTTGTTTCCATTGTTGTTTTTGTGTTGTTCTCTGTCTGACTTGAGTCTGGTTGGTATGTGTATATAGTATATCTCTACTAAAAGTAGATAATTCTTGTTTTGTCTTTTTTCTTTGCCGCGTCTTCTATCTCTGTTTGGACATCCCTATCTGAGCCTTATCTTGGAGGTCTTATGGGGATGACAAAGTCTTCATTATCAAAGTTCTACTAGTGTTTTATTGGCATCGGGTGAGGGTGAGAATGTTTTTACATGTCCCAGATTGACTGGTATTCTCAGACTGCAGTATCATTAACAAAGACACCTGGGTAACTGGGTGCTTTTATAGGCCAGATGGATGCAGGTGTTTCTGCTGGTAAATGTTTATAAGGAACTGCTGACCTATAGACTCGCATAGCAAAGCTTTATTAGAGTTCATGGCCTGTTTTGGTAACCTTACAACCTGCTGAAATGACCAACTTCACAGGTCACCATCATATGTTGTATGTCAGAGTAGCTTGTCCATATAGACAAAATTATATACTTGTCCTATATAAACTACATGCATGCTTTACACCAGTCCATCCGACGCTTGGCATTGTACTTGGTGATGTGAGGCTTGCATGCAACTGCTCAGCCATGGAAACCCATTCCATGAAGCTCTCGCCACACAGTTTTTGTGTTGATATTAATGCCAGTTGATCGTGGAATTCCTTGACCCCTTTTGATACTGTAGATACTGACCACTGCAGACCGGGAACACCCCACAAGAGCTGCAGTTTTGGGGATGCTCTGACCCAATCATCTAGCCATCACAATATGGCCCTTGTCAAATTTGCTCAAATCCTTACGCTTGCCCACTTTTCCTGCTTCTGTTATGCCTGACCAGTATATGTATTATAGCATTAGGCTTTTTTTTAGCTCTCGCACCATCTTTGATATTCTGCCAATGTATAATTACTGCTCTAATATACTGATAATAGCCTATATTTTGAGTTTGGACATGAACACTGAGTCATCTTTGTGGTGAGGAGAATGAGCAAAAAATGAAGAGGGAAGTTTTCATGGTGGTTTTTCCATGTAGATGTTAAATGGAAACTATAATTTCACACAGACACAAAATGGTTGACTAACGTGCCACATTGACACAAAATGGCTGACATTATAGCTTCACTAATAAGTGGTGTGAGTTCTAATGTGACCTTTGTGTCTGAAGCATGATCTCATCTTTTTGCAATGGTAACCCAATAGAGCTCTGATGTTCTGACCAGGAGCATGGGCAGCGTTTGGCTGATCTTTGATTCCGGCATGGCACACGCACACATTCGCACGGATATATATTGCAGCTGTGAGATTCTTCATTAGGGCAGTATACACACAATGTTGATTTAGTTTTATTTTTAATATAAACTGTGCAATAAACGATTATAAACTACATTTAAGATATAATTAAATGAGTATTTTAAATATAATTTTATACTTATGCTTGCTTGAAAAGGAATTCACATTTCACATTTCAAGAACAAAGAATCATATTGTCATGACATTAATTTAGCCCATTGCAGTGCATCATTTTGGCCCCTAGGATAGGAAGGAGGGAGTGATAGATTTCTTTGTTTGGCTTGCCAGTCATCATCATCTTTATCCTCTTCTATTTTTAAAACCTTGGTAGCGCAGGTTGAGTTCGCTGAGAGTTCATCCCGTGATAAATGCTCAGGATCAGTTTACTGCTCTGGACTTAGAGTTTCCTTCCTCTCCATCAGGTAGATACAGCCTGAGTAGAAACTGTGCAGTAACAAGGCAGCCATTTTGTTTCTTTCGGAAGTTGTTTTCATTGTCATTAATAAATTATTGTTTATGGTGTCAGTTCAGATATACCAACAAAGATTCTTCCAGCCTAACATTTTATACTGTGAAACATCTTCCGGTAATATTCAAATCAGGCCTTAAAGGGATAGTTCACCCAAAAATGAAAATTAGCCCATAATTTACTCACCCCCAAGTCATCCTAGGTGTATATGACATTCTTCTTTCAGACGAATAAAATCTGAGTTATATTACAAAAGATGCACTTTTTATGGACCTCAAAAACAGAGCAACTATGAATCCAATTCTACTGCTTGGATTAGCCTGGACTTTTGTAATATAACTCCGATTTTATTAGTCTGAAAGAAGAATGTCATATACACCTAGGATGACTTGAGGGTGAGTAAATTATGGGCTAATTTTCCTTTTTGGGTGAACTATCCCTTTAAGCCGAGGCACTTTAAGCATGCAAAATTTCTTTGCACACTGCAACGCTCGTGATATGACGTCACTCTCTGAAGCGTCTTTTTTATAACATTAATTCAACATATAAAAAATAGTACTTCACTCAAAATATAAAAAAATATACAATCTACTCCACTTAACTGCAAAAATATTGTTCTTTTAATTAAGCCAAGAGGTCACGCCGTGATGTATCGATCTTCTACTGGTCACACGTCATCACGTGATGTGAATTCTCAGCTCAGAGTTCACCAAACTTGAATTTTGGAACGCAGCAAAATGCGCAACTTTTCGCATGCGTTTAACTGGAAATCAATGGGACGAAAAGTGCAGTGTGACCTCCCCATTAGAGAGCTTAGATAGACTTCATTACATGACTTCTAAACAATCTAATATTGAACATTTCCCTCGTTAACCTTTCAGTGATGTTTTCTCAATAAAGACATCTCACATCGCTAACGCAAGCTTAGCGTGTCTGCTATCCACTCTCTGACTCTATTTTTACTGTCAGTAAACAAACCAGACAGCAGTGCAATGGCTAAACATGCATATTCTGTTGTTACGATGATCGTCCTAATCAAGCCCCTGTGTTGAGAGGGGAGATTCCTCGAATGATTCCCCACAGAAAGGGCCAAACGCCATTCTGATTTGTCCCATCCTGTCCTAAGTGCCTATTTTTCCATGATGTCATAAGGTTGCCTGGCGATAAGGTTTCAGGGACCTGAATTTAAAATCCAAACTCCTGTTTAGCAGACACTTGATAGCGGACGCACCAAGGTGTTAGAATAGGACTGTTTGTATACCAGTTTTGGGCAGTTCAGGAAATTGAAGGGTAGAATTATAGAACACCTACATAAAAGCATTTATCACATGGCTGACTTTGCAATGTCATAAAGTTGCTAGAATGTCAAAAACAGCTGCGTTGGGTGGCCATTGAATATCAATTAAAGTTCTTTTATAAACTTTTGGAGGCTTTAAGAATGTGAAAGTTTGGACTATTCCATATGGGCAGATACTGAAATAAAAGCTGCATTTCCAACGTAACAGTTTTTTTCTCTTTCTGACCAACAGAGTAAGCTTCCTGTGCTTCTGCTCGGCCGATCGGCTGACCTCAGACCAGGAGAATTTGTGGTTGCCATCGGCAGCCCATTTTCCCTCCAAAATACGGTTACCACAGGGATAGTAAGCACCACGCAGAGAGGCGGGAAAGAGTTGGGTCTACGAAACTCAGATATGGATTACATTCAGACTGACGCAATCATTAATGTGAGTGAATTATTGCACTCTTTCTAACTGCACATTTTATTTATTGCTTTTATTTTATTTTAAGTAATTTATTACTTATTTTATTGTCTTTATGTCTGTCTCTCCATCTGATGGTCTTACCATGAGGCTCACACATCATAAGCACGCATATAACCCGAGCATGTCATAACACATGAAATATCTCTTTTACAGTATGGCAACTCAGGAGGACCATTAGTCAATCTGGTGAGCATTTCCTCATTCCAAACAGTCCAATAATATCCCATATGAACATGAATATACACTATATATTTGCACAGAGCATGACTGTGTGGTAATCATCAGGAACTATTTCAATGAATGTGTCTGGTGTTACAGTAATGTTACCCCAGTGAGACCCCAGTGTAATTTGACATTGTGCGACTCTAACCGTCAGTCAAATGTGTAAAAGGAATCTTTTTTAAGTTCATGTTCCAGGGATTACAGTAAAGAGTGAATATGTAAGCGATAATGTACATTGTCAAAAGATAAACCCTAATACAGCGATCAGGACCTGCAGTGGAAGAGTCATCCTGCCATTTGAACATACATATTTATTACATGGCTACTTACCAAATATATAAATTATTAAACATGAAATACTTATTTGAGTCATTGTTACTTCAGTATTATTTATGTACTATACAATATTTATTAATACTTTCTTTTGGCTTTTATTTTCATTTTTTATTTTGAGTAATTTTGTTATGTGCTTTTGTCCGTTATTATTATTAATTACAAATTATAAGTCAATATTAAATTTGTCATGTATTCTTTACATTACTTTTTTTTTCAGCTAAATTTGAATTACCGAAAATCATTTTTAATAGTTTTGGTTAAAATAACAATACTGTTTTGAGGTAAAATGATCACAAATAATTTTATTTTAGTATATTATGTAAGAATCTAATATAATATGAGAGTCATGTTTTTTATTTGTTTCCAGGGGCAACTTGACTTGAATGAAAGGGATAGTTCACCCAAAAATAAAAAATTCTGTCATCATTTACTCACCCTCAAGTTGTTCCAAACTTGTATGAATTTCTTTATTCTGCTAAACACAAAAGAAGATATTTGGAAGAATATGGGAAACTAAACAGTTGATGGACCCCATTGACGGGCTACCGATATTCTTCAAAATATCTTCTTTTGTGTTCAGCAGAACAAAGAAATTCATTTCAATTAAAGTATGTCAACAGCAGGATAATCATGTGCACACCGGTTCATTCTTTTTCCTATAGGATGGTGAAGTGATTGGGATCAACACATTGAAGGTGACGGCCGGAATCTCCTTCGCTATTCCGTCAGACAAGATACGTCAGTTTCTTGCTGAGTCATATGACAGACTGGCCAGAGGTACGACACAGCACATGCATATCCAGAACTGATACATGACATAGAGTAGCTGTGTGTTACTTTATTCGTTGCTGTGTTTCAGTATGCAAACTTATTTTGTTCATTTTGCTGTTTTACAGGTCGAGGAGTGACCAAGAAAAGATACATTGGTGTCCGTATGATGACCCTCACTCCTGCGTGAGTACATAACCACGTCTGTGCATCAAATGAATGAATCATAAGCAATAATAAGGTTAAACCAATAATAAGGTTAATGTAATGACCTTATGGAAGATTTTACATGATTATGTAGTCCTATGAGATCTCTGTTTTTATACTTAGTGTGATTTATAGTAATATTTATTACACTTTTTTTGTTATTTGGGACAGAACATATTTCACCTCTTTATTTCTTTGATTGCAACAGATCTGATGTAATTCTATTCATTCCCTCTCACAGACTGTCCAAAGAGCTGAAAGGTCGCCTGCGAGACTTCCCCGACATCACGTCAGGAGCCTATGTCACTGAGGTCATCTCCAAAACCCCAGCTGCAGCGTGAGTCACCAAAACTCGAAGTCCCATAATGCCAAGCAGGTCAAGAGCGCAGGTCAACTCGTTTGGCAGCACTCGCACACTGTTTTTACTGGCCACATGCTCTCTGCCGTCATGCTTGGAGGGATATTGTATTTGGCTCCATCTGTCTCCACATGTTTTAAATTTATGGTAGAGCCCCATCAAAACACACTCTCGCAAAAACCTCTTCTTCTGTTTTTAAACCATTATGTGTATAAGAGCGATAGAGGCATCTAAAATGCATATGAATTAAAGGGATAGTTCACCTAAAAATGAAAACTCAGTTGCCATTAATGCACCCTCATGTCGTTCCAAAATTGTATGACTTAATTTTTTTCTGTGAAACACCAAGGAAGATATTGTGTCAAATATCTATGAGCTGTTTTGTCCACATTGACTTTCATTGTATGGACAAGAAAAGAAAGGAAAAACAATTCATTGAACGACATGAGGGCGAGTAAATGCTGACAATTATTTCCCCTTTGAACAATCCCTTCAAATTTTACTAAAAACTTCCAGTTAGTCACCCAAATTGTGACTCAGGTCCTGCCATTGCCACATCATATCCTTTAGCAAAAAACAAAAGCAAACACATACTCAAAGGCAAATTTATGGTTTGCAGGTTCATGTGATGAAATTCTTTATGTGTGAAACACTGTTTTGATATAATTCCACAACCACAGTCAAAATCTACTGCCCACCACATCCTGATCCAGGACATTTTTAGTTTTCCCGAAAGCTTGGACATGCTAAGAACAAGCTCAGATGGCACCCAGACACATAAACAACTGCTTCTTTCCTCTTGGTGCGACATCACTATGGTTATGATTCACAATTGAATAACAGATGATCACCAAATGTCACACTTGCAGTCCAACAAACAGGAATTACTTGTGAAGTTTAGTATATTACCTAGGTGGGTACTTGTCAGAGCATGTGAATACGATCTCAGTGTTAGTTTGACATAATATAGATGTAGGAGTATATATCTGAAATATGGTTTAAAAAGCCATTTGAAGTGATAAGGTTTGAATTATAGAGCCATTACGCTTTTAATGTTGATGGTTTGATGAAGCATACACTTCTACAACAACTGAAAATACATTACGTACAGCCTTCAGTGTTGATTTTGGAAGCTTTTTTGGAGTAATTCTGGGAAATCCAGCAATATTTGTACTGGAGAGGTTTCAGTCTTTGTGATGTAAATTCTCTTAAGATGAAGAAACCTTCATCAAAATGAAATTTCTAGCCCTCTATAGTCCTCCTCCTCAAATGCTTTTTCCCTCTTCTCTTGTCTCCCTGCAGAGGTGGACTTAAGGAGCACGACGTCATTATTTCCATCAATGGTCAGCGCATCTCTAC
Organism: Gobio gobio; assembly: GCF_949357685.1. Lineage (NCBI taxonomy): Eukaryota > Metazoa > Chordata > Actinopteri > Cypriniformes > Gobionidae > Gobio > Gobio gobio. Next base: position 27,434,660 of record NC_137106.1, on the reverse strand, counting down.
GGCAACGGATGTGAGCGCAGCCATCAAAAAGGACACCAGTTTACGCGTGGTGGTTCGACGTGGCAACGAGGATGTCATCCTCACTATCATTCCCATGGAGATTGACCCCTGAGCTGGTGCTCATTAACCCCACCAATAAACTTACCGGGTGTGTCCTCTGCCCCGCCCCTATGAGGGACGTCTGGCCAATTGTCCGTGCTCTTGAAATGACAGGCAGGGTGAAAGCTCAGCCTGAGATTTTAGACTGTACAGAGCACATTGATATAGACTCACATTTATTAATGTCTTTATTTTAATCATAATGAATGATTTAGAGGATGCTACTACTGTTTGTTGTTCAACATTAGCCATTGGATAGGATTAGATTTTCCAGAATATACATTTTCTCTTCCACTACCCAACAATTTAGTGCACAGCAACTTGAGTTTTCCAAACTTGTTTTTGTAATATAAATTGAAATGTTTGTTGTTGAAAAGATTAACTTTTTGATATTGCGCTTTTCTAGAGCAAAAATGTTTTAAATGTTTTTTAATAAAGGTTTTACTTGATATATTGTAAACTACAGTTGCACCTGAAACTGAAAAAAAAAATGTTGGTGTATTAACAAAACATTAATGACAGTTACTGATGGTAATTTTGACCCCTACATTTCAATATTAGATTCTGTTAAAGTCTATACACTACACTCTCAGAAAGAATGGTACAAAAGCTGTCACTGGGACAGGACCCTTTAAAAAGGTTCTAATATGTACCATTTAATATGTACTATTTTGGTACCAATACATTTGAGGTACTAATATGCACTCTTTAGGTACAAAGGTGTACCATTTGAAAGGGTACTGCCCCAGTGACAGCTTTTGTACTTATTTTTTCTGAGAGTGTACCTTTCAACAGTTTGGGGTTGATAAGATAAAAAAAAAAAAAAAAAACTTTTATTCAGCAAGGAGACATTCAACTGATCAGAAGTGACAGTAAAGACATTTATAATGTTATAGAAGAGTTCAGTTTGAAATAAGTGCTGTTCTTTGGAACTTTATATTCATTAAAGAATCCTGAAAAAAAATTTTATTAAGCAGCACAAATGTTTTAAACACTGATAATAAAAAATGTTTCTTGAGCACCAAATCAGCATATTTGAATGATTTCTGAAGGATCATGTGACACTGAAGACTGGAGTAATGATGCTGGAGTTAAATTCAGCTTTGCCAACACAGTAATAAATTACATTTTAATATTCAAATTATATAACATTAAATATATATAAAGTGACCTTAAAAAAAAAATCTTACAGACCCCAAACTTTTGAACAGTAGTGTACATGTATTTGCACATCTAAGATATACGCAAAGAAAACACAGTCATTCTTTGTCCAGATAGAATAAAACTATTTTGTCAATATTTTTTATTCTTATCAAGTCAAATAAGATCATGTTGTTCTTTTTTGTTGTGCACCTTACAGAATTGGCAGAAATCACAAATTTCAGTGCATGTCATGCATGGCACACAGCCTTCAGCTGCCACTAACAGGTGCCAAACAAAAAAAGTCATTATGAATAACAAGCCCAGAACTCTTGCCAACACTGCCAGATCGTTCACTCTACAGCATGAGCACATAATTGAAAGGTTTTATTAAGCTTCAGTTTGTTTCATAACAATCACTTTTATAGTAAGTTAACCAACGCTATTCTAAGTTGTTTAGGCCGTGTTGTGGAAACTGATGTAGAAAACGCTGATTTTGTATACACAAAATATAATATATGCAGTGATTGGAAATTTCCCATGACAAGTTGAGAACTGGCAAACCTTAACTTTGTATTTCTATAAATGAACCAAATGAACCAGAGAACTTTTGACCTTATTGTCGTGTGTTCAGTAAACTCCAGTGAATACACGCCATCTAACAACAGCATAAACAACACCACATTCATGTGAATTTAATAATGATGTTGATGTTTACCAAAGATAAATACACTCTAAAAAAAAAAGGCTCTATATGGCACCAAAAATGGTTCTTGGCTCGTAATCAGAGGGGAACCATAGGTGCTTCAGTGGTTCTTCAGCGGTTCAGAATCAGAAAGAGCTTTATTGCCAAGTGTTCTTGCACACACCAGGAATTTTTCTTGGTGCTGAAGCTTCCAGTGAACATATAAAATACAAACACAACAAGAACATAGTAATACAAATTCTAAGAATAAAAATATGAAAATAGCATTAAAAAAATATTAGGTCACAGTTACGTTTAGACAGAAAAAAACACATTTACAGATTATAAACATATTTACAGTATGTGAGTAGTATGAATAAATATAAATATAAATATCTCCTGAGTTTAGAAGATTTTGCACTAAACAGTGGGAGTATTGCACTTACAGGCATATGCCTTGGGGGAGCCCCCTCCCCCAAGGCATATGCCTGTAAGTGCAATACTCCCACTTGGTAGCTGAACCAAACCAGACAGTGATGGAAGTGCATAAGACAGACTCAATGACAGCCGAGTTGAACTGAATCAGCAGCTCCTGTTGGAGGTCGAACTTCCTCAGCTGACGAAGGAAGTACAGTCTCTGCTGGGCCTTTTTCACAATGGAGTCAATGTGATTGTCCCACTTCAGGTCCTGAGAGATGGTAGTGATCAGGAACCTGAATGACTCCACTGCTTCTACAGTGCTGTTCATGATGGTGAGTGGGGGGTGAGCTGGGCTGTTCCTCCTGAAGTCCACTATCATCTCCACCGTTTTGAGTGTGTTGAGTTCAAGGTTGTTATAACTGCACCAGACAGCCAGCTGTTCAACCTCCAGTCTGTAAGCAGACTCGTCACCGTTTTGCATGAGGCCGATGACAGTGGTGTCGTCTGCAAATTTCAGGAGCTTCACAGAGGGGTCTTTAGAAGTGCAGTCATTGGTAAAAGGTCAAACTTAAACCTAAGGTAAGAGGTACAAAAATAAGACAGACACGCATGCACGCACGCACGCACGCACGCACACACACACACACACACACATTGGATTTTCATGTTTTATGGGGACTTTCCATAGGCGTAATGGTTTTTATACCATACATACCGTATATTCTATCCCCCTACACTGCCCCTGCCCCTAAACCTACCCATCACAGGAGACATTCTGCATTTTTACATTTTCAAAAAACATCACTTAGTCTGATTTATAAGATGTTTTCCTCATGGGGACCTAAAAATGTCCCCACAAGGATGAGGATTTCGGATATTGCCATCTTTGTGGGGACATTTTGTCCCCATAACGTAGGGATTACCAGTCCGTCCACACACACACACACACACACACACACACACACACACACACACACACACACACACACACACACACACACACACACACACACACACACACACACACACACACACACACACACACACACACACACACACACACACACACACACACACACACACACACACACACACACACACACACACACACACACACACACACACACACACACACACACACACACACACACACACACACACACACACACACACACACACACACACACACACACACACACACACACACACACACACACACACACACACACACACACACACACACACACACACACACACACACACACACACACACACACCTGTACAATCTGTACAAACTAAACTGTATATTCTATTCCCTTGCTTACAGTAACCCCATATCTAAACCTACTATCTGCATTTTTAAATTTTCAAATAACATAATTCTGTATGATTTGTAAGCTGTTTTCCTCATGGGGACATCATCATCCCTACAAGGGCAAGGTCATGGATTTCGGATATTGCCATTTTTGTAAGGTTTACCAGGACACACACACATGCATCCAGTCTTCTCATTCACGCAAGTAGAGGGCGCTATCATACAGTAAGAGCAGACAACAACACAGGCTCATTCAGCGTCTCAGCACACTCCTCCCACTGCCTCCCTCAGATCAATCCATTTAGATGTCAGAATGATATCACAGTGATATCAGACCAAAGCAGATTGATGTATATTGAGTAAATGTTAAGTAGACAGTATTCTTTAGCACAACATTTCTCAGTTATTGATATGTTGGAATATTTTAACTGTTCTTAAAGGCTAAGTTAATTGGTCATATATATATGACCAATTAGTTGTATGTATATATATATATATATATATATATATATATATAGAAGAAGAGAAGAGTTGAAGAGTTGTGTATATATATATATATATATATATATATATATATATATATATATATATATATATATATATATATATATATATATATATATATATATATATACACAACTCTTCTGGGAAGGCTTTCCACAAGGTTTAGGAGTGTGTTAATGGGAATTTTTGACCATTCTTCTAGAAGTGCATTTGTGAGCAGGCACTGATGTTGGATGAGAAGGCCTGGCTCCCAGTCTCCGCTCTAATTCATCCCAAAGGTGTTCTGTCGGATTGAAGTCACGACTCAACCCATTGGAACAACCCGTTGGTTTAGGCAGTCATGTTGGAATAGGAAAGGGCCATCCCCAAACTGTTCCCACAAAGTTGGGAGCATGAAATTGTCCAAAATGTCTTCTTGCTGAAGCATTAAGAGTTCCTTTCACTGGAACAAAGGGGCCAAGCCCAACCCCTGAAAAACAACACCTCACCATAATCCCCCCCTCCAACAAACTTTACACTTGACACAATGCAGTCAGGCAAGTAACGTTCTCCTGGCACCTGCCAAACCCAGACTCATACATCGGATTGCCAGACAGAGAAGCGTGATTCGTCAGAGAACGCGTCTCCACTGCTCTAGAGTCCAGTGGTGGCGTGCTTTACCCCACTGCATCCAACACTTTTCATTGCACTTGGTGATGTAAGGCTTGGATGCAGCTGCTAATCTGTAGGCCACACAAAGTTTGGAGGTCTGTAGTTATTGACTCACAGGTGGCAACCTTTCATGGTACCCCGCTTGAATTCACTGAGCTCTTAAGAGCGACCCATTCATTCTTTCAGAAATGTTTGTAGAAGCAGCCTGCATGCCTAGGTGCTTGATTTTATACAACTTCGACCATGGAAGTGATTGGAACATATCGGATTGGATTGGAATATATATATATATATATATATATATATATATATATATATATATATATATATATATATATATATATATATATATATATATATATATATATATATATATATATATATATATATATATATATTAGAATATATATGGATGCCGCTATAGTGAAATATGCATACACTTATGCATTCTTAGATCAATAAGAAAATTGTTAATATTTTCAAATAAGCATTTTAAAATGACAGCATTTATTTGAAATATAAATATTTTTTAACATTTTACGTGTCTTTGCTGAATATGTTTAATAAAAACATTTTACTGACCCCAAACATTTTAACTATTTGTATGTGAAATCTGTATATATTTGCTTTTTGCTTAAATGCTTTCATGATAGAAAGTCTCCAGTTGCAACACCACCCTTAAATTTTTGGAGCGGCTAGCAATAGCAAGTTAGCTTTGGTAAGCGTCTCCAAATCTAAACCTTCTTCAAAACACACTAAACACGCATAGTAGAGTCTGCAAAGCATCACAAGACGAGACTGTGTTAAACATGTCTCAAAGCACATAACATTACAATAATGATGACTTAAAGAGTACTGACCTGTATGACCTGACCGCTATACAGATTAATTTCAGCGTTGACAGTGTTGCCATTGAAACATAAATTCCCAAAGTCACAAACCACTCTGAGTATAATGTCATGGGTTTCAATTTCTTCCAAATTACAGTTAGTTGTTTTGGTTCAGGAGGAACTGTAAAAGGTGGGTATATATATATATATATATATATATATATATATATATATATATATATATATATATATATATATATATATATATATATATATAAAGTAAAACAAAAAAGAAAGGATGGGGAAAAGAGAAATAAATACTTAGATAAAACATAAAGCAGGCAAAAATAGGGGGGAAAAAAATTACATTTTATATTATTTATTTTACAAAAAGAGAGTGGAGATACTGGAGCATTTTAGTTCATCCATTTTCTCCAATATTCTTCAGATTTTGTTGTTGTTGTTATTATTGTATTTAATATTTAATTAAAAAATATATATTTATATTATTATTTCATTTAATTTTCTCCACCAGAAATATAAAGTATAAATTCTTGCGTAGGTGTTTTGGGTGTTGTTGTTTGATTGCAGTTAACATGATTCTGATTAGATACTGAAGTCATTTCACACTATATTTGAGGATATAAGGCTCGTGGACAGTGATGTAATAGACCATGTGAGATTTAGTTGTGTCGTAAACAGTTGGTACCATGGATGGCTGTCTCTCATGAGGTGACCTATGACCCTATCTAAGGACGCAAGTGTGAGATCATCTATTATCTCAGTGGTGATGCCAGTGGCTGCAAGTGCATTTACTGAGGCCTCCATCGTTCACAGCGGCCATCTGTTTAGACTGTACTAATTACAGTATCTTTACTGATGAACGAGAGCACTGGAAAGACTTTCTGCACCAATAAACTAGCATAACAAAATGTGGATTCAACAGAGTCCATCCATAAATTAAAATTCTGTCATTATTTATTTAACTTTGTGTATTTCCAAATCCATATGTCTTTCTTTGTTCGGTAGAACACAAAAGGAGATGTCAGGTGGAAAGACAGCCTTTCACAGAATGACACCATTGTATTGAGAGGAAAAAAAGATGGTCGCCTGAGGCTGTCAGTCCCTAACATTTTGCCTAATATCTCCTTTTGTATTCTGTATAGAAGAAAGAAAGATACACACACGTTTGGAACAACATGACATTGAGTAGCATAAGGGATGAATTTGGGGTCCTTTTAATGTGGTTCATTTTAAAATGAACCATAACGTGTCAAGACAGCACAGGTGAATAGGGTAAGCATTTCAATAGATACTTCCCCAGTTGGTTAATCACAGTAGGCTACGTCAAGACGCTTTATTTTACAAGTATCTATCGAGATGCTGGAAATAGAATTATTACAAATCACATTCCCTTAGAAATACACCCTTTAAGACTCTGAGAGTATTTTAGAGTACATAAACTTTAGAATAATGGTCCGTCATTAATAGGTAACTATGCAGGAAGTAATGCAGGACTAATGACATTAACACTTCAGCTACTACTACTAACTAATATAGAATCAAGCTTAATCAGTAAGTATCGAATTTAGGAGATAGTACCTTGTTAAGTAATCAATACTTACTGAATGAGATTAGCCTCATTAATAACTATTAACTAACTGACAAATTAAAGAACATTATTGTGTGTCTGAGACGTAATCAATCATCTTTTTTACTCTGAATAAATTCATAAAATGCATCACTAGTTACTCAAGGGTTACATAGTCACTATGCAGGAACTACTAGTGACCTGGACCATTATTTTAAAGTGAAAAAACATCTGAGTGATGCATTTTATGACCGCATTTAGAGTAAAAAAAGACAATTTCTCAAACACGTTAATGTGGTGATTAGTAATTCATTAGTATTGCTGGGTTAAAATAACCCAGCATTTTTTAGAGTGTAGTTCTAGTGATGCCAATCCCATTCAGTAATTATTGATAACCTAATCAGGAACTATCTTAGTCCTAAATTCGATATTATACTGATTAGTTAAGCTTATTTCTATATTAGTTAATAGTAGTAGCTGAAGTGTTAATGTAGTAGCCTACTTACCCATGTGTTACCCATAAACTCTCAAATCCTGTTTTTATTTTAATTTTAATGATAATACCAGCAATTCATACGACAAAAACAACAGACTTATGACACCTTTTGAATTTTGACAATAAACAGGAATGAAAAACGGGAAGGTTTGATGAGCTTTGTACGTTTTTGCTTTGATTGACGTGTAAGAAACATTCCTCATTGGTCAAGCCGGCACAGCCTTTGGCTTGACCAATGAGGAACAGTGTGTAACTGTGCCACGCAGAGCCGTTGAAAACGTTGTTTTTTCTATGGCTCTGTCCGATGCGAATTAACGCATCCTACTATGGCGAAGGCTATGAATATTAATGAGGTCAAGCTGACGTTGCTTGGTAACCTTGGAGCGTTCAGTCACGTTTCCTAATTAATATTTACAAGTCTTCCTTCACCATAGTAGGATTAGCTGGCTTTCAGTCAATCAGAGTTTACTGGTCGAACGTCACGCAATGTATGAATTATTCATGAGACAAGAACGGAGACTCTTTAAAGTTAAATAAACGCGGCGGCTCGACTTGTGTTGCACACAGTGTGCAGCGGCGCTGAGGGACAGGCTACAAACCTACCGAAACTGCGTGGCAAAAAGACTCTTCTAGAGAATGACGTCCATTTGTCCAAGATGCGATAAGACTGTGTTTTTCGGTGAGAGTTTTCCACTATAATTATCACTTATCAGAAGTCTAAGCCAAGTTCATTTCATTGTTATTTTTAAATCATTGGATTGGACTAATTGACTCAAAATGCTGGGCATTTGAATAATGTTCTGAAAGGTCAAAGGTAATAAACAATAAAAAAAGGAATACACTTCTGCAAATCTTGGCAGAGTTACATAAGTGTTTGAAAAGTGTATTTGTTTTATAGTCATTTGGTTATAAGCAGTTCTTTTTGGGCTATTGAAGAGCTCATACCAGTTTAATAGTTACATTTCACGGTTTAACAAATTGTTTTATAAGTAGCCTGCTTCATTGATGTGCTTCTACTGTTTGGGATTTGATATAAATAAAAGCAATGCATTTCCATATACTAATATTCTCAGCTGTATTATTACTACTCCAGTCCCAAACAACAGTGCATGGTGTTGATGTCCTTGAGAAACATTCTGAAAAGTATGTCTGTTTTGGTTAAATTAATCTGTCTAGTTTTAACTGGGTCAGAGGAAAAGATGTAGGGTAAAATAATAGGTTAATTTCAAAATTGTTATTATGAATTTTCCCACATACAGCATAGGGATATCTGGGACCTCAAACTGTCAGTCTCAAGAAAAAGATGAAGTTTAATCTTGCAGCCTGTGCAGAAGTATTGTTATTTGTAGGTCAAGCACAAGTGACCCCGACGCTCCCACAAACACATTGGAGGATGTTTCCTAGTCTGTCCCGTTATTGTCGCGTTATATGCTCCTGTTTAGTATTCTGTCCTGGAATCCAGTAGCCAAAGGGTTAGTAAATGCTGTAGCCCATGAAAAGAGAATTGGATGACAGTGTTACGTAAGAATTTGGCAAGGGACTCTTGAACAAAGTGAGAGGAGCTGTTGTGCTACTGTTGCAGGTTAGCGGATGGAGTAACTGTCTTTCTGGCTGTGCTGAACAGGAGATGTCAGCTTGATGATTTGAAATCCCCACTGAGCCTAGACTTCTGAAAATGTCTGACTCTGTGTGCTCTCTGATTGACCTGACTAGTTTTGTGTGATGGAATGTGTGTGAGAGAGAGACAGACCCTAGGAATGTTGGCTGGTTAGTGTGTAAGGTTTTGGGATGGTGGGTTTAGTTCCCCACATGCACAATGTCAATCTGGCAAATGTTTTTTTGGATCATATTATAGCTCTTTTTTCGTATCACTACATTCTTAAAAATTATGAAGGTTTTCGCAGCGACACAATGGAAGAAGCATTTTTGTTTCCCCAAAGAACCTTTCAGTCAACAGTTCTTAAAAATAATTGTTTTCTTAGTGTGAAGAACTTTTTAAATCTTAAAGGTGCCGTGTGTAATATTTATGAGGATCTATTGACAGAAATGCAATATAATATACTAGGGCTGCAACAACTATTTGATAAAATCAATAATAATCGATAATGAAAATCATCGCTAACGATTCTCATTATCGATTAGTCGGGTCTGCTCTCTGTACACAAAGCTTCCACCATTCGTGCCAAATTACAGGACTGAATAACGAATTTTTATGGACAACATGTGTATCTAGAAATAGTGGAGTGGAGCTGTTGCAGAAAAGGTACATGATCCAAGTGCCCAAAACAATATGAATTGTTTATTTTAAGCTTTAAGTGAATGCATTGACTTTTAACATACCCTGTCACGCGCTTTGACAGATGTGTGTGTGTCTGCATCCTCGGCGCAAAACGTTAATTTTACAGGTTATATCCACTGATCTATATAGAAAACAGTAGTTATATCCTCATCTGTAAATGCTACTAATTCACACGAGTATTTCCATTTTGCATGAACTTCAATCTTCACTCAACGTGTGCTGGTGTGCGCGCGCATGCGCGTCAAACAGAAAGAACGCAGTCGACAGGGAGAAAATTAATATTCAGCGCAAAAACATGAATTTAGCTAAAATATCTGCTGTTGAACGCTAAAATTTAAAAGTCAACATGTAATTCAAGTATTTTTAAGAGCAGTAACTGTAAAGGGATAACAGTGTGTAATTTGAATTTAAATGTAAGACATTTCTACAGGATAAAGAAATGACAGTAACAGTTATTGAGTGTGTGTGTGTTCCTGCAGAACATTCCTCTAATCTGTTAACACTGAGTTTGTGTTTTTTTGTGTTTGTTTAATATCATTTTAATGTAGGGATTTAATCTCCTTTTGCTTAGTAACTTTTTTGCATATAATGTAGGCTGTAGAACAAACATACCCTTACAAAAATTATAATAAAACCATGTTTTTGTATTGTATTGTATTGATTACCATTTGTATAACCACACAAATACCATTTAGATAAGCTATGGATTTGAAGCAAAACAATGGTTAATTTGTGGTTACCATGGAATAACTACAATAACCCTGTTATTTATTTATTAATATTATTTTTGTTTGTTTTATTCAATTTAAACCATGGTTAATTTTTGTAAGGGTAGATATATTCACTATGTGTTTTCATAGCACTCAGCTGACATGTTTGTTTGAATGACAGCATTGGACAGGATGTGGAATTGTGTGTTTTGACAATAAAAGGAAAAACGGGCTTTTTATCCGATGAATCGATAAATAAATAAAAAATATTCGACCAACTAATCGATTATCAAAATAATCGTTAGTTGCAGCCCTATAATATACATAACTATGTTTTCAGTGGTGTATAAAGACATAATGAATCTTTTATTACCTTTGAATAAGCCATTTCTATCTAAAATGTTTGTCCAATCATTGCATTCGGTCCAAATGTGTTTACTGTTTAATGTATTTTGTCCAGAAAATATAAAAATAATTGTATTTATTTATTCGATTTTTTTGTGGGTCTGTGTGTGTCTTTCTGTATTTCTTACTCCTGTGCTTCAAAGTCCATGGCTGTTTACTGTGTGTTTGCTCATAGCAAACTATTGATTTTTTTTAGTTATTTTAAATTCAGGATCTGATAGACGAGCTAGAGAACACGCGCAAGCAGTTTTGTGCAATGGAAGTTGTAAAACATTACTAAAGGCTGCAGATCAGCACACACTACCATTCAAAAGTTTGGGGTCATTAAGAGTTACATTTATGTAGTTAAAAATACAGTAAAAACAGTAATATTGTGAAATATTGCAATGTAAAATAACTGTTTTCAATTTGAATACATTTTAAAATATTATTTTCATCAGCCATTTCTCCAGTCATGATCCTTCAGAAATCATTATAATATTTACTATCAATGTTGAAAACAGCTGAGCTGCTTAATATTTTTGTAAAACCATTTTTTTAAAGATTCATTATTGGATAGAAAGTTTAAAAGAACAAAGTATCTTAAAATCAATCTTACTGTCCCCAAACGTTTAAATGGTAGAGTTTCTACTTTTTCAATGCTTAGCTTCTATCAGTGAAGTGCTTGTTCATTTGATTATGCACAAAAACTGCTAGTTAAGATTAGAAGGTCGGAGATAAGATGCACTTTTCAACATCCTCTTGATAGGAGCAGATCTGACTCAGCAGGGTTTGCCTTGAAACAGGATCTCCATTTGGAGCTTTTCTTCAGAAGGTCCAGTTTGTTCTTCCTCTGCTTTGATGCTGCATTGTTCAGCTGTAAACACACACATACAGACCCCACCCTATAGAATTAGTATTTTGTGTGGATTCTCTTTCTCTGAGCTCTTGTAAGTACTGTTTATAGATATCTCGATATACATAAATGCACCAACACACACACAATTGTAGTTGCTGTGTTAAGCTGTATTTCAGCATTTGCTGAGCTGGACTCACCTGAAAAGATCTATGACTTTACAGTAACAGTAATTATGAAAGTCATATAAATAAATATTTTAAGGACACTACCATTCAAATGTTTGGGGTCGGAAAGATTTTTTTGTTTTGTTTTTAAAGATTTCTCTTATGCTCACTTATAAGCTAAACAAGTAAAACAGTAATATTGTGAAATATTTGTATTTGTATTGTTTAAAATAGCATATATGTTTAATTAATTAATGAATCTATTCTAATTTGCTGATTTGGTATTGAATAAACATTTATCAAATGTAAAGTAAACAGTTGTGCTGCTTAATACGCAACCCATTTGCAGAAACCATTATACAGGTTTTTGGTGAATACAAGTTTTATTTGAAATTAACTTTTCTGTCTTTACTGTCACTTTTGAATGCATACTTGCTGAATTAAATCTTTGTTTATTATTTAATATTAATGACCCCAAACTTTTGAATGGCAGTGTATGCTTGATATTTCTCTTTTTTCTTGCTTTCTTTCAATTCAGAACATAGAACAAGAAGACCATGTTAAGCTAATCTTTCAAAGTCATGCTTTTGACTATTGACATATAGGCTGATCCACTTAGCAGTGTTTTTTTTTTTAGCCAAGAACCACCCACTTAGAAAAAAGTTAATTTGACTGAGCTGCAACAAAGTGGCCAAACATAGAAGTTTATCAGCATTGTGTGTAATTTAGATGTACATTATATCACTGCATGTTAAATCTGTCACCTCAGTACACTGATCAGATAACACATTACACTCTCTCCCTGTTCTAGCTGAGAAAGTGAGCTCTCTGGGGAAAAACTGGCATCGCTTCTGTCTGAAATGTGAACGATGTAGTAAGATTCTGTCTCCTGGAGGCCATGCGGAGGTAAGCAGAACTAAAGCTGATATTGCAGGCTGAGATGTCATTAAAGGTCCCATGGCATGAATTTTTCATTTTATGAAGTATTTCAACATTAATATGAGTTCCCCTAGCCTGAATATTGTCCCCAAGTGGATAGAAATGTTGATCGGTGTAAAACCGAGTTCTGGCTGTCTTTCTCTGCCTTTGAGAAAATGACAGGCCAGACTAGCCAATCCTGAAGTCTCCTGGTTTGACGTCCAAGCAGGAACGGTTCCCTCCCTTTCCTCCGCCCAGAGAATCTGGCACGCCCATGCAAACGCTCGAGTCAGATCATTGCTTGTGAACGAGTGAATGCTGGCAGTTTCTCAGTATTTGGATGTACAAATGAAAACAGAAGTCTTTTTTCAGTTCCTTCTGATCTGTGATCAGTGATTTCTTATGTGTAGCTAATTATTTATTATTCTTGCACACACTGCGGCTTCTCTCTCTCCCGACAGAGCGGTGTTTTCGTGTTTTCTATCTTGTGAGTCAGTGTTTTTGTACGTCCTCGTCGCGTCTATCTGTTCTTAAATGTGCATACAGTCGGGAGTTTCTGCTAAACATCGGCAGAGCCACATCTAGAGATAAACCTCAGGCACGCCGAAGCTCGGCCTTAAACATCCCCGACCCCCAGTACTGCATCTGGCCCACAGCGGAGGCACCAAACGCGGCATGAGATTAAGCAGAAGGGGGGTAAGCGTGAGGGTATCCGGCTAGGCTAGCCAGCTTTCCCCACAATAAACTGGATTACATTCGATTACTGCTGTTGTGTCTTTGTTTGCGCTGTGTAAGTTACTCAATGCGCGTCACTGACGCTTTTCATATGATTGGAACATATCTAGAAATAATGCTTTAATCAAACTTACTAACTCGTTCATCTTGCTGTAATGGTACATTGCATGTAAAGTTGGTAGAATAATGATGAAGATGGACTCGGCGTGACTGGGACTCGTGTTTATTCAGAACTCTCAGATACAAACACAATAAACTCGCGCTGACAGACAGCGCTCTCACAACTCAGTAGTTACTATAAATAACTTTGTTAGCGATCGCTCCGTCTCCGTGATGTCCGGTTCGCGAACGAATCATTCTTTTGAATCGGTTCTTTTTAGTGAACCGAACCAGTTCACCAAATCGGACTGAATCGTTCTAAACGGTTCGCGTCTCGAGTCAGCGCTGATCCATAATTTACTAAGGTTACTAACTTTCTGACATGAGTGACAGCCCCTCCGACTAGAAATAAACTAATAACCTGAAGTATATTCTGGTAACTACAACAGTTCACCCTGAACTCAGACATGCTGAGAGAACTGATGTGAAGTGAACTCAGGTCCATCCGTCTCTCTGGCAGCAGCTTGTGCGTCGTAGACCTCGTTAAACCACGCCCCCTCCGCTCATTTCAAATGCAAAGATGTCAGCCAATCACAACAGTGGGCGTTTTTACTGAAGTCTCACAGCAGACACGCCTCTTGAAACAGGGCAGTCAGCCACAGGGCAAACAGCAGTATAGACAAAATGCCTTTTATTTCTAAATTATGACATTTTATGATGTAAAAATCATACTAACAATATAAGTACACCTCAGGAAACACTATAAAATAATAGAAAAATGCCATGCCATGGGACCTTTAATGAAAACTTGCTCTCTGATCTTTGGGAGTTCTTTCTTTCTACTTTCTGTCTGTCTGGCTTGTCTTGGTCCTTTCTTTCTGTCTTTTTTATGTATGTCTGTCTGTCTTTTTTGTCTGTCTTGTTTTGTCTTTCTTTTTGTTCTTTCCTTTCTTTCTTTGATCAGACATGATCCCTGATGACAGAAAAATGGGATTCTGGATGTCCTGCTTCTTTATATATGTTGGTCTGCAGATTTGTGGGCTGCACATCCTCAATGTCATATTTAGCAGGAGATCACACCACCGACTTTAAAAGCTCAACTGATTCTAGGTCATCCATGTCCTTGCCCATTTCAGTGCCCATCATTGTACTTTCTTCTTCTTCCTTCTTTCCTCCCTCCTTCTTATTGTCCTGACAAGTTCGATGGTCTTGTAATAGATTTTTTTCTAGATCAGTGATCTGAGATGTCTTTTGTGCCTGTTTGGGTTAAATGATTGTTCATCCATCCCTCTGTAAGTCTACACTCCACCCGTAGACTTGTCACTCATCAAGAGTAGAAGTTTAAGGAGGAATTGAAAGTCCTACAATGACCGTAAACACAGATAATCAGTATTTATAGTAACCTCATTTGATCCGTCTAGAATGTTCTCTCGCTGTCAGGGAGAGATTACAATTACATTTACTATTTATCAATTTAATAATGAAGGGAAAAAATATTAGCATGTTTGTTTGTTTTTTAAACGGTTACATAAAGCCATTCCCATACTCCTCTGAACCCTGAACATCAAAATAGCAAAGAACGAAAGGACAAGGAATAAATATCCTCGGTACTCCTTACAAAAAGCATTTGATTTGGCTTTATTCTGTCATTTTTTACAGTATGAACAGACAAGAGATTGACAGACAAGAACAGCAGGGTGAAGACTGACTAACTGTGTTAACAGGAAGTGAAACAAATTCTTTTAGTCTTGGGCTTTACTGCTACTTGCCTCTAACAGGAAATGTAAATCATAATATTCTTAACCGCAATGAAATTCATGGAGAAATGGCAGTAATCTGTCATTTTCAAATGCATTTTTAGTACGGTACAGCTTCTACATTTCAAATAGCTTTACTGAACATATAGGTATCATATGCTGTATCATATCATAAGCATTTGCACTTTCCCTCCCACACAGTGTTACTGTGGGTCTTTAACAGAACTATTAAGGGACAAAGATAGTGTTCATTCAAACCAGAAAACAATCGTCTGCCTTTCTGCTACTCTTCCTTTCTTTCTTCTCCCTCCTTCTCTCTCAGCACGCTCACGCTTGCATGCACACAAAAAGAACAGTCACACACAGCTTTAGTTTAATTAAGGTAAGTTCTATTGCTTTTTCATTGATAAAAATGGATGGACAAACAGCTCTTCATTGTTTCACTGAAGGATATACTTAGCCCTTCTCTTTTATTAACGTTACTGTTTCCCCCTTCTTTTGAGAACTGTGTGTGCTCTTTTTCTCTTATTGTGTTCAAAACAGCAGGAGGTTGTGTTGTTGGTGTTCACTCTCTGCAGGTGTCGACTGCCTTTTTTCCCCAAACTCTTTTCTTTGGGAAATGTCTCTCAGTGGGAACACAAACTGTATTTTTAGCTGGTCACAACAGAGACACTGCTTTTAATATAATATATAAAATATACATAAAAATGCCTGATGATGATGGTAGTAAATATAAACGAACAAATATCTGTTTTCTCAGTTTAGCATGTTATTTTGGCTTTACATTTTTGAGCACACGCGCACTTAAATGCTTGCACACTAAAATAGAGGTGTGTATGTGTCCATGTTTTCCCATCCCGGTGGGGACTTCCACATAAATGCACATTAACTCATGGGGACTTGTCACCGTGGGGACCTAAATTGAGGTCCCCATGAGAAAACAAGCTTATAAATCATACAGAATGAGCAATCTAAAAATGCAGAACGTTTTCTGTGATGGGTAGGTTTAGGGGTATAGGGTTAGTGTAAGGGGATAGAAAATACAGTTTGTACAGTATAAAAAACATTACGTCTATGGAGAGTCCCCACATCCTCCATACTTGTTATTGTTGCAGACAGTATCGCGCAAAAATGATTACTGTCCGTCGCTGACTGGGAGGAGCAGCCACGCGCAGTCCCACATCTCTGGACTAATTTGCCTAATCTTCACGGTACTTTAGACCGCAGTGGAAATGCAGACAGTAGCAGGTATGGGGGAAAAAACGTTCCTGGTACAAATTGTTCCGGTTAATTTCGGTGAAAACGGGGCTAAAAGACAGTGACCCAGACCTGTGTGTGTGTGTGTGTGAATAGTCTCTGTGTTAAGGAGGCTTGGATTTCAGTCCGATTTGAGCCTGACTGGGTCTTTTTATGCAGTCTGGGAGGAGCAGGAAGGAACAGAAGGATAAACAATGACCTCTAATGAATCCAGCACGGCACAAGCCTCTCTCTCTCTCTTTCATTCTGTCTCCCTCACACACTTCTGAAAATGTACCTTACTTGAAAATTCAGGTTTAAGTAGCAGAGTGTCAAGCACAAATTTTTATATTTACAAACACGCGTTTTTATAGAACAATAATTGTTATTGGTAGTAAGTCTGAATAGTTGAGTGCATTTCTATTTGTTCAAGTTGTCAGCACTTAATGCAATTAGAATATTTTTCTCAATTCAGTTTTAGTTTAGTGTGTTTTATTGACATTATAAAAAACAATACATTTGTACAGTGAGAAATTCAGTAAAATAGGACTTGTTAAAAATGGACAAGTTAAAATGGACTAATAAAGATATTCTCTCTCTCTAACAGCATGATGGATTGCCTTACTGTCATAAACCCTGCTATGGAACTCTCTTTGGACCAAAAGGTATGTACAATACATTTTATTTGGAGTTTTATTCCAGCTGCACTGTGTTTGTGTACAGGAAATAAAGGTTTGAATCAGGGCTCATTTAGAGACATCTGACTCTCAGTGACTTTTAAAATTACCTTCCAACCAAAGACAGTTCACTCACCACTAGAAACCTTATCTTATGTGTGTAAGACAGAGAGGGAGTGAGAGAGACGTGACTTTTAAGCCTCTTTTTTTATAAACACATAAAAACAATGTATATTACATTACATAAGAAACATTACTTAAAAACATATACCTAAAAATAAATAGGATATATATATATATATATATATATATATATATATATATATATATATATATATATATATATATATATATATATATATATATATATATATATATATATATATATACACACACATATACATATAAATACAGTTGGGGGAACAAGTATTTGATACACTGCCGATTTTGCAGGTTTGCCCACTTACAAAGCATGTAGAAGTCTGTAATTTTTATCATAGGTGCTCTTCAACTGTGAGTGACGGAATCTAAAACAAAATCACATTGTTGCATTGTTGCATAATTTGCATTTTATTGCATGACATAAGTATTTGATACATCAGAAAAGCAGAACTTAATATTTGGTACAGAAACCTTTGTTTGCAAATTACAGAGCTCATACGTTTCCTGTAGTTCTTTTCCAGGTTTGCACACACTGCAGCAGGGATTTTGGCCCACTCCTCCATACAGACCTTCTCCAGATCCTTCAGGTTTCGGGGCTGTCGCTGGGCAATACGGACTTTCAGCTCCCTCCAAAGATTTTCTATTGGGCTCAGGTCTGGAGACTGGCTAGGCCACTCCAGGACCTTGAGATGCTTTTTACGGAGCCACTCCTTAGTGTCCCTGGGTGTGTGTTTCGGGTCGTTGTCATGCTGGAAGACCCAGCCACGACCCATCTTCAATGCTCTTACTGAGGGAATGAGGTTGTTGGCCAAGATCTCGCGATACACGGCCCCATCCATCCTCCCCTCAATATGGTGCAGTCGTCCTGTCATCTAGATGGGCATCGGCAAACTTCAGACAGGCCTGGACATGCGCTGGCTTGAGCAGGGGGACCTTGTGTGCGCTGTAGGATTTTAATCCATGGCAGCTTAGTGTGTTATTAATGGTTTTCTTTGAGACTGTGGTCCCAGCTCTCTTCAGGTCATTGACCAGGTCCAGCCGTGTAGTTCTGGGCTGATCCCTCACCTTCCTCATGATCATTGATGCCCCACGAGGTGAGATCTTGCATGGTGCCCCAGACAGAGGGAGATTGACCGTCATCTTAAACTTCTTCCATTTTCTAATAATTGCGCCAACAGTTGTTTGCTTCACACCAAGTTGCTTGCCTATTGTCCTGTAGCCCATCCCAGCCTTGTGCAGGTCTATAATTTTATCCCTGATGTCCTTACACAGCTCTCTGGTCTTGGCCATTGTGGAGAGGTTGGAGTCTGTTTGATTGAGTGTGTGGACAGGTGTCTTTCAAACAGAGTTCAAACAGGTGCAGTTAATACAGGTAATGAGTGGAGAACAGGAGGGCTTCTTAAAGAAAAACTAACAGGTCTGTGAGAGCCGGAATTCTTACTGGTTGGTAGGGGATCAAATACTTATGTCATGCAATAAAATGCAAATTAATTATTTAAAAATCATACAATGTGATTTTCTGGATTTTTGTTTTAGATTCCATCTCTCACAGTTGAGATCTGCCATTGTAAATCTCCATTCCTTTTTTTTTTAATTATCGGTTTCTTATATAAGGACCTCTGTTGCATTTCATCTTTCAGAAAATTGAAGTTTAAAAAGAGACCATTCTTTAGATCACTGTGTATTTTGTTTGGCTGAATGATTTAAAACTAAGCAATAATTCACCCAAAAATGAAAGTCTCTCCTCATTTTTTTACCCTTACGGTTTGGTACTTTTTCTGCTTTTTGAACACCACCTGAAGATATATGCTTAAAAATATCATAGAGTCTTACAGGTTTGGAACAATAAGAGTTAATTAATGATTCTATTTTGTTTGTTTTTGGTTAAACGATCGTTTAAAGTCCCATGAAATTTTTTTGTGGCTTTTAGTACGAATATGTTAGTCTTCCTGTTATCTATAAGGTAGCATGCTCCAAAGCAATGACAAAACGTGAATTTAGAAGATATAAGCATTAAAAACTTAGTCTCTCTTTTCTGCCAAAATGGATCAATGATTTTGATGACATCACAGCTTCTCATCAGATTTTCTGTCCAATCAAATGCTCTCTAAAATCGTTTCGGTTACGTATGTAACCCTCGTTCCCTGAGGAGGGAACGGAGACGTACGTTAGTGACTAACGAATGGGGGGTTTCGCTTAGAAGCCAATTATCTTTGAGTATTCAACAGCGCCCAATGGCAGTGCCAATGCCATGGCCATGTGGAATTTGCATGCGTAACTCCGCCCCACCTCGTGGGTATATAAGGAAGTACGCTGGCAACATCGCATTATGTTACTGCTGCAGGAGCCAAGACTGAACTCCGCGTTCCAGGCAGCACAGCTGACGTGGCAGAGGAAACGTACGTCTCCGTTCCCTCCTCAGGGAACGAGGGTTACATACGTAACCGAGA
Source organism: Gobio gobio (assembly GCF_949357685.1). Lineage (NCBI taxonomy): Eukaryota > Metazoa > Chordata > Actinopteri > Cypriniformes > Gobionidae > Gobio > Gobio gobio. Next base: position 27,414,479 of record NC_137106.1, on the reverse strand, counting down.
CGTTCCCTTTCGTTCAGTCACTACGACGTACGTTAGTGACTAACGAATGGGGGTTCCAATACAACAACGCCACTCAGCTGTCATCCAGTGCCCTGCGTAAGTGTGAGTACCCTGTCGTAAGACTAGTACGGACGAAGGACTCCCACTTATCACAGGAATACCAAGGTACACTGGGAAGCATATCCCAGTGAGGGAATGCCAAGATGCCTACCGTAGGGAGGGCTTAGAGAATACACATATGACCCGCTGAGGGCTGCATATGGAAGATCACTAGGGTACCAGCCGAAGGTGGATTTTTAACCCTAGGGGTGGCAGGGACTTGCCAAGGGAAAGACACCTGCTCACTGAGGAGGCTTACGGTGGAAATACTCGTGTGGGGGTCGCCGGAGGGAACCATGCACACGGAGCACCTGGCCGGAAATGAGGGTCTGGGCTCAAAAGGGCAGACTGAACTGATGTCGGCGTAAGCAGTGCTGGAGGAGCTCAGGGCTCTCGGGGAGCTCACCTGAGGAAAATATCGCACGTATCCAGTCCTGGGAGTGGAATGGCGAGCAAGCGAAGACACCTGAGCCTGGCCCATTACCGGCCACCCGTAGGGGCGAGTACATAGTCGGACACTGGCTCCACTCGGAGATTGTAGAATCTGGCGAATGTGTTGGGTGTCGCCCAGCCTGCAGCTCTGCAGATGTCTGTTAGCGAGGCGCCATGCGCTAGAGCCCAAGAGGAGGCCACACTCCGGGTGGAGTGTGCCCTCACACCAAGGGGACATGGTCGGCCTTGCTGCTGGTACGCCAAAACAATGGTGTCCACTATCCAGTGAGACAACCTCTGCTTTGAGAGAGCACTTCCCTTCCGCTCTCCACCATAACAGACAAAGAGCTGGTCTGAGGTCCTGAAACACTGCGTCATGTCTACGTAGGCGCGGAGAGCGCGTACTGGACAGAGCAATGCCAAGGCTGGGTCTGCCTCCTCCAAAGGCAGCGCTTGCAGGTTCACCACCTGATCTCGGAACGGAGTGGTAGGAACCTTGGGCACATATCCGGGCCGGGGTCTCAGGATCACGTGAGAGTTAGCCGGCCCGAACTCAAGGCACGCTTCGTCAACCGAAAATGCTTGCAGGTCCCCGACCCTCTTAAGCGAGGCCAATGCGGTCAGCAGAGCCGTCTTCATAGATAAGAACTTAATCTCGGCCGACCGCAAAGGCTCAAAGGGAGGCCTCTGCAGAGCACTTAAGACTACTGAGAGGTCCCAAGAGGGAACGAGAGGAGAGCGAGGAGGATTCAGTCTCCTCGCCCCCCTCAGGAACCTGATGATCAGGTCGTGCAGACTTACCTTTTTGTCCCCCAGGAGATCGTGGTAGGCAGATATTGCGGCCACATATACTTTAAGGGTGGAGGGAGACAGCCTTCGCTCCACCCCCTCCTGGAGAAACGATAGCACGGATCCGATCGGGCATTTACAGGGGTCTTCTTGGCGGGAAGAGCACCATGTGACGAAGAGGATCCACTTCAACGCATAGAGGCGTCGCGTAGACTCAGCTCTAGCGGAAGTGATGGTAGCGACCACCGCAGGTGGAAGGCTACTCAAACCTGCCGCGTCCCGTCCAGAAGCCACACGTGAAGCTTCCAGAGCGCTGGACGCGGGTGCCAAAAGGTGCCCCGTCTCTGAGTGAGGAGGTCCGGTCTCAGAGGAATAGGCCAGGGAGGGGCTGTCGCAAGGAGTAAAAGTTCTGGGAACCAGATCTGGCCGTGCCAATACGGGGCGACCAACATGACCTGCTCCTTGTCCTCCCTGATCTTGCACAGTACCCGTGCAAGAAGGCTCACTGGGGGAAACGCATACTTGCGTAGCCCTGACGGCCAGCTGTGCGCCAGTGCATCCGTGCCGAGGGTGCCCTCGGTCAGGGAATAATACAGGGAGCAATGGGAAGAGTCCTGGGAGGCAAACAGATCTACCTGTGCGTCGCCGAACCGTTCCCATATCAGCTGGACCGTCTGGGGGTGGAGTCTCCACTCTCCGGGGAGAGGCTGAATCCGTGAGAGCTCGTCGGCTGCACGGTTCAGGTCTCCCGGGATGTGGACAGCACGAAGGGACCTCAGGCGCTTCTGACTCCACAAAACGAGATGGCGGGCGAGTTGAGACATACGGTGGGAGCGTAGACCGCCCTGGTGGTTGATGTACGCTACTACGGCCGTGTTGTCTGTCCTGACTAGTACATGTTGACCCCTCAGCAACGCTCGGAAGCGGTGCAGGGCGAACCGTACTGCCAGTAACTCGAGGCAATTGACATGCAGAAGGCGCTGGGGTCCTGTCCAGGAGCCCGCGGCTGCTTGTCCATTGCACATGGCACCCCAGCCCGTGGATGATGCATCTGTTGTCACAACAACATGCCTGGAAACTCGTTCTAAGGACACTCTGGTCCGTAGAAAACTGAGGTTCGACCACGGGGTGAGTGTCTGTAAGCAGGCCCGAGTCACTTGTACCCGGAGCGTGCCAGACCGCCATGCCCATCTCGGGACTCGATCGCGTAGCCAGTGCTGAAGTGGTCTCATATGAAGCAATCCGAGCGGCGTTACCGCGGCTGCAGATGCCATATGCCCCAGGAGCCTCTGAAACAGTTTCAGTGGAACCGCACTCTTGCCCTCGATTTGACGAAGGGAAGTCAGCAGAGACTGCGCGCGCGCGCTCGAAAGCTGCGCGCACATGGCGACCGAGTCGATATCCATACCGAGAAAAGAGATCCTCTGCGCGGGGCAAAGTTTGCTCTTCTCCCAGTTGACCCGAAGGCCCAGACGGGCTAGGTGATGGAGCACCAAATCTCTGTGTCCGCAAACCTGCTCTCGAGAGTGACCCAGTATGAGCCAGTCGTCGAGGTAATTCAGGATGCGGACCCCGTGCTGCCGAAGGGGCGCAAGGGCTGCCTCGGCAATCTTCGTATAGACGCGAGGGGACAGAGAAAGCCCGAATGGTAGAACTGCGTACTGATATGCCCGCCCCTTGAAAGCAAACCGTAGGAACGGTCTGTGTCGAGGTAAAATGGAGACATGGAAGTAGGCGTCCTTCAGGTCGATCGCTGCAAACCAATCGCGTGGACGAACGCATTCGAAAAGGCGTTTCGCTGTCAACATCTTGAACGGAAACCGGTGAAGGTAACGGTTCAAGACGCGCAGGTCCAGGATTGGCCGTAGCCCACCGGTCTTTTTGGGTACAATGAAGTACGGGCTGTAAAACCCGTAATTCATCTCGGCTGGAGGGACAGGTTCTGATCGCACCCTTCGCCAGTAGGGTGGCAATCTCCGCTCGCATGACGGGGGCGTTGGCCCCGATCATGGTGGAACGGACTCCCCGGAAGCAGGGAGGAACCTGCGCGAACTGAATCGCGTAGCCGCGCCTGACGGTCCGCGCGACCCAGCGGGACAGCCCTGGAAGCTGAAGCCAGACATCCAGAAATTGCACCAGCGGGGTCATACAGAGTACAGACGTACCCGGTGTGGGCTTGCAGCGATGCAGCGTCACCGGCCCGGACAAGGGAGGCTGTGGGGCGTCCCGGTGCGGGGGCATGGTTGACAGCTGCATCCTGACAGAGGAGACCAGGGAAGGACGCACGTTCCACTGGGGTCTGCTCTGCCAGGAGGCTGGCGACAGAGTGGGATGCGAGTGGCGGGACCCGTGGGTGGCGCGCACCGTCATCACCGGACTCTGTGGGCTCAGGGATGGGAGTGTTAATTCTTTCTTTGACCAAAATAGGGTGCTGCTGACCCGGGGGCCAGCAGCTGAACAAAGGATTCTCCCCCGGCCCTCCACCGGGGGAAGGAGTGGTTCTGCTACCATCTCCTCGAAAGAATTTCCCATCCCTGAGCCGTCCGTCTCAGGAGCGCCGCTTGGCCTGGCGTTTAGCGGGGCGCGGGGCGGCCTGAGGGGACTTGGACGCCTTCCTACGGCTTCCTCCACGACCCGGCCCGGGTGAAGGCTGCTGCTTGGACCGGGTGGGAGGGGCGGGAGCCTTAGGAGGGCGTCCTCGGCGTGGAGCAGACTGAGGCGACTGTGCCGGCGGCTGGGTGGAGGCAGCAGCTGGCCGCCGGGGCAGTACGTGTTTGATAGCCTCAGTCTGCTTCTGGGCGATTGAGAACTGTTGGGCAAAGTCCTCAACCGCCCCGCCGAAGAGGCCGGCCTGGGATATGGGGGCATCGAGGAACCGGGTCCGCTCGGTGTCCCTCATATCGGCCAGGTTCAGCCATAGGTGACGCTCCTGGACCACATTTGTGGACATCACTTGACCCAGGGAGCGTGCGGTCACCTTCGTCGACCGGAGAGCGAGGTCGGTAGCGGCACGCAGCTCATTTAAGAGCCCCGGATCAACTCCGGCCTCGTGCATGTCCTTGAGGATCCTGGCCTGGTAGACCTGAAGGATCGCCATGGCATGCAGCGAAGCGGCAGCCTGCCCCGCGGCTCTGTGCGATTTCCCCACCAAGGTTGATGTGAATCGACAGGCTTTGGAGGGGTGCTTAGGATCACCACGCCAGGTTGAAGCGCTCTGAGGACACAGTTGCATCGCAACAGAACGTTCAACTGGAGGGACCCCAGTGTACCCTTTAGCTGCCGCCCCATCGAGGACGGAGAAGGCGGAGGAAGTTGCCGAACGGTCACGGGAAGACAACGGGGACTTCCAGGACCGCGCGAGTTCCTCATGCAGCTCGGGAAAGAAAGGTATTGGGGGCGGGGACTGACTGTTGTCAGCGCGGGCTCCCAAAAACCAATCATCGAGCCTTGAGCGTTCGGGACAGGGTGGAGGGTTCCACTCTATCCCTAGGCTCGCGGCTGCCCGAGACAACATGGCTGTCAGCTCTGGGTCCGACTCGGGCAATGCTGGCGCGCCCGAAGGCGGCAGCACAGCCGAGTCATCATCCTCAGAGGACTCGAGCCCACCTTGTGATGCGGTGATCGACATCGCATCTTCCTCTGGAGCGCCAAACGAGACACGCGGGGGGGCCAGAGCCGGCCCCGCGATCTGCGTCTGAACGCTCGCGGGTTGCAGTGTGCAAGACGGGGGTGTGGCCCGAGGCATGAGCGTCGGGGCTTTGTTCCACACCGTAACCGTCAGGTCACCCTGACCACCAGCCGAAGTACTGGGCCTCTGGGACTCAGTAGATCGGGGTGTGGTAGAGGGGACTCTCACTTCTGTACGAAGGTCATGGAGTCTTGACCGCAACACCGCGATGGTCATGTTCCCGCAGTGGGAACATGACTCATCCACAAACGCTGCCTGGGCATGTTGAAAGCCCAAACATACCAGGCAGTGTGTGTGCCCATCAGAGGGAGATAACGACCGACCACACCCAGAAGTACACGGACGAGACATCCTGAAAAGGACGCGTCACGTGTAAGCTCTTTTAGGAGAGGAAGCCTCGCAGAGAACGCCGAAGCGCCCAGGGACCACACACCAGCTGTCTAGCGGACCACTGCGCAGATCAGCAGGCAGGCAGTATGATGATCACTGGAACGCGCCGTAACACCAACGCCTCTGGAAAGCTGTTCGTCTCGAAAAGCTGTCGAAGACTCAGATCAGGCTTGAAGGAGTGAAGAGATCCTCTTGGCTCCAAAGCAGAAACATAATGCGATGTTGCCAGCGTACTTCCTTATATACCCACGAGGTGGGGCGGAGTTACGCATGCAAATTCCGCATGCCCATGGCATTGGCACTGCCATTGGGCGCTGTTGAATACTCGAAGATAATTGGCTTCTAAACGAAACCCCCCATTCGTTAGTCACTAACGTACGTCGTAGTGACTGAACGAAAGGGAACTGAAGCGTACCGCCCCCTGCACTATACATAGAAGCTGAGGCTAAAACTGGTCATTTCTTGTTCACACATTTTCTATTTTCTACATAGTGAATGGCACATAGTGCACTATATAGGGGATAGGGAATGATTTAGACAGTGTAAATATGTTTTCCATTTGGGCGAATCAAAATCTGGTTTCATGTTAGTGTCACGAGTGTCAGCGTGCACACAGTCTTCTCCAGTCCAGAGACAAGAGAACGTATCATACGCACGAGTCGGCACACACCACAAAACGTATCAGGGCCATTTGAATTCTGCACAAAATACTGTATTTTAAAGCGATATGGAGGAGATTAAGAGGAAACTGGAAACTACAGCTTTACGGAGCTCAATGGCTCTGGCCGAGCGGTAATATAAACAAAATGCTATTGGCTATTTTAAAAAAGGAGCGGAGCTGTTCAATATGCCCCGCCCTGTCTTTCTTTTTCAGTGGAAATTATGCCAACACATTGAATGACGCTGCACTACCTTTAAGGGGCCATTTACACAACACCATTTCAACTAAAAACTGAAAACTTTTTTTCCCGTTTTGGCCATTCATTTACATGACAATGGCGTTTTGGGGTCCTGAAAATGCTAACTTTTGAAAACGATACCATTATCATCTCCATGTAAGCTATAAAAATGTGAATTTGTGAAAACGATGACGTCATATTTATTACGTGTTCAGTCTAAAGGCGCATAATATCTCTTTACAAAGATACATCGCCATTTTTTTTTTTTTTTTTACATCATTGTCGTGTAAGCACACACTTAATATCTGCTACTTTTGTGTTGATTGAAGTCAGACCAAAGCAGGTCTTCCAGGTTGGACCTGATGGAATATTTTATATAATGTTACATTCGGTAAGGTTTCATTGTATAGCTTATGTTAAGGCCCATCCAGACTTTAGAATATACTTGTTTCAGTTTGTATTATACTATCCAAATGAGTGTGTAATTCGGTAGTGATACATTTTATCATAATCTGAACAGGATATTTTTGGCTTTTGTGTAATGCTATCTGGATTCGGAGAGTCTGACCACTTAGATATGAGCTTTATCGACCACAAACACTCACTCACTCAGACACTATTGGAATGGTACTCACTGTTCTGTCCTCTCTTTGGTAGGTGTAAATATCGGAGGGGCAGGGTCTTACATATATGACACGCCTCCTCAAACACCGGTCGATAAATCATATAACAGCCCGTCAGACGGAGCACCCACCACACCTTGGACCAGCTCACAGATCAACTATAATCAACCCAAAGGTAATTTAGACACTACCATTTAAAAGTTGTAGGTTGAAGATATTTGTTTATTTATTTATTTATTAATTTTTTGTTTTTTAAATTAATACTTTTATTTAGCAAGGATGCATTAAATTAATCAAATGTGACATTAAAGACATGTATAGTTCTACAGAAGATTTCTATTTCAAATTAATACTGTTCATCAAAATTACATTCATCAAAGAATCCTGAAATGGGATCTGAATTGGCTATGTACACACTGCAGCTAATTTTGGTTGTCAATTCACCTTTCACCTTTTAGTGCTTAATCCTCTTCTATACACACAGTTAAAGGGACAGTTCACCCAAAAATGAAAATTAGCCCATGATTTACTCACCCTCAAGTCCTCCGAGGTGTATATGACATTCTTCTTTCAGACGAATAAAATCTGAGTTATATTAAAAATGTTCTGGCTAATCCAAGCATTCAAATAGCATTAATAGCTCTGTTTGTCAAATAACATGCTTCACGTGGCTCCGGGGTGTCAATAAAGGCCTTCTGAAGCAAAACGATGCGTTTGTGTAAGAAAAATATCCATATTTAAAAATGTATTTCATTTATTTCTTTGGCTCTGCATCAGCTGTCCCCGCGCCATCACTTCCGGCGAATAAGGTCAAAATACATGCAAAATACCGGCGCGATCATAGATATATACATAGATTCCTCATTAGTGCCTGCGCGGATCGGTCGAATGAGGCATCTACGTATATATATCTTTGATCGCGCCAGTATTTTGACCTTATTCGCCCGAAGTTATGGTGCTGGGAATACTAGATGACATTCGCCTGATAAGAGGTAAAAAAATAACAAATACTGTTCAGTTTCTCATCAATGTGTCGCCACGAGTCGCATGGTTTAATATGGATTCGTAGGTCTATGTGTTTTTACTCTCATAGCTCTCATAGTCTAAAATATCCCCATTGACATCCAATTACGAGTATCACACTGCTACGGTTGGAGTTAAAAATCTTCATTTGTGTTCTACTGAAGAAACAAAGACACCTACATCTTGAATGCCCTGGGGGTAAGCAGATAAACATAAAAAAAAATTGTTTTGGGGTGTACTATCCCTTTAAGTAATTTATGAGAGTGACAACGGCATTCTACAACCAAATTAACTCCTGAAAAATGCAGGTAGTGACAATCGCAGAACTTCTACACTGTACAGAACCGAACTGAATAACTAGTTGTTAATGACATATTTTAACATGCACCAGAAATGTTCTCTTTCATAGGTTCACTCGACGCTGCGTCACTTTAATGACGTAATGGGACGCCCTCTGGGTGTGCCGATTGTCTGAAGCCCTTATAGAATCACGCCAATTGATTGGCTGATGGCGCGCACGTCGCCCCACCTGACGTAGTCACCTATATTAGCGCTCGCGCGCGCCATCTGCTCCTCAGATTTCTCTGCCTTCACGAAGCGGCCATTTCATGCCCTTCGGTTATCGATTTTTCTGGCCCAAAAACAGTCGATATTTACCTCAGCACTTCAGCGACCGCGGATTGTGGAACTTTGTTCTCCTTGTGGTGAAGTGCTATGGAATTCCGACGTTGCCCACCGCCGTGCACTCGCTTCATCGCGATCGACGATCCCCACAGTAAGTGTGTTAAATGTCTGGGATTTCCACACGCACGCGACGCGGTTCAGGGGTTCTCTAACTGTAAATACTGCGATAACCTCCTTCTCAAAACCCTCCGCTCGAGGCTCGCGGTTTTTGAGAGGGAGTCATCCGTTTTTCCCCGTCGCGCTCCCGAGGCCGCGCAGGCCTCTCTTGGATCCGCGACCTGGGGTTCGGATGTAGAGCTCGAGGATGTGGAGTGCGAGCAGACGGGCCTCGCCCTTTCTCTCCCTCTCTCCCCCGAGCATGTGCGCGGGACTCCGCCTGTGGAATACTCGCACGATTATCTCTGTCCCAGCCCGGAGGCACGCGATGCGGTTTCCTTCGGACTGGAGGATGTCATTTTCACTGCAGCATCCGACTCCGAGGATTTCGGTGCTGCAAATACTGACGACGCTCTCCCGCCAAGCGGCCAGGAAGCGCGGCCATCAGCGGCGTATGACGAGCTCGTGGATGTACTCGCGCGCGCTACACAGAAGCTCGCGATCGAGTGGCCGGATGAACCCCGCGAAGCTCAATCTTCTCGGTTGGATGAGAGATTCCTCAGCGGCCCTAATTCTAGGCCTCCGCGGAGGAAGCTACCATTTTTCAGTGATCTACACAGTGAGATTTCTAGATCCTGGAAGCAGCCGTTCTCAGCCCGCCTAACTAACGCGGCAGCCGCTGATTTCACTAACCTCGTGGGTTTTGAGGAACAGGGCTATTCCGCTATTCCCGCGGTTGAGGACACGCTGGCCACTCACCTCGCGCCATCTTCAGCTCCCTCATGGAAGTCCCGCCCCCTTCTTCCCACTAAGCCGTGCAGGACCACTTCTGCCCTGATTGGAAAATCCTACATGGCGGCTGGTCAGGCTGGCATGGCCCTTCATACTATGGCCATTCTCCAGGCATATCAGGCGGATGTACTGAAGGAAATGGACGAGGGCACCGGTTTGACGCCGGAAGCTGTAAAGGAGCTTCGTAAAGCCACGGATTTGGCGTTACGAGCAACTAAACACACAGCTCGCGCTGTAGGGCGCTCTATGGCGGGCGCGGTGGCGGCGGAGCGCCACTTATGGCTTAATCTCACTGAGATTCGCGATAAGGAGAAAGTTTTCCTTATGGACGCTCCGATTTCCCAGTCCGGATTGTTTGGGGAGGCGGTTAACACTGTGGTTGAGAAGTTTAGATCTGCAAAATCCCAGTCTGCCGCTCTTAAGCAGTTCATGCCGAGGAGAGCGAGGGACGCTCCTTCCCCCTCCCCCTCTCAGTCCAGAGATCGCCCCTCTTTCAAAAGAGAGTTTACCGCCCGGAGGAGCGACCAGAGTTATCCTCCACCCACCACGGTCTGGGGAGCTCGCGGTCGTCCATTTCCCCGTCAACGTCCTCACAAACGCATCGACCCAAAGCGGCCCAGCAAACCTTCTGCTTCGGCCACTTCGAGTCGCTCCTGACCCTCCGGTCAGAAAAAGGGGAGCTGCAGTTCACGACCGGGGCTGGGTCAGACCGCGCAAGCGTTTCTGCCCGCCCCCCACCAGCTCTCCCTATCCAGCTCTGTCATTTCCGCCGCCCAGCGCGCTTCGGAATACAGAACCGAATATATCCTCGCCTTTTCCGGCGCTGGAGGAAGGAGACGCTCTCTGCTTTCTCCCCTCACGTCTGATTGGCTCACCATCCGCCGCTCGTCCAGACGGAGACACATCCGGTCTTCTCCGGGAACCAGAGCGGCCCAGCCTTCCACTGCCTACTCCGCGCCAGGACGCCACGTGCTCTCCTCTGCGGATGGCCACACCCCCCTCAGAGGTCCAGCTCGACACCCCAACTCAGGTATGTCCACCGCACCTCATCATACCTCCCACTTTGTCAAATTTCCTCCTCGAGTGGAAACTTTTGCCAGGGATATCATCCTGGGTCCTCCGCACGATTCAGTCAGGCTACACGCTTCAGTTCTGTCGCAACCCTCCTCGCTTCGACGGGGTCGCTCAGACGGTAGTAAACAGCGCCTCTCAGGCTTCTGTGCTACAACAAGAGCTCTCTTCTCTCCTCCTAAAGGGGGCAATAGAGGAAGTTCCGGCAACAGAGGAGAAATGTGGCTTCTTCAGCCGTTATTTCCTTGTTCCGAAGAAAGACGGCGGTCTGCGTCCCATCCTGGACCTCCGCCGCCTGAACTTCGCCCTCTACAAAGGGAAGTTCAAGATGCTAACGCTAAAGACTATCTTGTCTCAGATACGTGCGGAGGACTGGTTTGTCACTATAGACCTGAGAGATGCTTACTTCCATATTCAGGTTGTCAGACGACACAGGAAGTTTCTCAGGTTCGCCTTCAAAGGGAAGGCTTATCAATACAAAGTCCTTCCCTTCGGCCTTGCCCTGGCACCAAGGACGTTCACGAAGTGTATGGATGCTGCTCTGGCCCCGCTGAGGCTCCAGGGCATCCGTATTCTCAATTACCTGGACGACTGGCTCATTTTGGCCCACTCCAGGGAGTTAGCCTGTCATCACAGAGATGTCGTTCTTCGACACGTTCAATCTCTTGGCTTGAGAGTGAACACAGACAAGAGCGTTCTTACTCCGGCTCAGCAGACCACCTTCTTAGGTGTTCGTCTGGACTCCGTTCCGATGCAGGCCCGTTTGGCCCCTGCTCGGATTTCCAGTATCACAACATGCTTGGTCCGCTTCAGGCTAGGCCATCATGTTTCTGTGGGTACGTGTCGCAGGCTCCTGGGTCTCATGGCCGCAGCTTCCCCGGTGCTTCCCCTGGGACTGCTCCATATGAGGCCCTTCCTCTGGTGGATGAAACGCTCAGGGGCTCGGTCAACAGGATCGGCCCTTCGCCTATTGAAGGTGTCACGCGGCTGCTTTCGTGCCCTATCAATGTGGCGGGACCCTCTTTTTCTTCAGAAAGGGGTCAAGATGGGGGCTGTTTTCCGTCGCCAAATGGTTACGACGGACGCCTCTCTTACCGGCTGGGGTGCGGTATTCGAGGGCAGACCAGCTATGGGGATCTGGGAGGGGGAAGTTCTCTCCTGGCACATAAATTGCCTGGAGTTGAGAGCGGTATCCCTGGCCCTTCAGCATTTTCTCCCCTCACTCAGGGGGCATCATGTCATTGTCAGGACCGACAATATGGCAGTGGTGTCTCACGTAAATCGCCAGGGAGGATCACGGTCGCGCACCCTGGACAGGCATGCGCGCCGACTCCTCCTGTGGTCTCAGGACAAGTTTTTGTCCCTGAGAGCAGTCCATGTACCCGGAGTCTTGAACCTCGCTGCAGATTATCTGTCGAGACAGAAGCTCCGGTCAGGGGAATGGATGCTGAACCCTCAAACTGTGTCACAGATTTGGGAGATGTTCGGGAAAGCGGAAGTGGACCTCTTTGCCTCGAAGGAGTCGTCCCAGTGTCGGCTCTGGTTTTCTCTGAGCTCTCCGGCCCCGTTGGGGATAGATGCGTTCGCGCATCCATGGCCCAATCTGAAACTCTATGCGTTCCCGCCCATCAAGCTGATTGCGGCGGTTCTGTACAGAGTAAGGGAGAGTGGGGCCAGCCTCCTGCTGGTGGCTCCACACTGGCCATCCCAGACTTGGTTCTCGGAGATGGTTCTCCTCCTGGACTCCTCCCCATGGGAGATACCGGTCAGGAAGGACCTTTTGACACAACTTCAGGGCAGGATTTGGCACCCTCACCCGGAGATTTGGAAGTTGTGGGTATGGCCCATCAAGGGCCAACGATACTAAACGCTGGTCTTTCTGCAGACGTTCAGGAGATCATTGCTAATGCGAGAGCCCCCTCCACAAGGAAGCTCTATTCCTCCAAGTGGAGGGTCTTTGAGTCGTGGTGCTCGACTCATGCAGCGGATCCAGTTAACTGCCCGGTTGGTTCAGTTCTGGAGTTCCTGCAGGAGAAATTTGCTGCTGGAGCAGCGGCCACCACCCTTCGGGTCTATGTCGCAGCTATAGCTGCCGGTAGGGAGTCGGACGAAATCCCGCTAGGCAAGCATAGACTGGTTTCATCTTTCATGCGAGGGGTTAGGCGCCTGAGACCGGCACGCTCCCCTGGTATTCCCTCTTGGGACCTCTCCGTGGTCCTTGAAGGGCTAACTTTGGCTCCATTTGAGCCTTTGGAGTCAGCTCCTGAGCGAATTCTGACTCTCAAAGTTGCTCTTTTGTTAGCTCTATCTTCTTTGAAACGAGTGGGCGATCTACAGGCTCTCTCTGTTAGTGGGACCTGTATGGATTTTGCCCCTGGCTTAGTCAAGGTTACCTTAAGACCTAGGCCAGGTTATGTGCCCAAAGTTTTGTCCACGTCATTTCGCTCTCAGGTTATTACTCTTCACTCCTTTCACCCCCCTCCGTTTGACTCGGAGGAAGACGAGAAACTTCATTTGCTCTGCCCAGTTCGAGCGTTGAAGTGTTATGTTGACCGTTCAGACAGCTGGAGGAAATCTAACCAGCTGTTGGTATGCTTCGGTGCTGGCCGCCGCGGGCTTGCCGCTTCGAAGCAAAGGGTTTCCCATTGGGTGACAGAGGCTATTTCCTTAGCTTATGAGGTGCGTGGTTTACCTTCACCTCTTGATATTAGAGCACATTCTACCAGAGGTGTGGCTTCCTCTCAAGCACTTTTTAGAGGGGCTCTTTTGGAAGATATTTGTGTGGCGGCAGGTTGGTCCTCTCCGCACACTTTTGTGAGATTCTATAGTTTGGATCTCGACATGGCTCCGGGTTCGCATGTCCTGTCTGCTTAACCTAGTCATGTAGGTTATCTGGTGTTCTTTGAGCCAGATACGGCAGCGCTTTAGCTTGGCGTGTTTGGTATATCGTTCCCATTACGTCATTAAAGTGACGCAGCGTCGAGTGAACCTATGAAAGAGAACGTCTCAGGTTACTTGCGTAACCTATGTTCTCTGAGTAGGGAACGAGACGCTGCGTACGCTGCCAAGCTCTTCGCGCTGCCGACAGGCTTTCCTTTTCGGCAGAGAAATCTGAGGAGCAGATGGCGCGCGCGAGCGCTAATATAGGTGACTACGTCAGGTGGGGCGACGTGCGCGCCATCAGCCAATCAATTGGCGTGATTCTATAAGGGCTTCAGACAATCGGCACACCCAGAGGGCGTCCCATTACGTCATTAAAGTGACGCAGCGTCTCGTTCCCTACTCAGAGAACATAGGTTACGCAAGTAACCTGAGACGTTTCTCTTTATGTGCGGTGCAAGAAATCACTGGGAAAGCTGCAACGAGTCTTGACTCAATTCATGTTGGCAGATCTTGCTAGAAAAACAACAAACAAGAACAAGGCCACAATAAACTGAATTAAATCCAAATACTTTAGGCTAAAATTAAGACCAAACTATTGCAACCAGCACCTGCTCACTTTATAAGTCAAGCTTAAACAGCAAGCCCAAAACACTTATAATAAGTGAAAATGGAAACACTGCAAGAGTGTACACTGTGAAGCCGTCTTTCCAAGCATAAGCAAAACAAGACGATAACGAACATAACGATTCTTTTGTCTTTGTAATACTTCTTTGGTCAGAATAGCGGATGCCAAACACACGAGACGCCAGAATTTTGCTATGGTTACCACTTTGTCAATCAGCACGGTTTTCCACTAAAATATTAAGCAGCACAAACATTTTCAACATTGATAAGAATAATAATTTTTTTTTTTATCACCAAATCAGCATATTAGAATTTCTGAAGGAATGTGACACTTAAAAAGTCACTGGAGTAGAGACACTGGAGTAAAGGCTGCTGAAAATTCAGCTTTTTAAAAAGAACTGAACAATTATTACTGAAAAATATTGCAAAAAGTGTATTGACACTGGTGAAAAAAGGTTAGAAAAATAGAAAAGTAATTATGAAATAGTTTAAAAGAAGAAAAAAATTGCTTTGTGAGATATAAAGTCAATTGTGAAAACAAAGTCACTCTTTTGACTTTATATCTCATTGTGATTATTATATCACACAAGTTTTTTTGTTTTATTATTTGTAAATATTTTGTAAATATCTGTTCCTTGTTTCACAATTGCAATTTTTTATTCTTTTACACTGAGACTTAAATTGTTTCTATAATATACTGTCATAAATTAAAACATAGTATTTGTACAGTTTTCGGTTGTCAAATGTTATTGGAATATGTAAAAGTGTTAAAGTGTTTTCTCTGCTAGCCTAGGACACCTTGCTAGGACACCTGTTGAACTTGAGGGGAACGTCTCGGTTACATATGTAACCCTCGTTCCCTGAAGGAGGGAACGGAGACGTACGTCGGAACTGACCGACGTTTTGGGATCTGATCTCAGAGACCAATCTACTTCGAGTGTATTAAAAACGAGCCAATGGAGATTGGCATGCGATCCACGCATTCCACGCACCGCCCCGCAGCGCGGGTATAAATAAGGAAGTGGAATGCTTGATCATTGCTTTTTTCTGCTGAGGAGCAGAACTAGTGACTCGGCCCCCTAGCGGAAGCACAGCACCTGGCGACGGGACGTACGTCTCCGTTCCCTCCTTCAGGGAACGAGGGTTACATACGTAACCGAGACGTTCCCTTTCAGTCGGTCACGTTCGACGTACGTCGGAACTGACCGACGAATTGGGATCCCTACCAAAACGCCAGGGCGCTGGCCCTTCCAGCGTCCTGCTTGAGCGCACTGGACTGTCTTAGATGGTACGGAAGTCAGGGCTCCAAGCAGGGAGGTCAGTCACTGCTGTTTCTGCAAGACCCACTCAGTGTGACTATTGGATAACGCTGGGAAAGCGTGCCCATCTCGGGAGATGGTACGCTGCGGAGCCACGTCCTTCGTAGAAGGCTAGATGGCAGAATACACATAAGGACTAACCAGGCAGGGTAGTGCAACATATGGCAGTCTCTGGGGTGGTTCCAGCCTGGTCCCAGGGGGGAAAGAACACGCCCAGAGACGACAGAGGGGGCTCTGTCAAGGGAAAGACACGGGGCTACCCGAGTAGGGTAGCTGGTACCGTGGAAGAATACACATATGGGGTAGCCGTGAGGGGACCGCTACATATGGAACCCAGCCTACACACACGTTTCACAAGCATACGGGTGCAGGCCTGGCGTCAGACGGCCGCAACACCTGGCACCGCAGGGGTGACGGAGGAGCTCGACAGGGTTAGCCGTTTCCGGGGAACACAACTGGAGAAAATAGACGCACGTATACGGCCCAGAGGGCGGGAGTGGCGTTGCAAGCCGACACTTAGAACGGGCACTTAGCGCTACTGGCCACTGGGGGCGAGGATGCGGGAAGATACCGGCTCTACACGGAGGCTATAGAATCTAGCGAACGTGTTAGGTGTCGCCCAGCCCGCAGCTCTACATATATCTGTCAGCGAGGCGCCTTGAGCCAGCGCCCAGGAAGAAGCAACACTCCTTGTTGAGTGTGCTCGCAACCCGAACGGGCAAGGCACGTCTTGGGACTGGTAAGCCAA
The DNA here is from genome assembly GCF_949357685.1 of Gobio gobio. Taxonomy (NCBI): domain Eukaryota; kingdom Metazoa; phylum Chordata; class Actinopteri; order Cypriniformes; family Gobionidae; genus Gobio; species Gobio gobio. The sequence continues at coordinate 27,398,319 of NC_137106.1, read as the reverse complement.
GACGATAGCATCCACTATCCAGTGGGCTAACCTCTGCTTGGAGACAGCCTTTCCCTTCTGCTGGCCTCCGTAACAGACAAAGAGTTGCTCTGAGGTCCGAAAGCTTTGAGTCCGGTCGACGTAAGCGCGGAAAGCGCGGACGGGACATAACAAAGCCTGGGAACCACACCTGGGATGTGAATGGCACGAAGCGACCTCATGCTTCTGACTCCAAAGGAGGAGGTGGCGGGCGAGTTGGAACATGCAACGGGAGCGTAGACCACCCTGACGGTTGATGTACGCAACGGCCGCAGTGCTGTCCGTACGGACCAGTACATGCTTGCCACGTAGCGGCCCCTTGAGGCGGCGCAGTGCCAAGTGTACCGCTAACAACTCGAGGCAATTGATATGCCAATGCAATTGAGGTCCCGTCCACAGACCTGAAACTGCATGCCCGTTGTACGTGGCCCCCCAGCCCGTGGAGGAGGCATCCGTGAAGAGCACAGCATGCCTGGACACTTGTTCTAAGGGCACCCCGGCCCGGAGAAACGAAGCGTCGGACCACGGGCTGAAAGTTTGGCGGCAGTAAGGAGTCACTGGGACCCGGTACTGGCCGCTCTGCCACGCCCACCTCGGGACTCGGCCATGGAGCCAGTGTTGAAGCGGTCTCATATGAAGCAATCCGAGCGGCGTTACCGCGGCTGCAGATGCCATATGCCCCAGGAGCCTCTTAAAAAATTTCAGTGGGACCGCCGTCCTGTTCTTGAACGAATTCAAGCAGTTCAACACCGTCCGGACCCGCTCTTCCGTGAGGCGCGCAGTCTGGCTGACCGAATCCAGCTCCATACCGAGATAAGAGATCCTCTGCGTGGGACAGAGTTTGCTCTTCTCTCGGTTGACCCGAAGGCCCAACAGGCTGAGGTGACTGAGCACCATGTCCCTGTGTTCGCACAACTGCTCCCGAGACTGGGCGAGTATAAGCCAGTCGTCGAGATAGTTGAGGAGCGGAACAATGGCTGCCTCTGCGACTTTCGTGAAGACGTGAGGCGACAGGGACAGCCCGAAGGGCAAGACTTTGTACTGATATGCCTTCCCCTCGAACGCAAAACGTAGGAACGGTCTGTGTTGAGGAAGGATAGAGACATGAAAGTACGCGTCCTTCAGGTCGATCGCTGCGAACCAATCTTGGGGACGGATGCATTCGAAAATGCGTTTCTGCGTTAGCATCCGGAACGGGAGCTTGTGCAGGGCCCGATTCAGGATACGCAGGTCCAAGATTGGCCGTAACCCACCCCCTTTCTTGGGTACAATGAAGTAGGGGCTGTAGAACCCCGACTTCATATCGGCTGGAGGAACCGGCTCGACCGCGTCCTTCGCCAGTAGGACATCGATCTCTGACCGCAAGACCTGGGCATCGCTGCTCCGCACGGAGGTGAAGAGGATGCCCCTGTACTTGGGAGGCCGGCGAGCGAACTGAATCGCGTAGCCGAGTCTGATGGTACGGATGAGCCAGCGAGACGGCCTGGGGAGCTGAAGCCAAGCCCCCAGAGACCGTACAAGCGGGACCAACGGCACCACAGACGTACCCGGGGTGGGGCAGCGAAGTGGAATAGACAGACCCGACTCGGGAGGCCCGGAGGCGGCCCGGAGTGTTGTCTGAATATTCCAGGGTGGGGCAGAGTGTGGGTGAGAAGGCCCGGGGGCGTTCTCGGTGCCCACACTGCTGCCCCCTGGCGAGGGGGAGAGGGGAGGAAAGGAGTGGCAAGGCCCGGGGCCGTCGCGCACTGCCAACCTGGCCCTCTTGGGGCCCAGGGAAACTAGAAACTGCTCTTTTATTGAAAATGTGGGTACCGCTGGACTCCGGAGAGCCAGCGGCAGAGATGTTAAACCAGTCAGAGCCCCCTGGTCCTCCTCCGGGGGGTGGGAGAAGGATGCGGACATCATCTCCCTCAGAGCAGCTCCCGTCTTCCCTGGGCTGCCCGTCTCAGGGCCGCTTCCCCTTGCGCTTGCCGGCTGGTTTAGTGGGGCCCTGAGCGGGTTGGGCGCCTCCCTTACGTCCGGCACCCTGCTTTCCCGGTGGAGGCTGCTGCTTGGGTTTCGCAGGGGCGGAGGCGGACGCAGGGGGACGCCCTCAGCGACGAGCAGGCGGAGGTGCTGCCGACGACGACTGGGTGGAGGCAGCAGCGGGTCGTCGGGGCAGGATGTTTTTGATGGCCTCCGTCTGCTTCTGGGCCACCGAGAACTGCTGGGCGAAGCTCTCGATGGCATCGCCGAAGAGGCCGGCCTGACAGACAGGGGCGTTGAGAAACCGGACCTTGTCGGAATCACGCATGTCTGCCAGGTTCAGCCACAGGTGGCGTTCCTGGACCACTAGTGTGGACATCGCCCGACCCAGGGAGCGTGCAGTGACTTTCGTCGCCCGGAGAGCGAGGTCAGTCGCCGCACGCAGTTCCTGCATAACACCCTGGTCGGAACTACCCTCGTGCAATTCCTTTAGCGCTTTGGCCTGGTGGACCTGCAGGAGCGCCATGGCATGCAGAGATGATGCGGCTTCCCCGCAGGCGGTGTAAGCCCTGCTCGTGAGACCAGACGAGAACTTACACGCCCGGGAGGGGAGACGCGGGGCACTCCGCCAGTCTGCAGCGGTCTTGGGACACAGCTGCATCGCCACAGACCGCTCGACTGGGGGGATTCCCACGTAGCCCTTAGCCGCACCACCATCGAGGGTAGTGAGGACGGAGGAGTCAGTCGACCATGAGCGAGCGTTGTAAGGCGCTACCCACGATTTTGTGATCTCCTGATGCACTTCCGGGAAGAAAGGAACCGGGGGCGGGGCGCTGAGAACCAGCACGGGCCGTCCTGAGAAACCAATCGTCCAACCGCGAGGGTTCGGGACACGGTGGAGGGTTCCACTCGAGCCCGACACTCGCGGCGGCCCGGGAAAGCATAGCCGTAAGCTCTGGGTCGGACTCGGGCAACGCTGTGACACCCGAAGGGGGCAGCGCAGCCGAATCTTCATCCTCAGAGCCCATTAGCTCGTCCCCCGATGCTGCAATCGACAGCATGTCGTCAGCCGGAGCCCCAAAAGAAACGCCTGGGACCTCCCGGGGGAGGCCAGCGCGCTCTTCTGGAAGCTCCACCGGCGCAGCGGAGGGGGGAGGGGCCCGAGGAGCCATTTGACCCGTCGGGGAAGCCCTCACAGTAACCCTCAGGTCCCCACCAAGGCCATCAGCCAAAGTAGCAGCCCTCTGCTTTGCAGCGGGAGGACCACTAGATCGGGGGATGCGCAATGGTGCTCCGCCTCTTTCGAGGTAATGGAGTCTGGACCGTAAAACTGCGATGGTCATGTTCCCGCAATGGGAACATGAGTCATTCACGAACGCAGCCTCAGCGTGCTGAACGCCCAAACACGTGAGACAACGAACGTGACCGTCAGCTGGGGACAGATATCGACCGCATCCAGAAACACACGGTTTGAATGACATCTTGAAAAAGACGCAGGGTCAAACCGTGTTGCTCTTTTAGAAAGGAAAACTGCTCTTTTATGTGCTGAAGCACTCAGGGAGATGACCGCGGCACCACACAGTACAAAGGTGCAAGCCTGTGTGTGCACTCAGAATGGGAAACGCCCAGCGAACCAACAGCTGATCTCCGTCTGAAGCGGCACTCGCTGACGCGCCGTCACACCCGCACTGGAAGCAGCAGATCCTCTCACGAGACTCGTCTTGGAAAACACTCTTCGTAGAAACAGGAAGCATTCACTGTTCGGCTCCGAAGTAGAAAAAAGCAATGATCAAGCATTCCACTTCCTTATTTATACCCGCGCTGCGGGGCGGTGCGTGGAATGCGTGGATCGCATGCCAATCTCCATTGGCTCGTTTTTAATACACTCAAAGTAGATTGGTCTCTGAGATCAGATCCCAATTCGTCGGTCAGTTCCGACGTACGTCGAACGTGACCGACTGAAAGGGAACTGACTTTATACATTTACTAAAATCACCTTGACATTAGTTGGTTAAAATGAAGGAAAATGGCTCAGAAAAGTGAATTTAGTTTAGCCTTTTTTGACTGTTAATGCAGCTTGTTTTGATATTTGGTCTTGTAATGAAATGACATTCAGACATGGGTAAGTGTGACTTAAGTGTTCGAATGTGTCCATATGCTATTTTTAGCCACTGTATATATAGACGTACTCGACCGAGCTGCATTGTTCCACACATTCCTTTATACATTAACACTTCCTCAGCACTTTTTAACACACACACAGATTCCCACACAGAGTGGGAGATAGAAATACTTAAGTGTGTGTGTGTGTTGTAATGGAGGGGTTGGAGGATCATTTTCTGAAGTCACCCCCTTGGGATTTTATGCAGTGGAATTTTAATGGCTTTAGTTGATTGGCTCCTTTCCTGAAATATTTCCCCTTAATAGGTGTTTTCCGACAGGCAGGACATTGCAGGAATGTAAGGGGAGGGTTTTAAGGACTGCTGTGGAAATGTCTGGAGAAATGTCTCAGAATGTAACGTGTTTCCTGTGAGCCAAGCGCCATGGGTTCACTTTGTTAAATATAACACAGGCAAAGAAATTAGGATCTAAAACTGGTAAAAGGTCTGTCATCTTTGATGTGAGACAGAAGTGTTGATTTAAAGTTGAAATGCAAAAGATCCTTATCAAAGCTGGATCATAAAGCACAGATTTAACCATAGCAGTCTGGATCTGGCCTTCAAAAGTAACAAACCAGAACATATTTAAGATGGCTCCTGTTATATAGATCTTGATCAATTTTGTGCTAATAGATATCATATACATGTATCAAAGACACCAGTCAGAAAAGCACCTATATGAAAGTTTGAATGGATGGTCCTCCAACTATATTAAAGTTATAGTGCAGAAACATTTAACATACACACAGATACAATTATAAAAGTTATACAGAACCATAAAGGATTTGCTTTTTGTTTGTAGCGTCCACTGTGCCTACACGCATGTTTGCTGGAGAGACTTATTTGTGTCCGGGCTGTGGAAAGGCAGTTTATTTCGGTGAGTCCATTGAATCAAAACTATGACTTTTTTTAGACATTTGAGAACTTTCAGGAATGTGTGTGTGTGTGTGTGTGTGTGTGTGTGTGGTCCTGGCATTCCCTATGTTTCAGGGACCAAATGTCCCCACAAGGATAGTTATACCAGTACTTTTTGACCTTGTGGGGGCATTTTTTGGTCCCCATAGGGAAAACAGCTTATACAAATCAAGTATTTTGAAAATGTAAAAATGCAGAAAGTGTGCGTGGTTTTGTGCTGTGGTAAATATGTGTGCAGCACACTGTCTGACCACTCTGAGACTTTAGATAAGTTTAAGGTCCAAGTCAAAGGTCAGTGTTGTTTATGATGGTCACTTGCCATTTACACTTGAGTTACAAAATTTGAACTTTGTGGTTCTTTTCTAGCTGTATATTTTTGTCCCAAACAGAAACTAAGTTACAAATTTTATTTAAAATTATATATTATTTTTTATTTATTTATACATGTATTTTATCAAATTATATATTTGAAATAAATTCGATTGATATTTCAAATAAAAAATATTCCAAATTGTAAATACATTTCTTTCTCTTTTTTTTTATGGAATATTTTTAGTTTTTTATAAGATGCAGATTGTATATATACTTATTTTGTTTTGAATGTATAATCATTAAAAAGCACTGTATTAGACTGATATGATGTAATGTGGTGATGTCATGGTCTAATGCTTCAGCTGAGAAGGTGATGTCACTGGGTCGCAACTGGCACAGACCTTGCCTTCGCTGTGTGAGGTGCAAGAAAACACTGACCCCTGGTGGTCATGCAGAGGTACTCATAAACACATCACACAGCCTACTGCTTTGCTTCTATGACACAATGATATAGTAATCATTTATTCGGACTCCCTAATAATATGCTCTATAATTTTCTCAATTTTCTGCAGCACGAGGGTAGCCCGTACTGCCATGTGCCCTGCTATGGGTACCTTTTTGGACCAAAAGGTGTGAACATTGGAAAGGTGGGCTGTTACGTTTACGAGAAAGAAAATGCAGAGAATGAAATGCCAAGTGAACGTTAAGTCATAAAGGAAAGGCTCTTTTTCAATTTGGTACAGAAGTATGTTTTTTTTTTTTTTTTTTTTACATTAATACAATTGTATGGTGTAAAGGTTTATTTTCACACAGTCAGATATTTGCATGTATTCTAATTGATAAAATGGCCACTGGCATCTTAAAAAACTTTTCATATAAAACAGTCCCCACTCAAACACACACACGCTCTCTCTCTCTCTCTCTCTCTCTCTCTCTCTCTCTCTCTCTCTCTCTCTCTCTCTCTCTCTCTCTCTCTCTCTCTCTCATATTGTTTTGTTTTTCTCTTTCACAAACACAGATTCACAATTTAAATATATTCATTCACATTTAATCTTATTTAGAAAAAATCTCTGTAATTATTACATGGCACTGGAGAAATGTTTAAATCTTTGTGTAACTAATAAAAAATATTTAAATTTTTGTGTACATTTACTGTCTTGGGAAAAGATAAAAGATTGGTTAAAGATTGAATGTACGCAAATCTCAATGGTCTTCAGTGGGTTCATTCATTTTCATTTTCTCCACATCCTCCTGCTTCCTATTCAATATGATAAAAACACATGACTTGGTTAATTAACAACTTTAACTTTTCTTTAAGTGTTTTTAATATTACATGTACCTATATTGATCCCAATATATCTTAATTCAAGCTAATTCTCTTAAAATAATCTAAAAATATGGTATCATGTTTTACATGCTTTATTCAACATTACTCCAATGTTCAGGTGTGTGTTGAATACAAGTGTTCTATAGCTGCGTTAACAAAATATAGGTTATGACTCACCCAGTACCCTCGACATCCTCTATAGTCTCGGGAAGACACCTGCCTCGTGTCTCAGGTAGCTGCCAAGCTACCAGACAAGCGACGAGTGCCACAGAACACAGGACGGTCTGAGAAAAGTGGCCCCAGAAACTGTCCAATAGCAGGACTAGAGGAGCCACAGACACACCCAGGCGAGCCAGGAACGAGTTATAGCCCATCCCATTTTGCCTATTGGACCCAATCAAATAAATTATTTATTTATATATTATGCACTAACATATATTTTGCAGTCAATTATTAATAATGTGATTTATGTTGTTGAAAGAAATCTCTTATTCTTACCAAGGCTGCATTTATTTGATCAAAAATAAAATCAGTAATATTGTGAAGTATTATTACAATTGAAAAAAACTTTAATATATTTTAAAATGTAATTTATTCCTGTGGTGGCAAAGCTGAATTTTCAGCAGCCATTACTCCAGTCTTCAGTGTCGCATGATCCTTGATTTGATGCTCAAGAAACATTTATTATTATTATAAATGTTGAAAACCGCTGTGCTGCTTATTTTTTATTTTTTTGCGAACTGTCCGTGATACAGTATCAATTAAAAGTTTGTGGTAAGAAAGATTAAAAACTGTATTCAGCATTGATCAAAAATTACAGTAAAGACATTTATAATGTTAATTTCTATTCAAATAAATATTGTTCTTGTGAATTATTAAGCAGCAAAAACATTTTTCAACATTGTTAATTACAAGAACCATTATTAATGGGTAATTGAGTACCAATATAAGTAATGTAAATATAGCATTTTAGATAATAGCCTAATAATATAAAAAAATAAGTAATTTAAAGATTTTTGTTTTAAGTGTAAAAGAGAAGTTTAATCATATGACAGTTCTGTTACCTGAGAACAGTTGGGTAAAGCTCCGAACTGTATAATACAATTGTCGAAAAAGCAGCAACTGCGAAACCTTTACCCAGTACTGCCACCACTGTACGACCAATCCACTGATCTGAATGTGAAAGAGATGATATTAAGCACAGTGTGTGACTGAATAAACATATAAGATTCTTCTAGTGCCCATACTGGTAAGTATAGTTTCCCACAGAGTTCAAGTTGACCAACGCTACAATTCTATTTGAACAACAGGGTTTTCCTACTTTTATGTAATCGACTGAGCAGCGTCCCATGTTTGGAATTTTTAAGTTAGCCTATTCTTTCTGCAGTTACATTGTTATGGCAGTAGATGGAGGCAAATGATTGTCTTTCATTCAATCAATCAGTCACTCGTACACACTGTACTGTTGAAATTGCTGATTTATTCAGGAACGAAACAAGGTAATGTCTTTATGAGTGAGTCATTGAATCACTAATTCAAATGCTGATTCATTCAGGCACAAAATACTTACTACACCAAACCACACCACAACTTTGCTTGTATGTATGTGCACAACATTTCGCTGTGGCTGTTTGAAACTGTTTTCGTTGGCGAAGCAAAAATCAGCAAAAAACAAGATAACTGACAGTATTGTGCCTAAAATGTAGGCCTAATGTAATCTTAACATCTTGTTTGTTCATCTGTTGTATAAAAATAATAGTGCTGTTTTAGATATTCAAGAACAACAGGACTCTTGCTCGTGTGATATTGTGTAATCAGGTTGGTTTTGCCAGTCTCACCTTTGGGTATGAATATGTTGATCATAAGACTGATTCCAGCCAATAACTGCGCTCCTGCTTCAGTTTTACGTCTGCCAATCTTCTCCAGCAGGTAATATACAATCAGTTTAGATGGAACCTCAATGGCTCCATACACAAACTGAGTGAGGTACATATTTAGTCCAAAGCCTGTGATGTTGAGGCTTATACCATAGGTCACAGTGGCAACACAAAACCTGCAAGAGGGGAAAACCATTAATAGATTATTTATTATTCAAACAATAAAGTCTGTCCATGTTCTCTAATCTAGTGTCGCTGAAGGCTAATGGAGTGCAACAGCCAGGTTCCAGAAGTAAAAATCCCATTCATTTTGTTTACAGGGAAATAGATTGTGAAAATAACTTGCCAATTGTTAAAGGGTTAGTTCATCCCATAATTTACTCACCCTCAAGCCATCCTAGATGTATATGACTTGACTTCCTTCTTTCAGCCAAACACAATCAGAGTTATATTAAAAATTATCCTGGCTCTTCCAAACTTTATAATGGGAGTGAATAGTAACTTTGATTTAACTTTAGAAGCCAAAAAAAGTGCATTCATCCATCATAAAAGTAATCCATATGTCTCCAGGGGGTTAATAAAGTCCTTCTGAAGCAATGCATTTTGTAAGAAAAACATCCATATTTATAAACTATAATCACTGGCTTCCGATAACAGCCGTATGCAAGTCAAGAAGAGTGACCTAAAGACAGTAGAAAAAAGGTATACACTGCCCTCCTCGTTTCAATGGTGTGATCCCCACTATACCGTTAAACTAGTGCAAGTGCATGTGCTGTCACAAGAGCTGCAATCTCTTCTGGGGCCATAGAACATGTTCCCCTCCAAGACAGAGAGTCAGGCTAGTACAGTCGGTACTTTCTGGTTCCCAAAAAAGATGGGGGTTGCATCCGATTTTAAATCTTCCCGGCTTGAATCATTCTTTCAAGACGTTCACGATTGGTTTGTCTCAATTGATCAAGGACATACGCTTTCACATTTAAATTCTAACATAACACAGGAAGTGTTAACAGTCTCAAGAGCTTGCGAGATCCTCACTCATCTTGTCTCTCTGGGGTTGAGATGCAACGCCAAGAAAAGTGTTCTATCTCCCGCCCAAAGGACAACGTACATAGGGGTAAAAAGAGACTTGATCACCATCGGGGGCACAACTGTCTCCCGCTCGTGTCGAGACCATTTTTAACACCCTAAACAACATCAGACTAGGTCAGGACATTACTGTTTTAAAAAAAAATTCTAGGTCTCATCGCAGCTGTGTCCATGGTGATCCCTATGGGGGCCTTTAGCACATGAGACCGCTTCAGTTGTGGCTCAAAGCCAGGTGTAAATCCCCAAAGGCAAATAAGGGCAAGGACACGCTATGTGCTTTGTGCCTTCCTAAAAAATTATGTTTATGGTAATGCACTGAATACTTTGTGAAATTTCTAAAATCCATGTTTATGATAAGGATTTGTTCCCTTTTTTTAATGTGGCTCAAACCCCGGTTCCTCACCCTGGTCCCACTCTAGGTGCGTGCTGTCATTGTGAAATGCTAATGACAGATGCTCTCCGTACGGACTGGGGAGCGGTCTTAGGAGGCCGTCCAGCCAAGGGGATCTGGTGAGATTATCATCTCAATTGGCACATCAATTGCCTCGAATCGATGGCTTTATTTCTGGCCCTGAAGTACTTCCTCCACCAGTTAAGGGGCTACCATGTCCTAGTACGGGTGGACAACACTACAGTATCAGTGTCCATGCCAGCAGACTAGTGCAGCAGGTTCTGCTTTAAGTTCAGGACAAGTTCCTGTCCTTTAGGGCAATTTACATCCTTGGAAGCAGATTTGGGAAAGATTTTACAAAGCCGGAGATGTCCTCTTTGCTTCTCAAGGGACAGCGCAATGTCCCCTCTGCTTTTCTGAATCACCCGGGAATGCCCCAGGAATGGTGAAAGCTATTTTGCATCCTCATCCTGACTACCTGCCTAAGGTTCCATTCTCAACCATACATCCGGTCACTCTTGAAGCCTTCTGTCCTCTGCTTTTCATTAAGCTAGGGGAAACTTCACTGTGTCCAGTCCGTGCTCTTCAGATTTGCGTCCACCGCACTAGCCAGTGGCAGATGTCAGTGCAACTTTTCATTTGCTACAGGGGTCGTAACCAGGGGGTGGCTGCCACCAAGCAAACAATGTCACACTGTTTGAGGAATGCCATTGTTCTAGCCCACGAGGCACACGGTCAAGCTTCGCCTCTAGAAGTTAGGGTTCATTCTACCAAGGGGTTTGCTTCCTCTAATTCTTTGGCAAGGGGCGGTCCCTTGCAACAAGTATCTGATGCAGCAGGCTGGTCCTCTCTGCATACACTTGAGCATCCTTGAGTCAACCTCTCAAGCTCATGTCTGAAACCTCTCGCATGCTTGTGAGCACACACTACACAACCGTGAGGGGTCCAGACACTTCCAGTGTGGTGTTGGTATTCTCATTCCCATAGCGGTAACTCAGCTCAACATAGAGAGAATCTTTTAAAAGGGAACGTCTCGGGTTACTTGACTGTAACCCTGTTCCTTGAAAAAGCGAGAACGAGATGCGCTTCATTGCCGCACTGAGGATGTGCCTGGATGTCTCTTCAGACAAAGTTATACCTAAAGGGTGCACCTGTTGCACATCTATTTGTAGCCTCTGACGAGTGATTTTTATTATTGATGTTTTATTCAATTTAAATATCCAAGAAGAATAAAAATACAACATAACTTTTAGATACTGTATCAATATGAATATGGGATGGACATCTGTTTTGCTCATCTTTGCTTGCTTCTTTGAATACATCTTGAGTAAAACATCTCTATATTTAATGAAGCACATACAAACAAGCTTAACCGGAAGCAATGCAACCTGTTTTAAAGAATATGGAAGTTTGTTGCGCATAACCCCTGTTACACACCATATGGTTCCTGTGAGTAGAGCCAGTCTCCTTATCTTAGGGGTTCTGACAAGATCCAGGTACGAATAATTTTTCTTTCCTTGATCTGTTACTATGACAGAAAGAGCCTATTGAAGAAAGACAGCTATAGTTAGCCGACCGACAGACAATTGTTTTAAAGTGACCATTTGTCAATCCAGCATGTACTGTAAGATATAAAATCATATAAGATATATTTGCTCACCTCAGGTTTGATTCTTGAGATAACTTCCTCCTTGCGATTCATGACAGCACATTTATGAAGATAATAATGAGCTCTTTCTGCCTTCCCATTGGCTATTAGCCACCGAGCTGACTCTGGAACCCACCTAGATAAGAAACATTTGCTCTATAAAACATTGTTAGGGGCTGTTCAGACAGAATGCATTTTTTTGCATTACACTCCTCTGCTTTTCCATAGTTTTCTAAGTAAACATGCACTAGACAGATGTGTTTGATAGTTGTGCTTGTGTCTTCTGCATGCACCGATGCTGCGTCTGAAAGCGCATACTAAGTAGGTACTACCTTTGGTTTGAAATTTACTTAGCAACTGTAAAAATTCATTTTCTATATAGTATGGTGTAGGAATGAAATTCATATGTTAAATTAATGTGACCTATGGCGTGAGTTGCATTGCTTCACTGCCATTCACAAATCCTCTCCTGTGGCCTCATGGGATTGTTGTCTCCAGTGGATGTGCACTTCAGAATTCTGAATAAGTAGGCCATCCGGGTATACTTGGACACAGGACATGCCTCTAGACATAGGCTGTACTTACTCATTTGTGCTTTTAATTAGAATATGTAAGGCCTATTACCACCAGAGGACTGTGCACAGCAGTAAAGGTGAAGTGACAGCCACTGTCAGCCATCTCCAGTCTCTGATACAGAACGCAATAAGAGACAATGAGGTGCTCCCAACAGCCCATGCCATACTGTCAATTATACATACTAGTCTCCTGTGCTGAATGTCCACCCACTCCACATCTGGAGAAAGACACATATATACGATAAGGCCCTTTTACCTTGTTTTTATATTAACTTTCAATTATAATCTGAGGCCTTGAGACTGAGAGAGAGAGAGGTTCTTACTGAGTACGGTTGAGACGATAACAATGCCAGTGATGGTGAATCCACTAAAGAATCTCAGCACTGCAAACATGATGAAGGAGGAAGAAAAGATGCTGGCCAATGCAAAAGCCATTCCTGATATATACGACACCAGCAGCATTGGCTTACGTCCAAATCTACATGCCAAAGAGAGTATATGTTTACAAAACATTTCATGCTTGTGGCTGTGTTCATAAAATGTAAATCATTTATAGTATTTATTATAATACACAGTTCTGTTTTTAATGAAACGTCACCTGTCACTCATGCCACCAAAAAAAGCTGCTCCAAACATCACTCCGACGAAGAAGATGGTGGCCACAGCTTTGTTTAGACCTCTGTTATCACATACTAGATCCCACTGTGAAATGAAGAGAGATGGAAAATTACTTTTCTTAAACAGTTGCGATGAACTGCTTCATGAACTAAAAGACTTTCAAAACTAGATGTGGATGAAAGACACTTTTATCCAGTGACCCTTTTTTTTTTTTTTTTTTCATGTCACATTACCCCTCAAATTGCCCAACTAACGTCTCGGTTACGTATGTAACCCTCGTTCCCTGAGGAGGGAACGGAGACGTACATTAGTGACTAACGAATGGGGGTTTCGCTTAGAAGCCAATCATCTTCTTCGTATTCAACAGCGCCCAATGGCAGTGCCAATGCCATGGGCATGCGGAATTTGCATGCGTAACTCCGCCCCACCTCGTGGGTATATCAGGAAGTACGCTGGCAACATCGCATTATGTTACTGCTGCAGGAGCCAAGACTGAACTCCGCGTTCCAGGCAGCACAGCTGACGTGGCAAAGGAAACGTACGTCTCCGTTCCCTCCTCAGGGAACGAGGGTTACATACGTAACCGAGACGTTCCCTTTCGTTCAGTCACTACGACGTACGTTAGTGACTAACGAATGGGGGATCCTATTCAACAACGCCACTCGGCTGTCATCCAGTGCCCTGCGTAAGTGTGAGACCCGCCACTTAAGGCCGTAGGACTCCCACTTAACACAGGATTACCAAGGTACACTGGGAAGCATATCCCAGTGAGGGAATGCCAAGATGCCTACCGTAGGGAGGACTTAGAGAATACACATATGACCCGCTGAGGGTTGCATATGGAAGATCTCTAGGGTACCAGCCGAAGGTGGATTTTTAACCCTAGGGGTGGCAGGGACTTGCCAAGGGAAAGACACCTGCTCACTGAGGAGGCTTACGGTGGGAATACTCGTGTGGGGGTCGCCGGAGGGGAACCATGCACACGGAGCACCTGGCCGGACATGAGGGTCTGGGCTCGAAAGGGCAGACTGAACTGATGTCGGCGTAAGCAGTGCTGGAGGAGCTCAGGGCTCTCGGGGAGCTCACCTGAGGAAAATATCGCACGTATCCAGTCCTTGGAGTGGAATGGCGAGCAAGCGAAGACACCTGAGCCTGGCCCATTACCGGCCACCCGTAGGGGCGAGTACATAGTCGGACACTGGCTCCACTCGGAGATTGTAGAATCTGGCGAATGTGTTGGGTGTCGCCCAGCCTGCAGCTCTGCAGATGTCTGTTAGCGAGGCGCCATGCGCTAGAGCCCAAGAGGAGGCCACACTCCGGGTGGAGTGTGCCCTCACACCAAGGGGACATGGTCGGCCTTGCTGCTGGTATGCCAAAACAATGGTGTCCACTATCCAGTGAGACAACCTCTGCTTTGAGAGAGCGCTTCCCTTCCGCTCTCCACCATAACAGACAAAGAGCTGGTCTGAGGTCCTGAAACACTGCGTCATGTCTACGTAGGCGTGGAGAGCGCGTACTGGACAGAGCAATGCCAAGGCGTGGTCTGCCTCCTCCAAAGGCAGCGCTTGCAGGTTCACCACCTGATCTCGGAACGGAGTGGTAGGAACCTTGGGCACATATCCGGGCCGGGGTCTCAGGATCACGTGAGAGTTAGCCGGCCCGAACTCAAGGCACGCTTCGTCAACCGAAAATGCTTGCAGGTCCCCGACCCTCTTAAGCGAGGCCAATGCGGTCAGCAGAGCCGTCTTCATAGACAAGAACTTAATCTCGGCCGACCGCAAAGGCTCAAAGGGAGGCCTCTGCAGAGCACTTAAGACTACTGAGAGGTCCCAAGAGGGAACGAGAGGAGAGCGAGGAGGATTCAGTCTCCTCGCCCCCCTCAGGAACCTGATGATCAGGTCGTGCTGACTTACCTTTTTGTCTCCCAGGAGATCGTGGTAGGCAGATATTGCGGCCACGTACACTTTAAGGGTGGAGGGAGACAGCCTTCGCTCCACCCCCTCCTGGAGAAACGATAGCACGGACCCGATCGGGCATTTCCAGGGGTCTTCTTGGCGGGAAGAGCACCATGTGACGAAGAGGTTCCACTTCAACGCGTAGAGACGTCGTGTAGACTCAGCTCTAGCGGAAGTGATGGTAGCGACCACCGCAGGTGGAAGGCTACTCAAACCTACCGTGTCCCGTCCAGAAGCCACACGTGGAGCTTCCAGAACGCTGGACGCGGGTGCCAAAAGGTGCCCCGTCTCTGAGTAAGGAGGTCCAGTCTCAGAGGAATAGGCCAGGGAGGGGCTGTCGCAAGGAGTAAGAGTTCTGGGAACCAGGTCTGGCCGTGCCAAAGCGGGGCGACCAAGACGACCTGCTCCTTGTCCTCCCTGATCTTGCACAGTACCCGTGCAAGAAGGCTCACTGGGGGAAATGCATACTTGCGTAGCCCTGACGGCCAGCTGTGCGCCAGTGCATCCGTGCCGAGGGTGCCCTCGGTCAGGGAATAATACAGGGAGCAATGGGAAGAGTCCTGGGAGGCAAACAGATCTACCTGTGCGTCGCCGAACCGTTCCCATATCAGCTGGATCGTCTGGGGGTGGAGTCTCCACTCTCCGGGGAGAGGCTGAAACCGTGAGAGCTCGTCGGCTGCACAGTTCAGGTCTCCAGGGATGTGGACAGCACGAAGGGACCTCAGGCGCTTCTGACTCCACAAAACGAGATGGCGGGCGAGTTGAGACATACGGTGGGAGCGTAGACCGCCCTGGTGGTTGATGTACGCTACTACGGCCGTGTTGTCTGTCCTGACTAGCACATGTTGACCCCTCAGCAACGCTCGGAAGCGGTGCAGGGCGAACCGTACTGCCAGTAACTCGAGGCAATTGACATGCAGAAGGCGCTGGGGTCCTGTCCAGGAGCCCGCGGCTGCTTGTCCATTGCACATGGCACCCCAGCCCGTGGATGATGCATCTGTTGTCACAACAACATGCCTGGAAGCTCGTTCTAAGGACACTCCGGTCGTAGAAAACTGAGGTTCGACCACGGGGTGAGTGTCTGTAAGCAGGCCCGAGTCACTTGTACCCGGAGCGTGCCAGACCGCCATGCCCATCTCGGGACTCGATCGCGTAGCCAGTGCTGAAGCGGTCTCATATGAAGCAATCCGAGCGGCGTTACCGCGGCTGCAGATGCCATATGCCCCAGGAGCCTCTGAAAGTGTTTCAGTGGAACCGCACTCTTGCCCTCGAGTTGTCGAAGGGAAGTCAGCAGAGACTGCGCGCGCTCGCTCGAAAGCTGCGCGCACATGGCGACCGAGTCGATATCTATACCGAGAAAAGAGATCCTCTGCGCGGGGCAAAGTTTGCTCTTCTCCCAGTTGACCCGAAGGCCCAGACGGGCTAGGTGATGGAGCACCAAATCTCTGTGTCCGCAAACCTGCTCTCGAGAGTGACCCAGTATGAGCCAGTCGTCGAGGTAGTTCAGGATGCGAACCCCGTGCTGCCGAAGGGGCGCAAGGGCTGCCTCTGCAATCTTCGTAAAGACGCGAGGGGACAGAGATAGCCCGAATGGTAGAACTGCGTACTGATATGCCCGCCCCTCGAAAGCAAACCGTAGGAACGGTCTGTGTCGAGGCAAAATGGAGACATGGAAGTAGGCGTCCTTCAGGTCGATCGCTGCAAACCAATCGTGTGGACGAACGCATTCGAAAAGGCGTTTCACTGTCAACATCTTGAACGGAAACCGGTGAAGGTAACGGTTCAAGACGCGCAGGTCCAGGATTGGCCGTAGCCCACCGGTCTTTTTGGGTACAATGAAGTACGGGCTGTAAAACCCGCAATTCATCTCGGCTGGAGGGACAGGTTCGATCGCACCCTTCGCCAGTAGGGTGGCAATCTCCGCTCGCATGACGGGGGCGTTGGCCCCGATCATGGTGGAACGGACTCCCCGGAAGCAGGGAGGAACCTGCGCGAACTGAATCGCGTAGCCGCGCCTGACGGTCCGCTCGACCCAGCGGGACAGCCCTGGAAGCTGAAGCCAGACATCCAGAAACTGCACCAGCGGGGTCATACGGTGTACAGACGTACCCGGTGTGGGCTTGCAGCGATGCAGCGTCACCGGCCCGGACATGGGAGGCTGTGGGGCGTCCCGGTGCGGGGGCACGGTTGACAGCTGCGTCCTGACAGAGGAGACCAGGGAAGGTCTGCTCTGCCAGGAGGCTGGTGACAGAGTGGGATGCGAGTGGCGGGACCCGTGGGTGGCGCGCACCGTCATCACCGGACTCTGTGGGCTCAGGGATGGGAGTGTTAATTCTTTCTTTGACCAACATAGGGTGCTGCTGACCCGGGGGCCAGCAGCTGAACAAAGGATTCTCCCCCGGCCCTCCACCGGGGGAAGGAGTGGTCCTGCTACCATCTCCTCGAAAGAATTTCCCATCCCTGAGCTGTCCGTCTCAGGAGCGCCGCTTGGCCTGGCGTTTAGCGGGGCGCGGGGCGGCCTGAGGGGACTTGGACGCCTTCCTACGGCTTCCTCCGCGACCCGGCCCGGGTGAAGGCTGCTGCTTGGACCGGGTGGGAGGGGCGGGAGCCTTAGGAGGGCGTCCTCGGCGTGGAGCAGACTGAGGCGACTGTGCCGGCGGCTGGGTGGAGGCAGCAGCTGGACGCCGGGGCAGTACATGTTTGATAGCCTCAGTCTGCTTCTGGGCGATTGAGAACTGTTGGGCGAAGTCCTCAACCGCCCCGCCGAAGAGGCCGGCCTGGGATATGGGGGCATCGAGGAACCGGGTCCGCTCGGTGTCCCGCATATCGGCCAGGTTCAGCCACAGGTGACGCTCCTGGACCACATTTGTGGACATCACTTGACCCAGGGAGCGTGCGGTCACCTTCGTCGCCCGGAGAGCGAGGTCGGTGGCGGCACGCAGCTCATTTAAGAGCCCCGGATCAACTCCACCCTCGTGCATGTCCTTGAGGATCCTGGCCTGGTAGACCTGGAGGATCGCCATGGCATGCAGCGAAGCGGCAGCCTGCCCCGCGGCTCTGTGCGATTTCGACACCAAGGTTGATGTGAACCGACAGGCTTTGGAGGGGTGCTTAGGATCACCACGCCAGGTTGAAGCGCTCTGAGGACACAGTTGCATCGCAACAGAACGTTCAACTGGAGGGATCCCAGTGTACCCTTTAGCTGCCGCCCCATCGAGGACGGAGAAGGCGGAGGAAGCCACCGAACGGTCGCGGGAAGACAACGGGGACTTCCAGGACCGCGTGAGTTCCTCATGCAGCTCGGGAAAGAAAGGTATTGAGGGCAAGGACTGACGGGTGTCAGCGCGAGCCCCCAAAAACCAATCGTCGAGCCTTGAGCGTTCGGGACAGGGTGGAGGGTTCCACTCGATCCCTAAGCTCGCGGCTGCCCGAGACAACATGGCTGTCAGCTCTGGATCTGACTCGGGCAATGCTGGCACGCCCGAGGGCGGCAGCACAGCCGAGTCATCATCTCCAGAGGACTCGAGCCCACCTTGTGATGCGGTGATCGACATCGCATCCTCCTCCGGAGCGCCAAACGAGATGCGCGGGGGGGCCGGAGCCGGCCCCGCGATCTGCATCTGAACGCTCGCGGGTTGCAATGTGCAAGACGGGGGTGTGGCCCGAGGCATGAGCGTCGGGGCTTTGTTCCACACCGTAACCGTCAAGTCACCCTGACCACCAGCCGAAGTACTGGGACTCAGTAGATCGGGGTGTGGTAGAGGGGACTCTCACTTCAGTACGAAGGTCAGGGAGTCTTGACCGCAACACTGCGATGGTCATGTTCCCGCAGTGAGAACATGACTCATCCACGAACGCTGTCTGAGCATGCTGAAAGCCCAAACATACCAGACAGTGTTCGTGCCCATCAGAGGAGGAAAGCAACCGACCACACCCAGAAGTACACGGACGAGACATCCTGAAAAGGACGCGTCACGTGTAAGCTCTTTTATGAGAGGAAAGCCTCGCAGAGAACGCCGAAGCGCCCAGGGACCACACACCAGCTGTCTAGCGGACCACTGCGCAGATCAGCAGGCAGGCAGTATGATGATCACTGGAACGCGCCGTAACACCAACGCCTCTGGAAAGCTGCTCGTCTCGAAAAGCTGTCGAAGACTCAGATCAGGCTTGTAGGAGTGAAGAGATCCTCTTGGCTCCAAAGCAGAAACATAATGCGATGTTGCCAGCGTACTTCCTGATATACCCACGAGGTGGGGCGGAGTTACGCATGCAAATTCCGCATGCCCATGGCATTGGCACTGCCATTGGGCGCTGCTGAATACGAAGAAGATGATTGGCTTCTAAGCGAAACCCCCATTCGTTAGTCACTAACGTACATCGTAGTGACTGAACGAAAGGGAACAGATTTTTGAAAATTTTTCACATTTTTTTTTGGATGTGAAAGGCAAAGCAAAAAACTAGTTAGGTTGAGAATGAGCCATGAAAAAGTTGCTTTATTTGAAAAGATGTTACTCAGCACACGCAGTAATTTTTTTAATGTAATTGCGGAATTGCCAGCCAATAATTAAATACTAGAGACTTCAAAAATCATTTTGCTCAATTTAGACAATGTATTTGTATCTCTTGCATGAGCACTTAATCTCTTTTAAAAAAAAAACTATTTTCCTTTATTCTCTCCCTATTCTAGCTTTTGCTACTCTAAAGAATGTCCAAAAATCAAGCGTATATAGCGTTAGTTCTGGCAGGTCATGTTAGTCAAGCTATAGTCTACCTATAGGAACACAATAGGCTTGTTCGACATGATGCAGCGATGCGCAGACCGATCAGTGGCTGACTTGAAGCAGTGCATGCCGGTTAGAAATTATGTCCGACTTGAGACAGCGCAGACGCCACGTGACAGTGACGTATGGCATCAAAGTACCGCGAGAGCGATTCGAGAGCAGTCGGCTAATACAGCCGGTGCAGTTTCTCTAGAGCGGCTGCACCAGACTGCACGGACTCTGATGTCGACACAGCTGTTCCACGATTGGCCAGATTCACTGCATGACAGCGATCACGTGTGTTTCGTGTTTATTCCGCATTAAAGACGCATTAAATACTGGATGACGTGTAATTTTCTGCTATTAAATTCAGATAAAACGGAGGTGTTACTTATTGGTCCAAAAAACTGCCCACAAAACCTCTCGCAATACAATTTTACCTTGGAAGGATGTCCTGTCACTTTATCCACTACAGTAAAAGACCTGGGTGTTATATTAGACCGCAACCTGACATTCGAAAATCATATTTCATATGTTACAAGAACGGCATTTTTCCATCTTAGAAACATTGCTAAGCTACGTAACATGCTATCTATTTCTGATGCAGAAAAGTTAGTTCATGCATTCATGACCTCGAGATTAGATTACTGTAATGCTTTATTAGCTGGTTGTCCGGCATCCTCAATAAACAAACTACAGTTAGTCCAAAACGCGGCTGCTAGAGTTCTTACTAGATCAAGAAAATATGATCATATAACACCAATCTTATCATCTCTACACTGGTTACCTGTGAAGTTCCGTATCAATTACAAACTATTGCTACTAACCTATAAAGCCCTAAATGGTTTAGCTCCAGTGTATCTAACGGATCTTCTATCGCCCTACAATCCATCGCGCTCTTTAAGATCACTAAACTCTAGGCTTCTGGTCATTCCTAGGATATCCAAGTCCACTAAGGGAGGGAGGGCATTTTCACATTTAGCTCCTAAACTCTGGAATAGTCTACCTGATATTGTTCGAGGTTCAGACTCGCTGTCCCAGTTTAAAACTAGATTAAAGACGCATCTCTTTAGCCAAGCATTCACATTATAATCTTTTTATACTACAGTTAAATCGGATCAAAAGCATTAATATAATATTCTGAACAGCAGCTACGCTAATCATTTCCCATCTGCTTTTCTGTTGTTATCTCGGGACACTAGTCCCGAGGTAAATAGTTCATCAGCTCCAGTTTGTATCCAGCCTCTCATGGAGACTTCGGATGCCCCGACACCTGTGATGAGACGACTCCACGCCTGTGAAGAGACGACTCAACGCCAGCGTTGTTATGGCCTAGATTAATACACGATTGATTAACTTTTTCGAACATTATTCTTTAACATTGTCTTTTTAACATTTTTACTGTACATCTATGAAATGCACTTTCTGTAAAGCTGCTTTGAAACAATGTGTATTGTGAAAAGCGCTATACAAATAAATTTGAATTGAATTGAATTGAATATTCCAAAACCTTCAGTTCCACTAAAGCTCAGAAATCAGTTTTTTATAACAGTAAAACCTCCTTTAATGTAGACGCGATGTTATATTGTCATGTTTATCAAAATAACACGGATAAAAAACGTAGACCCCACTTCATTGATAGTGTAGGCTTATATGATGAACTTTATTCTTGTACAAACACACGCTGTGTTAAGCAGTGCATAAAGTATTACATGACAATAATGTCTCTGAAACATCCGTATATTGACAAATATTGCATTTATTTCACTTCAGCTGTGATAAAGTATGCAAACACAGCGTGTGCGTCACCATGGGAAGCAGAATGTGTCCGACTTCACGTCTCCGATGGCAGCTCCTCCACGCCTGCACGTGGCTACTCTCGCCGATTGGTTGCATCCAGCCGCAGCCAATGTCGAACACACCTGATGCCTTTCACAGCATGCATATATAAGCTCCTTCAGTACTATCAGCTGCTAACGCATTTCTCCGGAGCTAATTACCCTCCTCCATCCCCAGCTTCTCCTCTCATCAGTCTGGATTTGGCATTCTGATTCCCCCTGAATCAGACTAAATTCCCAAATTATGTTTGGCCCAGCATATTTGGCCCAGGCGATGAACTGGTTCCTTGTGTCCTGGTGGCGCTGACAGAAGGTTTTGAGGAAGAGGTTAATCTCCGTTTGTCCATATGCTTGGGGATGGTAGCTGGACGTCAAACTGACGGTCACACCTAGAAGTGGAAATAAAGCCTTCCAGACACATGAGAAATTGGGGTCCTCGATCTGAAACTATATCTTCTGGGATTCCAAAATTTCTAAATACCTGGTTAAACAATGTCTCTGCAGTTGCGTAAAGTTGACATCTTAGGACGAACCGCTTGATGTCTTTGGCCATGCCAGGCCACCAGTACCGCTGTTGTAGGAGCGAGAGGGTTTGAGTGGTCCCCGAGTGGCCAGTTCTAAATTTTAGTGCATAATCTGTAATCGAGCTCATACCTTGTCGGCGATGATAAAGCTGTTAGCTGACTGAAGAATTTCCTGTGGTACAGCCAAACACCTCCTTAAAATGTGCAACGAAACTTTGAAGAGACATGGTGGCTGGACCAGCTTCAAATCAGATTGTTTCGGCCCATTGAAGGACTTGACCAGATAGATGCGAAGAATATCTTAGATCGTTTGGTGGTAAACAGCTGAAGCTGCGCTTCCAGTGTGAGGGAATATTGTAAGAGGAATCCGTTGCAGTCCTCCTCCAGACCAGAGAAGGGCACTGGCTTGACTATGGGACTGGCAACACAGACAGGTGGAGTAGTAACTGTTGTGGAAGTGACGGTGCTCAGTGCTGCCCTGGGATCCACTAACTCTCTCCAGAGAGTTTCAGCTGGTTCCTGAAAAGGATCACGGTGATCTTGATCCATATGTTTTGGTCTGGCCTTCTGTCAGGATATACTCACTGGACAAGGTTAGTGAAGATCCAAACACACACTTTATTTGGGAACACAGGGCAGAGAATGGGGTGTAGCAGATGCACTTGTATCACAGTGAGAGATGGTAGATGAATAACAGTCTTGATGGTTGTCTTGCAGAGGAAATATGGACATGGAGAAACAGATACCTCAGCAGCCGGGATGAAAGCCAACACACTGGGATGAAGTCACAAGAAGACAGGAACACACCAAGGAGAACAGGAAAGTGAGTCTTTCCTAGTTCAAGGCCAGACAGTGATTGAAGGTGAGCTATGCAGTGCATTGCTGAGGTGATTGATGACAAGTGCGGGTGATAAGTAAGTACTACTCTGGTGACAGGGATGGCTGTGTGGTGGAAGTGAGAGAGCCTGGCTGACACTCAGTTTGCAATTGTAAAACGACATTTTTGCAAAATGCTAAACAGTTCTCTACATTTGCATTCGAAACTAACAGCTCTTGATTTTTATTTGGAAAACACTGCCATTCAAATGCCACACTTATCTTCACAATAGCACAAAATTCAAATTCTGCTGTAGCCTAAAGCAGCTCTAACAAGCCAATAGTGTCATTTATACAGTTCAAGTCAGTTCAGTGTTTATTCAGTTCAGTTCAATAACTGTAAAGTTCACCAATTGTGCATACATTTACTAATGTACAGTGGGTCACCGTTATTTTTCCTTGTTAGACATGTTTCTGGATCAACATATTTTGTTCATGTACATGTGAAGTCTATGACAAAATCCTGTGCACTCCACTGCACACAGAACCAGCAAAAGAAACAAGATGCAGTGTTTTACATTTTTCACATCCGTGTGGAGTTTGACGTGTATATGGCTAATCATTTGATGGGTTGAGTGAAGAGCTAATAGAAGTGTTTGCTTTTGCAAGAGATGTATAATATTTTGCATGATGTGTGTGTTTGGTGGTTTTGTGAGTAGAGTTTAGAGAAAAGGAGCCATAGTTTGAGAAATTGTAAGCCATTTTAAAAAAACTGCATTAACATTCGTTAATGTTAGTTAATAAAAATACAATTGTTCATTTTTGTTTATGCTGGTTCACAGTGCAGTAACTAATGTTAAGATATTCAAATTTTGAAATTAACATTAAGATTAAAAAATGCTGTAAAAGTATTGACATTGTAGGATTTTTCAGTGTACAGGCACATCTTACCAAGTAAGGTTTGCCACTTCTTCATTGAAATCTCACCTGTGTGGCGAGAGTGCTGATGAACGTGCTGTTGTCATACTCCCATCCATTCTGACACTCCACTACATGAAGTTCGGTGCTGTTGGAGGATTTTGTCAACAGATGTAACTGAGGATAAGAGAACATATGACAAGAAGCAGGAGTCCCATCTTCCTGCACTGGAATACTGACAGCCAGTCTCTGTTCCTGACTCAAATTCCCAAAAATTCCGTCAGCATCCAGAGAGCTGATGTCACAATGGTGAAACGGGATGGCGGCGATAAAGTTGCTTAAGAGAAAGTGGCACGGTATAGTGAATCGTCCTACAAAACTGATGCAAAGAATCATCTTCTGGAACCTGCCGAAGCCATTGATCTCCGTAATTAGATCATCAAACTTCATATTTTTTTACGATGCACAGACTCTCCTCTGTGTCTTCTTACAAAATGCTTGGTTTATGTGCTGAGTTTTTATGGGATATCAAAGGTTGGTAACTGGAAGTCAGATGCCGCTTGTACTTTGGTCATTAATAAAACTGCTGTGGTTGTATGTCTGTGTTTAAAGTGTGTGTGTGTCCATATCTTCAGATGATCTTCCAACCATAGTAGCTTGTAAGTAGGGGTGAATGATTTGTGAGTTGTTGTTAATGCTTGTAAAAGAGAGTCCCGCCATGTGCGCAGTTCACTTGGTTAATGCGTGTGGACATTGACGCCTTTCCTTACCAATGATAACTTGTCAGCAATTTCTACTCACACTAGCAAAGTTTGGGTAGTATACATGATTTGTTTTGCACATACATAAATCAATATATCATAAACAATTTCCTCTTTGTTGGAAACGGAGTTTGCCGAAAAAAGGCAAACTATGTCTCTGATTGTCATGAAACAGTATCTTCTCATTATTCTCTATTACCTTCACTATTATCCTTGTTTATTGTGAAAGGATTTGTGGTTCACAAAACTTCTATAGCAAGTGGATTAAATAAATGTTAAAGCCTTTAAATGGCCATTTTACATTGTGTGTACTTAAGAAAATAGGCCCAAAGAAATAAATCACTTCTAATAATATTCTTCTCTATAGACAAACACTTACATTCTGCATTTTATTAACACGTATTGATAAGCACCAGGGCATTATTCCAGATTACTGGTTAATAAGCAGTAAACTCAAGTTGCATAACATCTTCTGCCATCATTCCAGATGAAGCATTTTGATTAAAATGTACATATAAAGTTAGTAAACCAGTGCCAAACCTAGCTTTGATTTTGTCAACCACATTTCTTGGCACAACTTATTTGTTGGCCTGTAGAAATTTACTTGTGGCCGGTCTCGCATTGTGAACCCAATCAATTTTTGCTTTAAAGCAAAATATATGTTGATGAATTAATTATAAAATTAGCCTTTGGGCTATTTCTACTATAATATTCCCATATATGTGGAATAACGAGTTCACACAATTCTAAATAAAATGGCAAACACAATGAGAAAAACAAGCGACATCTCCCTTCAAATTTCTCTTTACATTTTTAATGAAATGATAACACATAAATAGGACATTTTATGGATAAAAAAAAGCAATTCTGCTATAGTTATGTGTTCTGCAAAATGAAATCATCTTTCCATTTCACCCTACTGCCTTCTTTTTCCTCCATTTTTCGATCTTGTAGTGGTGAGCCATCAGTGGCCTTCCTGCGAAGAGAAGCAAATGTTAATGTTTAAGGGTTCAGTTTCCTGGAAAAACAGACTAAACAGTTTTCCCACATAACCTCACCTGATTCCCTCGATATCCTCTATAGTCTCCGGCAGACACCTGCCACGTGTCTCTGGTAGCTGATAAGCCACAAAAGCAGCAACGAGTGCAATAGAAGACAAAAGGACTTGAGAGAAATGGCTCCATATATCATCTGATAGCAAGATCAGAGGAGCCACAGACACACCCAGACGAGCCACGAAGGAATTATAGCCCATCCCATTTTGCCTACAAGCAGCGTAACATTTCAATAAATACATTAGTTTTTTATGCTGGAGTACAACTAAAAAGGAAGTTAGTTTTCCTACCTTAACACAGTGGGGTAAAGCTCAGAACTGTACAAAATAACTGTACCAAAAGACGTGGCAGAGCAGCCTTTTCCCAGCACTGCTATCACCGTACGAACCACTGTCTTGTCTGAATGGCAAGAGACAACATTTTTGCACTGGATCTTTTCATCAAACCTACATTGTCATTTAATTTTTCATACGAAAAAAGTCAATGGCTCGGTTTCCCAGACAGGGCTTAGATTAAGCCAGTATTCAATTAGGACATTAAAGTAGCTTTTATAAATGTGCCTTAGAAGGTGCATCTTGAGACAAAACAATGGCAGTGACATATTTAAGATATGTCAGTGCAAGTTGCTTTCGGTTAAAACAGATCAAACAAGCATTTTAGTCTGGGACTAGCTTAAGCCTTGTCTGTAAAACCGGGGGAATAAGTTGTACATCTCTCACCTCTGGGTATGAATAAGTTTATCATGAGGCTGATTCCAACCAATAGCAAAGATCCAGCTTGAGTTATGTGTCTTCCAAACTTATCCAGCAGATAATAGATGCTCAATTTAGCAGGAATTTCAATGGCACCATACACAAACTGAGTGAGGTACATATTAAGTCCAAAACTTGAAATGTTGAAACTAATCCCATAGGCGACAGTGGCAACAGAAAACCTGTCAGCGGAAAACAGAAACATGTGCAAAATGAGATTAATCTGAACACCCTTTTACTGATGGCACTGTGGCTTGTGATTTGCAATTTGACACACCAGGTTATTCCTGTGAGTAAAGCCAATCTCCTCATTTTAGGAGTCTTGATCAGATCCAAGTATGAATACTTCCTGTTTCCTCGTCCAGTAACTATGATTTTAGCCAACTCCTAGACAGAGAGAGAAAAACAAAGATGCTCAGATTCTGTTATCAAACGGTGCTAAAGAAAAGGCAAGAAAACAAACACAGACCCTGACCCTATTAACACCATTGTAAACAATGTGTTTATTTTTTATTTTATTTTGACATTTGTTACATTTTCATAACTTGATCTTCCGGAGGAACGAAAGACTTCTCTCTGATGATGTATGCTGGACTTCTCCAATTATTTTGTCCTCTTTAACCTGCCCCTTTCTTACAATCAACTGCAAGCTTGCATTCAGATCTGCTTCCATCTAATCAACAACCTGCAATACATTTTTTGTTTCACTCAGATGTAAGACACAAAACAGAAGAAAAGATCTTTTGCTTCTTCTGTTACATCCCGTCCTTAATGTTACACTTAGAAAAACATCCCATGTTAGAAGTAAAATGTATTGCAGACTGCAGTTCACATTCACCTTTTCTAATGAGGGAGAAAGTTTTGCTGTGCTGACACATTGCTAGCAAAAATATGTTGGTGATATGTTTTAACTAACATTCTGGATTCTCTCACCTCAGGTTTTATTTTAGCAGTGCCTTCTTTTTTACGGTTCATAACAGCACATTTATGAAGATAATTATAAGCTTCATCCACCTTCCCATTAGCAATCAGCCACCGAGCCGACTCTGGAATCCACCTATAACATTATTCACATGAATAATTATTTCATATTGAGAATGTTCTGTATTTACTCTGACTTTCTTGTAAAGGGTATATTTCATGTACCAGATATTTTATGACATCTACTTAGTATTGGTTTATTTATGCTCACCACCAAGTGATTATGGCAATAACGGTGGGCAATGAGATGGAAACTGTCAGCCACCTCCAGTCTCGAATTAAGTATGCAATCAGTGAAACGCTCATGAACGCAAATGTCCAAGACAGGCTGTCAATCACCCCTACTAGCTTTCTGTGCTCAATGCTCACCCACTCCACATCTGAGAAAGAATGAAGGAACAAAAGAGCAAATCATCACTTACAGTGACATGTCTTCCTTTTAGAAACATTTTAGAACCCCAATAACTTACTGAGTACAGAGGAGATGATAACACTGCCAGTAATGGTGAATCCAGTTAAGAATCTCAGTACTGAAAACATGACGAAGGAAGAGGAAAAAGCACTACACAATCCAAAACCCATTCCTGATATATATGACACCAGCAACATCGGCTTACGCCCAAACCTGTGTACAATAAGATGTATCCATTTAGAAACACTCCAGTGCAAACACCACAAAACATTATTTTTACTATCTTTACATTCACATTAGATACTTTTGAGAAGGCTATCCATGTTTGATTAGATAATTTAGAAACATGGCCAGTGTGTTTCTAATGCAACTGAAATGGAAAAGTGCACCCAAATTGTCATAATTTACTCATCTTCGTCGTTTCATTTATGCATTTGGCAGACGCTTTTATCCAAAGCGACTTACATTGCATTCAAGATACACATTTTACATTTTGTCAGTTCTTGCTTTCCCTGGGAATCGAACCCATGACCTAGGCGTTGCTAGCGCCATGCTCTACTGTTTGAGCTACAGGAAAGCTTCCTGTGTTTCCTAACCTGTATGACTTTTTTGGAACTGAAGATACTGTATTTTGTCTCTTTTTTTTCTTTTCTTTTTGGTGAACTATGAACTAAGATATTTGATGTGCTAATTTTGAGGTGGTAAAAACACATACAAAAGCCTAAAAGTTTAGTTGCACCTACATTGCACTCAGGCTCCCGAAAGCAGCCGCTCCAAACATGACCCCAATGAAGAAGATGGTGGTTGTCAATCTGCTCAGTGCTCTGTTGTCACATACTAAATCCCACTGAACACACAAGAGAGAGAGAAAGGCCACAACTAGAATAGAGCAGAATACATCAGTGCTACATAAAAAGCAAGAGTCTAACCTGTGTGGCGAGAGTGCTGATGAACGTGCTGTTGTCATACTCCCATCCATTCTGACACTCCACTACAGCAACCTCTGAGGGACTGCTGGAGGAGTTTAACAGCAGGTTGAACTGAGGATGCGAGAACATGTGACAGGAAGCAGGAGTCCCATCTTCCTGCGCTGGAATACTGACAGTCAGTCTCTCTTCTCGACTCAGATTCCTAAGGATCCCGTCAGCATCCAGAGAGCTGATGTCACAGTGATGAGACGGAATGACGGCAATAAAGTTGCCTAACAGGAAATGGCATGCAAGACTGAATCGACCAAAGAAATTGATGATCAGGACCATCTTCTGGAACCTTCCAAATCCATTAATTTCTGAGAGAAGATCTTCAAACTTCATCTTTGCGCTCTGTTGTGCTTGACCTGGTTGTGGATCTGTCTCCTGCACCTGGCCATTGGGTTCATACCTCACAATCACACTCTAAGGGAATTAAGAAAATGGTTAACAGAGGGCATGTCTAAAGCTTTGTGGATCATTTGTAAAAATTAAACCGTTTGGTTGAAACTTTACATTATGGACCTTTTACAAAAAAAGTTAATTCAATTCTTGCTTTGTCATTGTGAGTTTATGCTAACTTTGCCCTCAGACACAGATTAACTGCTTCTTTCAAATTCTTTAGCAGCCACAGTCTGTTCACTTTGATTCTCTAAACTGACATTGTTTATCTAACATGAATTTTGTCATGAATTTTATTCGGTAAGAATGCATTAAATCAATCAAAAGGCATTTATGTTTCTATTCCAAATAAATGCTGTTCTTTCCACAGAATATTAATAACAGTACACAATAACAGAAAATTGTTTTCAACAATGATAAGAAATGTTGAGCACCAAATTAGCATTTTAGAACATTCTCTGAAAGATCATGTGACACTGAAGACTGCAGTAAAGAATAAATTATATTTTAAAATATACTAAAATAAAAAATATCTAAATATATAAATTGTAATATTAATACTACTATTTATAATACTGTTGTTTTCACTGTATTTTTGATCAAATAATTTCAGTGTGTGCATAAGAGACTTAAAGGGATAATTAGCCCATGATTTACTCATCCTCAAGTCATCCTATGTGTATATGACATTCTTCTTTCAGACAAATACAATCAGAGTTATATTAAAACTGTCCTGGCTCTTCCCAGCTTTATAATGGCAGTGAATGGCTGTTTCTGTTTTGAAGTCCATAAAAGTGCATCCATTCATCATAAAAGTGCCCCACACGGCTTCGGGGGGTTAATAAAGGCCTTCTTAAGCCAAGCGATGCATTTGTGTGAGAAAATCCATATTTAAAACTTTATAAACTAAAATAACTAGCTTCCGACAGACGGCCGTACACATCGATTTATGGCAAAGAGTTAGCCCTGATCTGACGCATGGGCTAATTTTCATTTTCAGGTGAACTATCCCTTTAAAACCAACCCTTAACCCTGTTTAACAACACTGTATATATACTCATCCCAAAAAGAAACCAGCAAATGTCTTATTATGTGTAAAAAAAATTATGCAAAAAAAAAATTTCACAACTGAAACATAAACTGAACAAATTTCACAGACATTTTGTCAAAAAGAAATGGAACAAGTCCCTGAGCAGGGGGCATGGGTAGCAGTCAATTACAATATCAAAAGTCACAGTCAGTATCTTGTGTGTCCACTACAGTGCATTTCATCCTCATGGACTGCACCAGATTTACCAGTTCTTGCCGTGAGATGTTACTCTACTCTTCCACCAAGGCATTTGTTCTCAAGCATATCTGGAGGAACATGTCTGGGTGGTTTGGCACTCCAAGGACGATCATCTATCCTTCCTGTTTCCCTGTAGCATTGTCTTAGATTACGGACATTGCAGTTTATTGCTGGCCACATCTGCAGTCCTCATGCCTTCTGGTTTTTAATGGTTCATAGAACAAGCATGAAAAACACATTAAAACCCTTTCAAATAAAGATCTGTAAAATTTTGTAAACTAAATAAGTTATCTTTAAAATACAGTATCCTGAAAAAGGGACATTTCTTTTTTTGCTTTGTTCAAATACAGGTTTTATAGATTGTCCCAAGAGTAAGTTATTAAAAATAAACACCAAGACAATTCAATGATGAATTAGATTTTTATTAGATTCATCTTTTTTACAGGTTAGATTCATTTTGTCCCCTTGTAGGGCTCCTTTCCAAGCTGATATTCAAGTTGGGAACACACTGATCTTTTCCTGAGTAAAAACATGAAAAAAATATGAATTTTATATTAAGTTCCTTTAGAACGCAGTGAGATATTTTAAGTATCATCAAAATTATGTTATGACATGACAATCATTTTATTATCTTTCATTCTATTAGTAGTAGTAGTAGTAGTAGTAGTAGTAGTAGTAGTAGTAGTAAATTATCAGTCACCTAGTTTTCTCAATGTCCTCAATTGTCTCAGGAAGCCGTACATTGTGGGTCTCAGGGAGGAGCAGCGCAAGGAAGCCTGCAATGACAGCTACAGAGCAAAACAGGACCTGTGGCAGAGGAAGCCAGATCTCATCCAGGAGGCTCACAAGAGGTGCTAAAGAGACACCGACACGACCAACAAATGAACTATAGCCTAATCCATTCTGCCTATGGTCAGAAGAGACGGAATGTTAATAACCCATTTATTTGCCGAGTTAATATTGCATTTTATTATGCACAAAAAAACAAAAGGATTTGCAAGTGATAAAAAACTGACCGTAACACTGTTGGATACAGCTCCGTAGTATAGAGGAAAACACATGTGAAGGAGGCCTCTGAGAATCCTTTACCCAGCACCGCAATGACTGTACGAGGCAGCCACAAATCTAGAAACAGACAGAGAGAGCTGGAGAATTTGACTCTTTTAAAGGTGAAGTTCAGTGAAATGTCTGTGCCATCACCTGAGCCATTCATCATAAATGACAAATGTTTGAAATGTGTAACTAAGATGTAACTAGTATTTTGAGAGCCACAGGAAATTTTATTTTATTCATTAAATATGTTGTTTCAACTGGAGAAAAAAATACTTTTTGTGGCCAGGTGTTGTAATCATGACATCTATTAGCAGGGGACGTAAAAACTTGCAAAACCTTGTTAGAACACTTAAATTTACAGGGCAGGGTTTTTATTTTGTTGTACATTGTGTGGGAATCAGCCTATAAATTGCTCACTTATATATTTGACTATTAAACTGGCATAAGATAAAGTATTTTAACACTAGAAAATACACACTTTTAACAGCCTTTTACAAGCCTTTTAAAGTCACCATGAAATCAAAATGGACAATTTCCTTTTTAAAGGAATAGCAGTATTTACATGCACATTTTTTTTTTTTGGTAACACGTTATTTTACAGTGTCCTAGTTACATTTGTTACATGTACTTATCATAGTTATAACAGTTATTAAATACATGCAACTAACCCTCAACCAAACCCTCTATAGTAAGTACATGTTAATTAATATTTCTCAGTACTTAAATATATAATTGCACTGTAATAATGACACTTTAAAATAAAGTGTAACCTTTAAAAAAAAAATCAACAATCATGTGATCTTGTAATCTTTAATCAAAATAACTTTTCCTCACTTTTACAGCGACATCTCTTCTCTAATGATGCGTTTAATCACAGCAATAGCAAGCTACAACAATCCAATCAATTCCTGGTGGACAAAATCAAGCCCTGCCCTACTTTTTTTTTTTCTTGTTCAAAAAGCCATTTATCTCAAATATAAAATATAAAACTTTTACATATTTTATGACTTTGACCTTCAAATACATTATTCTTAATTTATTTAAATGGACTGAAAAGTCAGACACATGATTGTGATGTCATAATGAATGACTGACTTGTAAATACAAAACATTCACTGAAATGCCAGACACATGATTACAACATCATGATAAATGGTTGTTCTGTTACTTAATAAACTAAATAAAACAAACATTCACAGTCACACATGATTGTGGCGTCCTAACCCCCGGGTTCACAGACAATGCTTAAGCTAATCCTAGACTAAAATACATGTTTGAGCTATTTTAACTGAAAGAATCTTGCACTGACAAATCTTAAAATATGTCAGTGGCATTGTTTTGTCTCAAGATGCACACCAGTAATGTTTTTTTCTTGGGCATGTTTATAAAAGTTAATTAAATGTCCTAATTGAACTGAGGCCTAATCCTGGCTTAGTCTAAGCCCTGTCTGTGAAACCGGGCCTATATGATTGTTCTCTATCCTTTACCTCTGGGAATGAGAGCAGTGATGCCAGTGCAGACCCCTGTTGTAATCAGCGTGCCCACCTGACTGTACCGGCGGCCTAGTTTATCAAGACACACATAGGCCAGCAGTTTTGATGGCATCTCTATGGCACCATAAATAAACTGGGTGAGGTACAGGTTCAGCCCAAAGCCACTGATGTTCAAACTGATGCCGTAGTAAATGAATGCCACTCCAAACCTGCAAAAACAATACCTCAATATCTTCTCTTAGTAAAGCATGTTGTCAGACTTGAATTTGAAGAGTAAACCATAATTTTAGCCATCATAAAGTCTATAATCTAGACAAAACATTCCCACCAAGTGATTCCTGTAAGCAGAGCCAGTTTCCTCATCTTAGAAGACCTCACAAGATCCAGATACGAGTACTTCTTGTCACCTCTGCCCTCAGCAATTATAACATTAGCAAGGCTCTGAAAAGTCATGTTCTCAAAAGCTTTAGGAAAATGCAGAAAATTGGATCTCTTTCTCAATGTCACATATTAAAATGTTACCTCTGGTTTGATATCTCTGAGGTTGTGTTGTCTGTTATTGGCTGAGGCACATTTGCTCAGATAAAGATGGGCCTCTTCCAGTTGACCATTGGCTATGAGCCATCGTGCTGATTCTGGGATCCACCTAGCAGACAAGTTCTGTCATGACCACTATAGTCTGATGATTGACAAGTTTAGATTTGCGGTATGGTTCTTTTCTGGGCAAGAACTTCCTGCCTATCCATGCAGCCTATCATGGATAAGACTAAGAGCAGGGAGGGCAGCGATAACCTCCCATAGGGTAAACAGAACAAAACCAGCGTAAATGTATAGCAGATATCAATAATGTTCAATAATTTAATGTACAACATAATTCAAGAAATATTAGTCTGATTTGAAGAGGAATATCAGAAGGCCAAGTCCTGACTGGATGAGAGGAGGAGCTGGGGATGGAGGAGGGTAATTAGCTCCTGAGCAACGTGATGAAGCTGCTGATAATACTGAAAAGCCTTATTTATAGGGATGCTGTGATAGGCATCGTATTCCTATAGGTAGACATGGGGCCAGCTGAGAGTCAGCTGATACAAGCTTGAATGACGTGGCCTGCCAGAACTAACGCTACACT
Source organism: Gobio gobio (assembly GCF_949357685.1). Lineage (NCBI taxonomy): Eukaryota > Metazoa > Chordata > Actinopteri > Cypriniformes > Gobionidae > Gobio > Gobio gobio. The sequence continues at coordinate 27,364,326 of NC_137106.1, read as the reverse complement.
TGATAATTATTTGATTTGGGAAAACTGGACATAAGAATCAATCGTAGTAACATCTTACCTCCATGTGATCACTGCCAGTACGAGGGGAGCTGTTACGGTGATGATTAAAGGCCTCCAGTCATTGACGAGATAAGCAATGCCGGGCAATATCATAGTGCTGATAGACCAATCCAGACTGATTACAACCCCAGCAATTGTCCTGTGTCCAATATCAGCCCATTCTACGCCTGATGAACAAAAATAATAATGTTTTATTATTTAAAATAGACTGTCAGTCTGTGCATTAGTGATGAAGATTTTTAAGTGATTTTCTACAAAGTTAAATTTTTACACCAGTAAAGTGCCTTTCTTTATAAGTGAACCATTCAACAATTCAATCGACTCATTCAAAATGCTGAGTCATACAGGAACAAAACAAGTAATTGAATCATTTGTTCACATTTATTCAACAAATTCATTCAAAAACGCTGCTTCATTCAGATACTAAACAAGTGTCAAGCTGCATCTGACATTGCATACTGTCTAGCAGTTGGTATACTCTCTTTTGCTGGACTGTATTCACATACTATATATAGAATGGAAGTAAGCATATTCGGACACAGTCTTAATGAGTGAGTCACAAAATTGTTTCATGAATTGCATTCATTCAAATGATTCGTTAAAATAATGCTGATTTCATTCAGAGCATTACGAAAAAGCAAATGAGAAACAAAGACAGAGACAATGTATAATTGTGAAGTAATATGGTAATTGTAATATACATTTACAGAATTAAGCATATTCATTATAAAATACATATTAATTAGTTGGACAGGTCCAGGCATGTAGAGCACTCACACAGGACAATGGAGATTATGCTGATGCCTGTAAGGCCCATTCCAGTGAAGAACCTCATAATAGCAAACATGATGAAGGACTGAGAGAATGCACTGGCTACCCCAAATGAAATGGATATCAGGTAAGACATCATCAGCATTCGTTTCCTTCCGTACCTGGAATTGGGTAAACAGAACATCTTGGTTACTGATGTAACCCTCATTGCCTGATGAAGGGAACAGAGAAGTTATGTCCACTGACAAATGAGGTCTCATTTGGGAGCCCCAATCACCTCTGAGTTTTAAAAATGGACAATGGAATTGGCGAGTAGAATTGGCATACCAAGACACTCCCTTGTACATATATGTAAATAAGATGGCGACATGCATCCACTCAGTCAAGTTTATGCTGAGGAGCCAAGACACCATTCAGCTGTGGTTCAGGGTTGTGGCAGGGGCGATATTACGTCTCAGGGTTATTCAGAATGAGGGTTACATCAGTAACCAAGATGCTCCCCATCTCTTAGTCACTACAATGTTATATCGACTGACAAATGGGGTCCCTATGGAAAACACAACAACTACTGAACTCTGTTATGAGTAATGGAGTTGCAGATGCTGGCAAGCCGTTGCATGCCCTTTCAGCAACTGCTCCTGTTGAGTCATAACCAACCCAGAGCCCCACGTAAGCCCAGAATGTTAGTCCTCTATGCCAACGGGTTGGAAAGGAGAAGGCTTACCATGGAGACGGTCATAGCTGCTGTTCCTTTTACATTTTATTTCACGGGAAGAGTGCTTCGGTTCTCAATTACTTTTTTTTCAGTCATGACCATTACCTCTGAGGGAAGCATACCTAGTCCAATGGAGAGGGGCACTACGGAGCCCACATCCTACCCGTAGGGAGGAACATGTGGAAATACTCATACAGTATGTGGGGCAGTGCTACATATGGAAAGGCCTCTGCAGTAGATCCTACCTAGACAGGGATGGAACTACTATAAACGCAGAGACAACGCAGAGAAAATCTGCCCAGAGAAAGGTATGGGTTTACAGACAGAGAAACCGTACCATGGAAGAATACACATATGGGATTACCAAGGAGGAATCACAACACATGGGGCATCTAGCCCAGTACAGGGGCTGACCGAGCGGGCATGCACTCGAGTACTGGGCCTGGCGGTGGTCTGACTGCCGAAGGATGCTTGAAGGAAAGTCAACCCAGGGTTCACCAATGGGGAACTCAACTGGAGAGCCAAGAAGGCACTCCCATACACCTTGTGTACGGGAGTGCAAGCGAGACACAGAGCCAGCCTTAAAGGACCTTAGAAAGGAAAATATTTCAGTGGAACCGCTGTTTAGGGGGATGCCCACTTTTTTGACCTCTGGACCTCTTCTGGACTGCCGAGAACTGCTGGGCAATGTCCTTGACAGTGTCACCGGAGACAGCCACCTTGTCAGATGCATCTCAGGAAGGTTCAGCCCGACATGATGTTTCAGGACCACCAGAGTGGACATCATCTGGCCGCTGTGACTTTTGCCGCCCGGAGGGCGAGGTCAGTTGCAGTGCGTAGTTCCTGCATCAACCCCGGCTCAAAACTACCCTTGTGCATATCTTTGAGTGCTTTGGCCTGTACCTGCAGGCCATCACATACTATGCAGAGGCGGCCTGTCCAGCGGCACTGTAAGCCTTAACAGCCAGGGCTGCCGTCTCTTGGATGGGAGACGCGGATGGTTCTGCCAGGTGGCAGCTCTTGTGCACCAATTGCACGCTCCACCTTAAGATTCTCCACATAACCCTTGGCAGCCCTGACCATCGAGGGTAGTGGATTAGGCTGCGAAACAACTTCTGACCCTCCTCTTGCACTTCCAGGAAAAGAAGCACCGGGGCAGAACGTGGACATGTGAACCGTGCACCGCACCCAGGAACCAATCATCCAACTTTAAGCACTCAGGACAAGGTGGAGGGTTTCACTCTGTATCCGACTCAGCCTGAGCGAGCATGCCCGAAGGGGGAAGCTCGGCTTTATCTTCTTTATCACTCAGCAGCTCGATGGCACACAGCACTTCAGAGGAGCGGTGTTCTGGCCCGGCAGAAACGCTCCCACTGTAACTGTCAGGTCTCCCAGAATGTTAACCATGCCCATGACTCTGCATTGTGCAGAGACAGCATGCTGGGTAACAGCAGAGGGGACTCCAGCATTCACGAGGAAGGAGAGTCGTGACCACAGTGTCGACATGGTCATGCCCTTGCATGCAAATTCCACTCGCCAATTCCAATTCCATTCCATTTTTCTAAAACTCAGAGGTGATTGGGGCTCCCAAGTGTGACCCCATTTGTCAGTCAACATTAACGTTGCAGTGATTGACATATGGGGAACCCATGAGATATACAACAATACACAATAGCCTACAGTGTTGGGGAGTAATTAACAAAAAGACACACTGCCAATTGTGTTTTCAGTAGTGTGACAGTAGTTCAGCTGTTTTTAAAGTAATGTAGCTTTTCCAGAACAAGTTTTTTTCTAACAGGCTGCATTAAGCGTCCAAAACTCCACATCGCTTTTTTAAATAGCTTTAAGGAAATAACAGTGTCACCTAAACGGTTAATTAATTCCGTCAAGTATGTCAAGTCAAGTCAACTTTATTTATATAGCGCTTTTAACAATGTAGATTGTTTCAAAGCAGCTTTACAGTGTTAAACAGGAAAATAATGCAGCATAATTTTATTCAGCTGTATAGCCATTCTGGAAAAAACGCTGATGTCATCAGTTCATTTCAATTGAGTGACAGTGTGGGCTTTAGATCAATAATTCGATCAGTAATTTAGTTTAAATTGTTAATTTAGTTTATTAATTAGATTTATTTCAATGTTTAGTTGAAAAATTTAGTGTCCCCAACTGAGCACGCCAAGCCAGAGGCAACATGATTAATTGTCAGTCTGATTAATTGTTTTAGTAGGCTAATCCTAAACCTCTCTCTCTCTCTGTTATATGTAGCCTACGTAGCGTTCGGATGGTTTATGTGATTGACAAAAATCAGTCGTTTGAATTCCTTCAGTATTTTTTTTTTTTTTACTAACAATATGTGTACAAAGATACTTTTTGTTTGTAGTTTATGGTGTAACTTTTTCAAAACAGTACAATGTAGTTGAAGTGCTTCTAATTATGATTATGTGTTAACTTAATTTACTTAATCTCTTTATGGCCTAGATCTAAGAAGTCTTAGGTCTCACCTGTCACTCAGCCAGCCAAAAATGGCTGCTCCAACCATCACACCAACAAAGAAGATGGTGGCTGTGGCTTTATTCAGGCCTTTCCTGTCACACACCAATTCAAACTGAAAGAAGGACACATACAGTATCAAAAATATATAATTTTTCTTTTGATCAGTGATGTAATTCTGCTTAATGTCTAATTCAGATGTACAATTCTACTTTATTCAAAACTTGCATTTGTCATGTTTTTGAAAGCTGATGCAATTCTTGTACTACTATCATCACCAAACAGAATTTAAACACACCCATCATCTGCCATTTGCCAGAGAAACAAAAAGCCCCATTCCAAACTCATACCATTTGTTGAGCCAATGTTTGGGGGAAAACCCAAAAATGGCTTACTTATAATTTTACCATTAAAAACATAAACTTTTACCATTTATTTAGGCTGAGAAGGACTGTGAAAACCATATTTAAATCTTAAAATGAAAGTATATAGTTATAAAAATGATTTTGAATAAAAAAACAAAACAAAGTGAATTACCTCAGTAGCCAAGGTTGATTTAAATGTGCCGTTGTCATACTCCCATCCATTCTGACACTCCACTACATGAAGTTCTGTGCTGTTGGAGGAGTTCATCAGCAGGTGGAACTGAGGATAAGAGAACATGTGACAGGAAGCAGGAGTCCCGTCCTGCTGTGCAGGAATACTGACAGTCAGTCTCTCTTCTCGACTTAGATTCCCAAGGATCCCGTCAGCATCCAGAGAGCTGATGTCACAGTGATGAGATGGAATAGCAGCGATAAAGTTGTTTAACAGGAAGTGAAACGGCAGTGTGACTCTCGGAATCACCAAAAGGGCGATGATACTGATCTGGTATTTTCCAAACCCCCCAACCTCAGCCAACAGATTCTCAAACTTCATCTCTGCTGGTCAAATATTCTGATGTGGCTCAAAAGAAGCAATGAGGGTGATATGAACTTGAGCTTGTCCAACCAAAAGTCTCACTTACACACTGCTCTGATGTAGATCATTAACCTCTCACATACTGACATGAAAGACATTCATACATAATATTCCTCTTCTATTCCGTCTCTTTTTCTTAAAACAAACACATGTACATACACGTAAGTAAAGAATGTTACAAACTTATAAAAACACATCCATTTCTATATCATTCACAAATAGGCATGGATACCACGCTGCACGGACAGATACATTAGCATTTTCCTTTAGTAAATTAACATCTAACACAGACAGTGTTTAAACTACAGTGGAAAGTCTGACCTTCCACTAGTCATTTGGATGGACTTCTGTCTGCTTAATAAATGACAGCCCTGTTGAACAATACATAGACAGACTGGGTACCAAGGCAGATTATATAATATAATATAATATAATATAATATAATATAATATAATATAATATAATATAATATAATATAATATAATATAATATAATATAATTTTATTATATTATATTATTACAGATTGCTGTCATGGTTTATATGCTAAACAAACAAAAGTCTCTGGTAGTATGGATCTCTGAACTGATCCTGGAAGTCTCAGCCCACACACAATGCACCCTCTCTGGGCTTTGGCATGCCATTCACTCAGTCTGACTTCCTGGCTCTGCGTCCGTGTTTCAGAGTCGAGTGCCGTCCCCTCCTCGACAACTGCCCAACGATTCGTTTTTGGACCGTCTTTGCACGATCCACCGTGGTGGAAACTGGATTATATGCCCACCCAAAGTGGCTCTGAGTGGGCCTCACGACCAGAGCCGATCAGCCCTATACGTTCACTACGCAAGCTGCGTAGGGCCCCGCAAATTACTCAAGGCCCCGCCTCCTCCCGTGTCATAGCGCGTCACGTCACCGTCAATTAATGTTTACAACATCCATGTCAAAATGAAGCGAAACTATCCTTCTGGTCATGAAAAGAGGAAAAAAAAAAAACCCATGAAAGTGAACTGCGGGAACAACAATCAGACAAACTTCTCTCTAAGTTTGATGTCAGCAAAGTAAAGTTTATGTGCATTTCTGTGGTGTTTTTTCGGTCTTGCTAACCTAACTGTACAGGCAGGCAGTGCATCTCTTGCATCACTTTGTGCCTGACAAAAAGTGGATACAATTATTTATTACGTTTTTTTTTAATAACGACAAAGTGCAACGGTGTTTGTTTACTGCAGCTCGGAAAAGATAACCGCGTCGCGTGTGTTATCATGCGTTCATTCATATGCACGAAATGAAATGCACATTTTTCAAGCAGAAATATATGTGGAGACCAGACAGACTGTACAATATATGGGCGTGAATGATGGCACTCCTCATCAAAAGTGCACATTACACATACATACTTTTAAAACAAGACACTGATTATCTAGTCTCAGTCAATGTGTAGTTAAAAACTCTATACAACTGCACTGCACTAATGCAAGATGGAAAGCAATGTATTGATAATTTGACAGTGATTGACTTGATTTATAGGCTATATTGAATTTAAAATGTTGATTAGCTGGACATACTGGTCAATGTGTGGATGCACATCCCTCAGTTAATAATAACCATAAATCAAGAATTGCTTCACCATATGTATTACAAAAATAAAATAAAAACTTTAACATGCTATGGCAAGCCATTTTAGCTTTTATTCATTCACAGTTTATGCATTTTTGATATCAAGCATTACATTTTTTTACTATTTGCAATGTGAATTCTTGATTATTTTTACTAATAGTTAGTCAATAATAGCTAATACTAATAATATTAAATAAAATAGACTGGTGTTGCCCATACTGATGCCGAAAATGCCCAGGCTGTAGAGAGAACCTAAGTTAATCCCAAAAGCCAAAGCTCAGAGTTATAATTTATTATTTTCTTCTTATTTATGTTTACGTTAATATTCACTTACTTAATAATATTCACTTGTTATCTTAATATTCTATAGGAAATACTCTATTCAATAAATATTGTTTGTTTGAACCTCATTCTGTATTGCGACTGTTTTGTTTAAAGGAGGGAGGATTGTATTGGGATCACTGAAGTGTCAGGTGCGACTGTGTGGCAATGGCAAATGGTTTACATAGCTCACGGCGTCACGGGTCAGTTAGAGGGCCCCTTAGCAGAATTTTGCTTAGGGCCCCAGGTAGGTCAGGATCGGCACTGCTCACGACAGTCTTTTTAGGTGGGGTCACCACCATTTCTCCCCTCCTCGACAACACCCCAACCTTTGGTTTTTGGACCATCTTCACTCGGAACCGCCCTCCAGATGACCAACGGATCTGACTGTGCCCGGTACTGACGCGCCCTCCCCGGTGCCGCTCTGGTACCCCTTTTCCACCAAGGCAGTGCTAGAGCTAATTCAGAGCCAGAGCTAGTCCCAGTTCATTGTTGGTTCGACTGAGGAGCCTTCTAAGAACCGGTTTGCTTTTCCACCTGCTGAGAGCCACAACAGAGCCAGGTCTTACGTCACTGTATACGTCTCATCTCTCTCAGCAACGCTAGCGAGGCAGCGGCAATGTTGCCAAGTACGTGGTTTTGCCGCGGCCTGTTTTTTCATGTCCGCGGGATGAAGCGACCCCAGTTATGTGATATTTAGCCCCATATTGCGAATTTTAGTAGGCAACCATGCCAAAAAACACATATTTTACCCCCAAATTTGATTTTTACTGGGGAACCCCCCCCCCTGGAACGCGATTGGGCTTGTTTTGAGTAGCAATTGGGCGGTTTTTTTGTGAAAACCTAGCAACCCTGGGCAGCGGGAAACACACACACACACACACACACCGGGCTTGTTCGAGACGCATCGTCACTGCGCAGACCGATCCACGTATGATATAAACAAAACGCATGAGTGAATCAAAAGCATAAGGAGTCATATGCTCTCGCTGGACTCGTTATCATACGGCGATCGGTCTCTGCACAGCACCGCTGCGAACAAGCCTTCCATAAACAATGCAAACGTTGCGTTACTATTCATTCACATGGCTTTACGATCCTACATCGGCATCAAAACACAACGAAAACACAGCGAATCCAACGCATTCATGCAGTTCGCCGTAATTTGTATAGACGGAGATTACAAACGAACAGCAGCTGTTAGCTCCATTAGCTGCTATTTCAAACATGGCGGATCTCAAGTTTGTGTTGGTCTTGTTGACCCCGCCCCCAGCGCCTGACATAATCGGTTCTTACTTCTAGCCCTGTTCTAGCCCAGCAATGTTTTGGTGCTACTTAAGAACCACTTTTCCTGGCTCGGAGCTGGAGCTTTGGGTGTGGAAACACAAAGAACCGATTTGAAACTAGGCTCTGGCTCCGATCTAGCTCTGGCTCTGCTTTGGTGGAAAAGGGGTATGGGAGGGCTGAGAGCATGGATATCTGGGCCATGTTTGGCTTTTTGGACAGTTTATTTTTCAGGAGGAATTTCGTCCAGGGTGTCTTTCGCTCTTAGCGTGCCTAGGAGGGTGCATCTTCCTCGGGATGCCCGCTCTGGGAGTATGGATCTCTGAGTCTGAACTGATCCAGGGGCTTACTGGAAGTCTCAGCCCACATACAGTGCCCCTTCCTTGGGCTCAGGAATGCCTTTCCCTCGTTCTGCCTGCCTAGTTCTCAAAAGCACTTATTTGAACAAATATACAGTAAAAACAGCAATACTTTGTGAAATGTTATTTTAATTCAAAATAACTGGTTGTCATTTGAAAATAAATGTAATTTATTCCTGTGATGGCCAAAGCTGAACTTTCAGCATCATTGCTCTAGTCTTTAGTGTCACATGATCCGTCAGAAATCATACTAATATGTTGATGTGCTGCTTAAGAAACATTTCTTATTATAATTCTCAATTTTAAAAACTGTTAATATTTTTGCTGCTTCATAAATTTGTGAAAACTGTGAGAATTTTACAAAGTTCAAAATAACATTTATTTGAAATATAAATCTTTTGTAACAATGTAAGACTCTTTACTGTCACTTTTGATCAATTTAACGCATGAATAAAAGTGTGAATTTCTTTCAAATAATAATACTTTTGAACAGTAGTGTACATTTTACAGTTCTTGGTGTATGACGATCTCTTTTGACAGCACTGCAAGCCACGTGTAAAGAATGACTACTATTTTTCTGTCATTACTGCCATCTAGAGGTTCAGTGATATAGCACCATTATTAGAAGGACTGAACATGTAGCAACATAAATTTACATAAATTATGTTCAGGTCCAGCAAAGCTTTTTTAAATGCAGAAAGCTGTAGGCGTGAAACACACTGTCAACTCTCACTCCATGCCAGGAACATTGGAATTAAATACAATTTAATTAAACATCTGTATATTGCATACATTTGGATGCATGTTTGGCCAGTTTAAGTGTTACACAAATAGCCTGTCAAGTCAAGTCAAGTCACTTTTATTTATATAGCACTTTTTAAAATACAGATTGTTTCAAAGCAGCTTTACAGTGATAATGGAGAAAAATGCAACAACATTTGTTTTGGCTGTACAGCAGATCTTGAAGAAAATAGTGTCATAGTCTGACTTAAGTGATGGTTACACACCCCTTACTAAAACCAACAGTTTCAACACACTACTCAACCAGGGCTCCTCCCTTTTTTTTTTTTTTTTTTTTTGCATATGCCTTGGACTGGAATTATATTAATGAGGGATATATAAACGTGTATATTTCCAGAAAAAGACAACAATCAAGGTGTTTCAGGGAGATTACTGCTTACTGATATAGAGAATAACTCCCTTTGGAGTGGACTTTGTGCTTTGTAACTTTGCAGACTTTTTCATGCTCAAACAGCAACATTACACTAAAGAAAGTTGAAAACGTAAAAAAGCATAACAGGTCCTCTATAAAAAGATATTAACTAAATTATGTATATAAATTTAGGTAATGCATGAAATTGGAAACGATTTCTCGATTCCTAGGTAAGAAAGCAAGTAAAACAGTATACCATGACTCAAGTTTTATTGTTTATATACAAAAGGTGGGATATAATGTCAAGTACAGCATATGAATCTTGCTACTATGATTTGTGCATTTGAAGGGATTTGTATCATTGCGTTGTGTCTGTAGAGATGGGCAACTTTAAAGGAACGTTACTCTGATCCTCTGTTGTGAAATAGACAGGTTTCTTTCTGTAATAAAAAAAAGCAAATTATTGTGAATTTAAAAATGAGAAAAACAAACAAAATAACATAATACAATACAAAAAACTAAAGTTGAAAGCATTTTGTCTTGTATTTGCTGTCATTTTTTTCTTATACCTCTTTTCTTCAATATCTTCTATGGTTTCTGGTAATCTTGCGTTGTTGGTTTCAGGGAGAAGCCAAGCAATGAGACCAGAAAAGATGGCCACCGTGCAGAAAATCATCTCAGGGAGGAGCGTCCGCATGTCTTCTAAGAGCATGATAAGAGGAGAAATGGATGCACCCAAACGTGCCATAAAACTTGTGTAACCAAGCCCATTCTGCCTATAGATGTGAAACAAAAGCATTTTCAAAAATGAGTGTGCTTAATAATTTGAAAAGGGACATGGTAGATTCTAACCTCATGACTGTAGGATAGAGCTCCGTGGTGTACAAGAACACAGTTGTGAACGAAGCTTCTGAAAGTCCTTTACCCAACACTGCAATCACAGTCCGAAAAGTCCAGTATTCTAAACCCACAGACATTCACACAGAAGAGGTCAGAGAAAACCATCAGGCAACCAAATAACACTTCACATACTATGCCATTCATTAAAAAATGGGGAAAATGTTTTGGGCAAAGCAGTGGTTCTTTAAGACTAAATTTTATGTTGATCAACCGATCAACCCAAAACAGTATCAAAATGTGTCCTTAAAAAGAAAATGTCCTTAAAATTAAGCATTATAATTTATTAATGTTATTAAATTATATTAAATATTAAATTATTAATCTATGATCTATGTTTCTATGATCTAAAATTAATAGAGTTTGACTGCTGTATTAACATCATCAACAAGTATTTTCTCTCACCTTTTAAAAGCTGATGCACGTATGTATTTTGGTATCTTATTTTATAAAAAATAAAATTTGAGAACCACTCAAGTGCACTTGCAACTAAAGGGCTAATTTGCTTTACACTGAAAAGACACATTTAATCTACAAACCTGTAGGTGTGATGATGTTGATGAGTATGCAAAATCCTGTGAGCACCAGTGTCCCGCTCTGAGTGACTCTACGGCCGACCTTGTTGAGACTAAAGTAGATGAGGATTTTCGCTGGCACCTCTATGGCTGCATAAATGAAGTGTGTCAGGTAAAGATCAAGCCCAAAGCCGGTGATGTTTAAGCTGATGCCGTAGTATGTAGAAGCAACTCCATACCTACAAAAAGGGAAGATGAATGTAGGCTCATTGCTTCCACAAATTCACTAAATAGTAGCACTTTCTTCAATTCTAAAATAAAGTACACACACAAAAACCTACCAGACTATTCCGGTAAAGAGTGTGAGTTTCCTTAGCTGTGGGGTTTTGACTAAGTCTAAGTAAGTGTAACTGTGGCCCTGTTGATTCATAGTTGATAGAGTGGACAGAGACTAATATAGAAACGGAAAGAAAGGTGTTATTGTTGAAATAACTCTTTGCAAATATTTAAATGATGGCAAACATAGATGGCAAATGAGACCGTTTACCTCTGGCTTGACTCTAGAGGAGAAGTCTCGTCTCTCATTAAAAGTAGCACACTTTTGCAGATACTTGTATGCTGTTTCTGCCTTTCCATTGGTTATCAGCCATCGTGCTGATTCAGGGATCCACCTAATAAAGTATTCATTGTTCAATCATGATTCTTTCAATCATTCAAATATATATTGTTATATATGTTAAGCAGCAAAAACTGTTTTCAACATTTATTAATAATAATAATAATAATAATAATAAGTGTTTAGAATGATTTCTGAAGGATCATGTGACACTAAAGACTAGAGTAATGATGCTGAAAATTCAGCTTTGCATCACAGGAATAAGTTACATTTTAAGGTAAAATATATTCAAATAGAAATTAATTTTAATTTGTAATAATTTTTTACAAAGTTTTTCTGTATTTTTGATTAAATAAATGTAGCCTTGGTGAGCATCGTTAAAATACTTCTTTGAAAAACATTAAACATTGGAATGTTTAATTGTTTTAATGTTTTGTAGTGTAAAAATATATATATATTTTTGACAGAAACTGTACATTGGTTTGGTTCATGACTTAAAATTATATTATAATTATATGTAATTTTAAGTCATGAACCAAATCAATAAGCACTGAAATTACAAACTTTTTATTAAACTGAATAAACTGAAGCAAATCAAAGAAAACTGAGAATGACGCATTGTGAATGACATGATTGAATGACAATGGTACAGACAATAGTAATGTTATTATGTACCTATTGTGTAGAGTACATAACTATATTGTAAATTAGTGTAAATGTAAAATACCAAACATTTAATGCCGACAATAGTAAAAAAAATGTTGTCATTTGCAATGGGAGTGACGGCCTATCCTGTAGGCCTATCTATGCTCTTTGAGGACATTGGGACAAGGGACATTTTCTGTGAGAGTTTCTGGTGCTCTTGGATGTATGCAGCATTACATGTGAGTTTTATTTTTATTGTTGAATACTGATGTGGTGTGTGAGAGAATAAAAAAATGTTTTATTAAATAAAACAAACAAAAAAAATTTCCAGCTGAGGAAAACCATGACATGGAGACCTAACAAACAGGCTTCCAGTGAGGAAGACTCGGGACTTCATAACATATAATGGTATTCCCTTACCACCAGGTTGCTGTAGCCAGAAGAAGAGGAGAAGTGACTGTAATAATCAGCATCCTCCAATCAGTGGACAGATAGGCAAAACCGGCCAGCAGCATGTTGCCTAAACTCCAGGAAATACTGCCAAACACACCGATAAATGTACGGTGCTTAGTGTCCACCCACTCAACATCTGCAGAACAGATCAAATCATTAACTTTTTGAGATGAGATGATTGAGATCTGGGGAATTTGGAGGCCAAATCAACACCTCAAACTCAAACTCCTCAAACCATTCCTGAACCATTTTTGCTTTATCCTGCTGAAAGAGGCCACTGCCACCAGGGAATACCGTTTCCATGAAAGGGTGTACATGGTCTGCAACAATGCTTAGGTAGGTGGTACGTGTCAAAGTAACATCCACATGGATGGCAGGACCCAAGGTTTCCCAGCAGAATATTGCCCAAAGCATCACACTGCCTCCGCCGGCTTGCCTTCACTCCCCATGCCTTGGCCGCCCATGACCCTGTTGCCGGTTCACCACTGTTCCTTCCTTGGACCACTTTTGATAGATACTGACGGGAACACTGCACAAGAGCTGCAGTTTTAGAGATGCTCTGACCCAGTCATCTGGCCATCACAATTTGGCCCTTGTCAAACATGTTATGCAAGATCGGTATATATACTGTATATATATATCACCCACCCATATAAACTCACCCACATGAATTGTTTATAAAAAAGAATGCATGAAGCTAAAATAAAACGGGTTTTAATAAAATAAACCCATTTAAAATAAACGGAACAGAGCCTCTGTTCTTTCTTTTAAAGGGCATATTGTAGGTTAATTTTTTTTCGAGATTAATATATAATCTTGTATGAAAATACCATATGAAAAGGTAATGCAGGATTTAAAATGTATTAAAAAGACATGAGCACTAATTTGGTAGATAAAGTGGCCGTTTCGTTGGCCGCTTGTAAAAAGCGCTTTTTTTTCAACATCGCGTCATATTACGTCACGAGAGGGAGTCGCTTGCCGAGTCTGTATATTTTCGGTAGTTTTTCTATTCCAATTTATCATCGTCATGGTAAATTATTGAGTCCAGCCTGTTAGGACATCGAGTCCACAGGTTTCCTAAAAAAAAGAGTTAGGAATTCTGCATGGTGGTGTTTTGTGCAGGTGAAGAAACGGGACCTCACTTCTGCATGTGCTTCGAAACACACGGTGGTTTACACACGGAGGATTATCATCCCGGCGATATGCTGGAGTCAAACATTGTTATACTCATGTAAAGCCGGCTACACACTGGCTGCATGGCGTGGCATGTCTTTACACACCAGAAGCGTGTCTGACTTCCTGATCAGTGCCCTGACTACTGAACTAGGGAGCTGATTGAGACGCACCCGATGTCGGCAGTATTGACGGCAAAATAGGCTACAGAATATTTCGTTCTGTATTGGCAGCTGCGATATTTGAAAATCGAGAACATTTATGTCAAAACCTAGAGGCTATCAAACATCAAAATGTCATTTATTAATATGTATTTGTGTCAAAATGACAAACAGCTTTTCCTATAGTATTCTATTCTGCCTGGAAACGCTTCCAACACTTGCGTGTCGTGAAAAATATGTGTTGGTTCTATTCCTAGCATGCACTTTCGGCACTCGAGCCACGCGTGTCACGCAGCCAGTGTAGCTTGCCTATGATATTAAATGAATAAACATCCACACGCGATGCTTCTTTGCCGTCGTGTTTACATTGATGAATACAAAGTATGTACATTAACACAAATGAATACAGTCTCACACTTTTTCGAAAAAAAGTTTCGAATTATGTGCTGGTAATGTAAATATTTTATTCATGCCATGTATGTGCATTCAAGTTCACTCAAATACATACTCATAACGTCATATACATCCTCACACTGTCGGTGAATCGGCACGAAATAAACCCATAATACAGAATGAATGAATAAAGGATAAACACAATAACACTATAATGTCTGTGGTTCGGCCGGCGGCGGGAGGTGTGACGGTCACGGATCCGTCAGAGATGCAGCTCGGAGAAAACGTCAACTGTGCACCAGGTGTCACGGCGAGTCTTGTTTTTTAAACATTTGCTAATTACCAAATCAGTCGTGATGAGAAACCGCTAACGTGATATCACACAACGTTTAGTGTGGACGATATTAACGAGTGTGACTTTTCCTTATGGTCAAAGCCTATAAGTTTCTGTTATTGTATCAATACTAGATGACAATAACGTTACCAGCTTTTTCTACTGCCTGATACATGATAATAATCAGTACAGTGTTGTAATCGGAGCACAGTGTTCATATCGTTAGCTAGCTTTATCTAGCTAACACTGGTCTCTCTCCGAGACACCTGCCGCTGTTCTCCACTGTTTCTCCTCACACAACAACTCAATGTGTCTCCTCTGATCGTTTTTCTGTCTAATCCTGGTATGTCCCTCATTGTGTCATAATTGTATGGCTGTGGTCTGCCATATGCGTATTAATAAACATTTATAATGTTCTCAGCGTCCGAGCTGTCATTGCGATCCATTGTTTTCCTATCGCTGAAATTCACCGCACTCCCTCTCGTTATGTCACGTCCGGTTTTGGCATTTTTAGATGCGGAAGTACAATTTTCTCACAAAAATGACTCCAAAAGCCTTAATAGCGTTTTTATAAGTATATTTTATATAAAATCTAGTTCCTACATTATTTTTCTGTACATTGACTCACTGGAGTCTCTAACCTGCAATATGCCCTTTAATATATTGCATGCTCAGATATTCATACAACAAAATATTCTGGGGGCCATTCAATTTTTGTGAAAATTATCAAAAATGTGTCTGGGCACTTTAAAAAAACTCAAGAATAAAAAAATGCATATCAAAGCACGCACATCACTGGCAAAAATATGCTCAGGGTTGGGTGCTTGATAAAAGAAATAATAAAAAACAAAAAAAGTTGGCACACCAAAGCTCTAAAAATATTTAATAATGGACTTACTCGAAAACATGCGTGCTCGAAAACATTTACATGTCACAAACATTTACAAAAAGAAAAAAAAAGCATAAAAAAAAACCACATTCTGTTTTTTTTTATTTCAAGAAGAGAAAGAGGTGAAATAATGTTCTTTAATAAAAAAATGTTTTGTTAACAGGTCTACTTAATATTTAATAAAAACATTTTTAGAAGCCTGCAACTTTGTAATTAACCTTTTCACCTTAGTGCTTTATACACAATACAGATTGTTTTAAAGCAGCTTCACGGCAGATTTGATTCAGCTATAAAGCAGCTCTACATAATACAACAGTGTCATCATCCAGCTCAATTCAGTTC
Source organism: Gobio gobio (assembly GCF_949357685.1). Taxonomy (NCBI): domain Eukaryota; kingdom Metazoa; phylum Chordata; class Actinopteri; order Cypriniformes; family Gobionidae; genus Gobio; species Gobio gobio. Next base: position 27,348,186 of record NC_137106.1, on the reverse strand, counting down.
AAGCCTTGTTCTCATCCTATAATGTCAGTGAAGCCAAATGACTTATAACTGACCTATTAATTCATATTTTGTTAATGGTTAATATTGGACTCTTTTCATTTTGGACCCTAAAGTGTTCAGACTGAACAAATGGCTTAATGTCCTTAAGAGTCCTATAGGATACAATGGAGAGGAAAAATACAGAGCAAAGAAGAATTGAGGCAGTTAGGTTTCAGAGAACACTTACTGAGCACGATTGATATGTTGGTAATTCCCGTCAGTGCAAATCCAGTCAGGAATCGGAAGGCAGCAAACATGATGTAGGTGGTTGAGAAAGCGCTAGCAACACTGAACACTATAGATAACACATAGGACACCAGCAGCATGCTCCTACGGCCATACCTGAAGACAACACATGGATGAGCAATGACCTTTCAGACCTTTAATTCAGCATTCATGATATGATATGTTTCATTAAACTATATCACACTGCTGAATGATTCTTAATGGAGGATATTGGTATTTTACTTATCACAGAGCACTCCAAAGAACACAGCTCCAGCCATGACGCCCAAAAAAAATATGGTGGCTGATGTTTTGGCCAGTGCCTTCTTGTCACAAACTAGATCAAACTGATTGAGAAATGAAAGAGAAAGAAACAGGAAGAAGCTGTGAGTGGTGAGAGGGCTGAGAAGGACGTAGTATTAAATGGATTAACAATTTATTTGAGTATGTTTTTAGTACAATACAAATATAATATGAACATACTACTTGAATTTCAAGTGCATTTAATAGTCGTTTTTACCTTGGCCGTCATGAGACTTTACCTGTGTGGCGAGAGTGCTGATGAACGTGCTGTTGTCATACTCCCATCCATTCTGACACTCCACTACAGCAACCCCTGAGGGACTGCTGGAGGAGTTTGACAGCAGGTTGAACTGAGGATGCGAGAACATGTGACAGGAAGCAGGAGTCCCATCTTCCTGCACTGGAATACTGACAGTCAGTCTCTCTTCTCGACTCAGATTCCCAAGGATCCCGTCAGCACCCAGAGATCTGATGTCACAGTGATGAGATGGGATGGCGGCGATAAAATTGTTAATCAGGAAGTGACATGGGATAGTGATACGAGGTATGAACAGTAGCAAGACCAGTGCAATCTGATAACGGCCAAACCCATCTGCCTCGTCCAGAATGCTGTCAAACTTCATTGTCACCTGGAATAAAACATCAATATGACATAACCGATATAAAGGTTAATGTTATTTGATGACATTTACACTACCATTAAAAAGTTGGGAATCAGTTAGTTAAAAAAAGAAAGAAATTAATACTTTTATTCAGCAAGGATTAATTAAATTGATCAAAAGTGACAGGAAAGACATTCACAATGAAGATTTCTATTGAAAATTTCTATTCATCAAAGAATCATGAAAAAAATGTATCATGGTTTCTGCAATATGTTAAGCAGCACAATGTTTTCAACACTGATAATATTAAGAATTGTTTCTTGAGCAGCAAATCTGCATATTAGAATGATTTCTGAAGGATCATGTATCACTGAAGACAGAAATAATTTCTGCTGAAAATTCAGCTTTGCTGTTAGGAATACATTACATCTTAAAATAAAATAGAAAACAGCTATAGAGATGTCATCAACCCAAAATGTTTGAAACTGTGTATATTTATTTATATTTATACAGTATATGTGTGTGTAATAATAACAATAAAAGGATTATTGAGGCATTCTTAAATTATATCCCACCCCTCTAATCCTAAATATAGGTTCTGTATAGAGAAGCCAACTAAACTAGACAAATAAGTTTATCATAAATCAATTAGTAAATCATTGAGACTGTTTGTGATACAACTTCACAGACCATTTCAATGATTCTGTAAGGGCCTTGTATTAAACTTTCTGGGTTGTTGGACTCCGAAAACACTGTGAAACAACATGAACTCTTTTTAAGTCCATTCCTTCGCCCTACATTAGCCTCATAGCAGGCAATGGACCACAGGGGGTACAGAACTCTGTTTGAATGCTGAGAACAGCTGCTGAGGCACACACCAGATGGACTTCATGATTATAGTTTAGAATAGTAGTTGCTTGATGTAAATGGTTTTATGCCATTATTTATGGTGGACACTGCAAATGTGTATTAGGTTTGATGATTTGATTGTACTTTCTTATCCTCTAAAAAAAATCCTCTGTGAAAATATCCTCACATTAATCAAAACTTTATTTAGCTTCCAGTCAAGAGTTGAAACGAAAAGAATATTTTCTTAAAAATGGTCCATTGTGAAGCTGTTGATTTTGTTTTATTCATTATGATCACACTGATTAAAACTTTATAGGTATTTTATGTCAGTCTATATTTTTGTACTTTCAAAAGCACAATACTATTCCATCAGTGTTAAAATAAAAAAAATAAAAAACAAGATGGAAAGACACTCACCTCTTCTTCGGCTTGATTATTGAAGTATATGAATGATCTTTGTAGAGTGCCGTGATGGTGAAGAGCATCAACAAGCAGAGTCAAAACACAGACGGAGGAATATTGGAAGATAACAATGAACAGTACTTCATAAAGAAAGGCTAAATAAAGCCCCTCCCCAAACACCCTTCATCTTTCATCCAAAGATGAAACCTCCTACCTCCTTCAGTCATAGAGGCAAGATTAGTAATGTTTAAAGGTCCCATGGCATGGATTTTTTTTAATTATTTTAAAATGTTTCCTGAAGTGTACTTATATTGTTAGTGTGTTTTTTATGTTAAAAAAATGTCATAATTTAGAAATAAAAAGCATTTTTTCTATACTGATATTAGCCCTCTGGCTTGAATGCTCTGTTTGAAGGGGCGTGTCTGCTGTGAGACTTCAGTGGAAACACCCACTGTTGTGATTGGCTGAAATCTTTGCATTTGAAATGAGTATTAGATTATGTGGCTGAGGGGGCGTGGTTTAGCGAGACACCGTCTGACTCTGCAACTGCCAGTCCACAGAGAAAGACAGACTGGGCACACGTGGAGCAGAGAGATGGAGAGCTGGAGAAAGATAGCTGAGAAAGTTTTATTGTACCGAGTTATTGAATAAACTCTGAATAAACACGAGTCCCAGTGTTTCTCAGAGCCACGTGACTCTGTCTTCTTCCTCCTTATTCTACGAACTTTGTAACATGTGGAACCCCTTTAAACCCACTAAACTATGTTTTTTTTTACCATCACAACCGTCGAGAGGAACGAATCGTCAAAGTGTTGATTATAGCATTATTTTTAGATCTTTTTCCATCACATTAACGGCTGCAGTGATGAGAAGTCTTGTTGATTGCGTGAATGCAGTGATCTCGTCATTGCAACGTTATTTCTCTCACAAAATGCTTTCGCCACAACTAACAGCAAACCCGATTTCGACATGAATACAGTAAGAGCTTTGTTGTGCAGTATAACAGTGTAATTCGTTATTATGGCAGTTTGGACAAGTGTGCAGATAGACTCGCAACGTGTGATTGACAGATCCGAACATTATAAAGAGAGGGTTGTTTGATCGCTTTCTGTAGTTTAATCATTTAAAAAACCTGATTTGTTTCATGCTACTAACAGAAACAATGTGAAGTTGATAGTTTTAGTCACTGGCTTGATTCATTGATGCATTACACTTAGGGCATCAAGACGGCCAGCGGCGGGACTGACAGTAGGCTATTAAACAATTTAGAAAGAAAGTCTGTGTGAAATTGAATGATTAGCTACACATCAGAAATCACTGATCACAGATCAGGCATTAATGAACACTGTTACTCACTGTTTGTGGCGGTGCTATCGAATCCATATTGTAAAAGTCTGTTTGTAAAGCCTGTGCTGACATCGCGACTGATAAACTGAATCAATTTTCTCCAAATTCTCTGGGCGGGCAAAGCAAAGGAAGGGGATGTAACCTTTCCTGTTATGTTGACATACAATTTCAGATTGGCCCGTCTGAGCTTTCATTTTCTCAAAGGCAGAGCAGGACAGCCAGAACTCGTTTTACACCTATAAAAATTTCTAGCCACTTGGGGACCATATACAGGCTAGGGGAACTCATATTAATGTTAAAAAACCTCATAAAATAAAAGTTTCTTTTTCGCCACTATACCATTTTAACAACTGTTTGTGCTTGAACAAGTTGTTCTTTCTAGGATTAAAATTTAAAAAAGGTTAACAGATTCAACTAATTGCTGCCCTTTATCCTTGAACCAGTCTGAGGGACACTAAGATCAGGTGCGATTACATAGTGTTCTCAAAGTTTACTATTCTTGACACTTGGCCTAAAATTACATGATATGGTGCTTGGTCAGTATCTACATATTTGTGAGCAATACACAAAGACACACACATGTCTGGTTCACTATTTTTGGTGATATATAAGCTTTATAAGCTTGTTTCCTCATTGGGACCTCAATTTAAATTACTTTAGATTTTTAGTTTTTATTAAAGTGTTAAACCAGAATGTCAGCACAACTGAAAGGTTTGTTTGAGCTGCGCCCTATACTTGTTACAATCCACGCCGTCCCAGACTCCATTTCCCAGAACCCTGTCTCACACCTGGACTCAATTCCTCATCATCTCTCCGAATCTTTTGTCGGATTCCCTGCACCTGGCATTCATCATTTGTACTCCCTTTTTATTGGACTCACTTCCCTGCACTCCTTGTCTGTTGTTGTTGTTGTTATGCTCAGTTTGTTGTATTTTATTCCTGTCTATATCCTTGAGTTATTAAACCCGCCTTTTGTTTGGAAGTCTAATTCTGCTTCATCCCTGCTGCACACCAACCCGAAACAGAAGAACGGACCAATACTGCAAAGGACTTCCATTCAAGAATTGGTATCTTCCTGGTACCAATCCCTCCCGAGTCCCCTCTGGAACACACTTCAGCGGAGGATCGCCTATGGGGGCTTCGGCAGGACGGTCGCCCGCTGGAGGAGTACGTGGAGGAATTCGCTGAGCTGTCTTGTTTGGTGAACTGGCCAGATGCTCCTTTAAACGCGTGTTTTCTGATGGGCCTGGACGAGGACACCATTTGTTATATTGAACCTGCCTGTTCCTTTTCCCTAGGCGAGTCGATGAATCTGATTCTGTTTTTAAATTGTTCTGATTTTGAAATTGAAGAGGTTCATGAGACTGTGTGTCTTCCTTGTCCGGTCCCCTCAAAACAATACGCGGCCACAGCCAGTTTCCTCCACATATCCCTCCAGTGGGCCTTCCTGTATTGTCCTGCCTGGCCCAACCCACCGAGAAGGACTGCCACAAAGCCTAAATCCCCAAGAAGGATGGCCGTTGCCATGCCGGAGTCCTCGCTTAAGGAGGAGCGGTGGCTAATTGACTTTTGGAGTGAATCCTGTCCTCTACGAGCCCGCTCTAGTCCTCCACGAGCCCGCTCCAGCCTTCCAAGAGTCCACTCCAAGTCTCCACGAGCCTGCTCCAGTCCTCCACGAGCCTGCTCCAGACTTCCAAGAGCCCGCTCCAGCCTTCCACGAGCCCGCTCCAGCTATCCACAAGCCCGCTCCAAGTCTCCACGAGTTGTAATGTTACAATCCACGCCCGTCCCAGACTCCATTTCCCAGAAGCCTCCCTGTCTCACACCTGAACTCATTTCCTCATCATCTCTCCCGCTCTCCCCGGATTCCCTGCACCTGGCATTCATCATTTGCACTCCCTTTTTATTGAGCTCCCTTCCCTGCACTCCTTGTCCGTTCTTGTTATGCTCAGTTTGGTTGGTTTGTCGTATTTTGTTCCTGTCTATATCCTTGAGTTATTAAACCCGTCTTTTGTTTGGAAGTCTGATTCTGCTTCATCCCTTCTGCACACCAACCCGTAACAATAGCTACTGTACGGCCGACTATTGGCCTAAAATTAGATATGCTGCTTGGTCAGTATCTACATATTTGTGAGCAATACACACAGACACACACGTGTCTGGTTCACTATCTTTGTGGGGACTCTCCAAAAAATTTATAGTTTTTATACTGTAAAAAACTGTATATTCTATCCCCATACACTAACCCTATCCCTAAACCTCTCTGCATTTTTAGATTTTCAAAAACTCATTCTCTATGATTTATAAGCTCAAACTAGGTCCCCACGGTGACACAAGTCCTCCTTAAGTCAGTGTGCATTCAGGTTGAAGTCCTGCACCGGGATAGAAAACCATGCAAATAAGTAGGCCTACTTACCAAAAGCAACAGTAAAGGCAATTATAATGTTACAAAAGATTTCAAATAAATGCTGTTGTTTTGAACTCCCTCTTCATCTGAGAATCTTAAAAAAATTTATAAATAAAATGTTCTTGAGCTCAAAATCAGCATATTAGAAGGATTTCTGAAGGATCATGTGACCAGTGTTAGGGGTAAAGCATTAACTTGAGGTAACGCACTTACGCAAGTAACATGAATCACTTAATCAGATGACTTATTTTCAAGTTACTAGTAAAGTTGTGCATTACTTTTAAATGTACTAAATATCTAGTTAATATAGTTACTTTTTCAAGTTACTTTGTTTTCCCATTTATTGACAGCTCTCCAGTCACAATGTTGAGAGAAATCAGGAGTACGGGGAGGCATTGTGTGTAACATGATGGTTATTGTAGTTCTGCACTAAATGTGAGCATTCCTTTACTAATCTCCCTTACACACAAAAAAAGATTCAGTATTCCTCAAAATCAATAAAGTCAGTGAAATGCAAAATCAGAATATAATGCAATCCTCCAATATTTAAATATGTTCAAAACAAATATTGCATTTAATCTAATTTATTGACCAATGTACTTTCTGATAACCTTCGATAATTCAGTTAAACCATAAGCAAAAATGACTTTAGATTAGAGTGTTGAACCAGAATGTCAGCACAGCTGAAATATTTGTTTGAGCTGCACCCTCTACTGTACGGTCGTGAATTTGCATTTCCTTCAGCCTGAGGCTTATTATTATTTCACTTTTGGTGTGAAAGGGCCTTAACATTTTCCCAAAAATATAATTTTCTTGTTGCGCAAATATAACGTAAGGCATTACTTTTCTTTAAAACTTAAGTAACGCATTTAGTTACTTTATAAGGGGGTAACGCAATAATGTAATACATTACTTTTCAAAGTAAGTTTCCCAAACACTGCATGTGACACTGAAGACTGGAATAATGGCTGCTGGAAATTCAGCTTTAATAAATAAAAATATATTCAAATTGAAAACATTTCACAATATTACTGTTTTTATTGTATTTTGTAACAAATGCAGCCTTGGTGAGCATAAAAATCTTACCAAGCCCAAACGTTTGAACCTTATTACTGCCTGCATTGCATTCCCACCATTATTAATGACCTTTAGAGTCGCATGGGTAACAGAAACATTTTGAACTTGAACCAGTAATCCCTAAACTAGTCTGAAGTACACTAAAATCAGATGATGTGATTACATATTGTTTTAGCTTCTCTGTTATTGCTCCTTTTTTATGCAATTCACTCTCACTTTCACAACAGCCAGGATTCCCTATGCAGAACATCCACTATTCTTTTCTGGAAAAAAAGATACAAAACCATCAACCGAAACAGTGACGGAACTTGCGTTTATTGAATGGCATCATTGATAATTTGTAATAATTTTGAATTGTATAACTCAGAAAGGTTGCTCCTTAGTATAAGTTAGTCAATCATGATTCATGAAACACATTCATGCAAATTCTCTCAAAGCGACACACTGAGGAGAGATGACCAACCATGAGGAGATGTCTTTCCTCATATCAGAGGGAGTCCTTCTAAGTTCTCTGCAGATGGAACATTCTGGAACATAAAGCAGAAAGTATTTTCCTTTTATTTTTTCCAAACAACAGCATGCAATGGTTTTGCAGTGGGCATGGCTCAAATGAAGCACTCCTTTTAAGTTAACTCACAAATAACACTGGATAGTGTGCACTAAGGACATTTTTCTCTTCCGTTGATTTGACAATCTTCATGGATATTCGGGTTTTATTCCAAGCACAGCACGGGGAAAAACACCAATGACTAGAGCAGGCATAAAGAAAAACTCTTATAGCACCATAGTCATTTAAACTCCACGTTCCGATTACTGGCCTTTGAAAACATGCTGTGGACACTCAGGAGTAGCAGTACTGCATAAAAATAACATCCTAGAGTACATTTACAAACTCCAGACATGCTGCTTTAACACACATTATGGGTTCCTGCGTCTGATTTTTGAGAAGCTTTGATGTTCTCTTTGACCTTCATTCAGCTTCCTCCAGTGTTCTTTGAACTCTAAAAGTTGCATACAGATCGGAATGGTGCATTTTCAGTCTGAGACTGAGAAAAATGCAACTAAGTTAGTCCTATTTCCATCCATTAATCTTTTGTTTTTTGGAACAAAAATATAAATTTGCTTTTCAAAAGTACTGCTTACATTATCTACAGTTTTGCAAAAATCAATAAACAGAAGAGGATGAGCATTCCCAAATGCATACAGCTGGTCCGGGATCCGGTTATAAATACATTTTAGCAGACGAGTGTCGTGGATGGATTGACCCGATCACAGAGAGAAACTCAGACACTGGGCGGGGCCAAGATGATTATATGATTGACATCAAACTGTAGCAGCAACGTTAGTCATCTCTTAGATTTGTGTTGAGATTAAATTTCGGTATTAATACCAGATTTATGTAACATATGACGTTTTGTCTACACAGAACCACCAAGTTTAGTTGAATATGACTAATATTATTATGTTTGAGATAAATACAAATTTTAGCACACAGTAATTGACTGCAGAAGTTGATATAAAAGGCTGTCCCAAACACCAACTAGTTGAGTAATCAGTACATTTGAGACTTTTGATACATTTTAGGATTTTGTAAATTTAAATAAAGCTATCTTTTTCCCAGATTCTGATATTTGTGACGTTAGTCAAACCAGTTTGAGAAGTGACATTCAATTAAAATAAATGGCATAATGCATTTAAAAGCGTTAAAGCTGCAGTGTAAAACCCCATTCCAACTTGTACAATGTGATGATTGGTTGTACTATTGAACATGATAGTGGGATTGGTGCCATTGACAGAAGGATAGAGCCAGTGGAAGCTTTGTTGTGATGGCAGCAATTATTTCCTTTGCAGGTTTAAGGCATATGAGGTGTGTTCATCTGTCCAACACACTTCATTAATGACAACTCGCCCGCACACAGTTTTGTACTCTCACTGTGTGTATCAATGTCCGAGGTTCTCCTCATCAGAGGTATTTAAGTAGCTGCTGCAGTCACTTGGCTGAATAACGAACATGTCCATCCATATAGTTTGGTTGAGTCTGTTGTGTGTCATGAGAGGTACAGTCCAACACTGATGATTGTGATGATGCTGAGGATGAAGATCATCTGGAGGAATGTATTCCTTCGATGCATTGTAATTATCTTGTTGTAGTCTTTGACTCCGGTGGATCTTTTTTCGCTTTTTGCGATGAGGTTTTGCTCTTTTTGGGGGTGGAGTCCTGAGGTTTGGATTTGGACTGCGACGGGCAAGGAGGTTTGGGCTGCTGGGGCTGTCGTTGCGTTTCGTTGGCTACAGGCTGTCGGCGAATCCGCTGAGGCGAGGGGCTGTCAGTGCGAGAGGTGGCGTGGCTCCGAGGGGAGGTGCTAATGCTTCGGGTGGCATTAAGAGTTAAGGTACGAGTAATGGTACGTGTGACGGTCCGACCTCCCTGTGAGTGGGAGGGGCCTGAAGATGGAGGACGGGGTGGAAGTGTTTTAGATGGGCGGAGCTGAGGTTTAGGCGGCTGCTGATGGATATTTGTGTGCAGGCTTGCAGACTTTTGAATCCTGGGATTGACAGAACTGTTGGTTCTGTTGGAGAGAGGAAATAATGAGTCATATCACTCAGAGGTATTATAGGATAGTCTGTATAATTTTCCTTAGATAGTTTGTCAGTAAAAGTGCCAAGCTAAATATGAGGTTTAGTATTCACAATTTTACATTACACATTATGAGAAAGAAATGTCAAGAAAGAAAGTAGATCTTATAAATGGACATCCAAATGTGATGATGCCCTTGTATATTTGTATATACAGTATGTATTTTTTACACTATATATGTGTGTTTGTGTGAAACACAATTATCCTGAAAATATTTACTTTCTGTCTGTTATAACCAACAATTTGAGAGTGCTGTTAAACCTGGATAGAGTCATAAAACTATAGCTAATACTTATTTTGTATATATATATATATATATATATATATATATATATATATATATATATATATATATATATATATATATATATATATATATATATATATATAATCATCATTCATTCAATTTTGGTTTTCATTCATTTTTTAGAGATAAAAGGAATCGTATATTGACAAAAAAATGGTCCAGCTTAAAAAATAAAATAAAATGTTTAACATTTGTTAAAATGAAAATTTGTTTAACATAAGCAATAAAAACAACATACATACTGTATGTTACATATATATTTATTTAATTTATAAAATATTTATTTTTGCCATTTTTTTGCCTTTATTATATAGTATAGTGGACCACGCGATGGGATTCAAACTGCACTGCCCAGAAGTCTATCAGCTCTGGCAGGCACATTTTATATTTGACCGATATATAAATACATAAATCACAAACACATATCCATAGGCCTTTAGATGGAAAGGTTTTTATAAGATCATAAGAAACGTAAATTCAGTCAAATTCAATGTGTTCAAACAAACATTTAACTGGTAGTGTACAATCAAATGAATGATTTCTAAAGCTGCAATTCTGTTCCACCAACCTGTATTGAATGAAAGACACAGATCTCTGGGTTTGAGGGAGGGTCGTGGCCCCCAGTTGGTCAGAAGACCCCCTTATGGGTGTAACTGGCCTAGGGATTCTGCTCCTAATTCTCCCATCTGCTCCTTTCTCTCCTCTTGCAGAGTCGTCTGATTGGTGGGTTTCATCCTCAGATGCAGTGGTTGAGAGTGTTGGGGAGTGCGAGGAGGCGGAGCGAGATCGAATCAGGTGTGTTTGTTTACGCTCCAGAACCATGCGGGCCAGCTGTTGTTGTCTGCTTTTGCGAGTTCGCTGCAACTGCTCCTGACTCGTCTGCGATGACTTGTCTGAGCATGTTTCCTCCTCTGACATAAGCACAGGAATACGGCTCCGTCTCTGTGGGAGGGGCTTTCTATTGGGGGACTCCACCTCTGGTGGAGACATGTCCTTCTCATCTTCCACCTCTGCATCTCTATTTTGTTCAGGGGTCAGAGATGGACACTCTTCCTCCTCCTTTTCCCTTTGCAGGTCTACTTCCGGCACGATACCATCTGGGCCGACTTCCATTTTGGTTTCTCTGGAAACTTCATCATCAATAGCTGTTGTCTCTGGCTGGTGAGGCGACTCAGCTAAAAACACAGTCTCTGCTTCCTCTCTGCCACTTTTATTAACTTTATCTTTAGCCTGTCTGCCATTCTCAGCTTCGCTTTCTTCTTTTTTCCTCTCATCCCCTTCCCTTTCTATTGTAATCTTCTCCCTAATGCTGTCCTTTTGCTCTCGTTCACTGACCCATTCTCTCTCCTCTTTCTCTCCAACAGTCTCCTCACGCTCATTAGATATCAGCTCATCCAGTCCAGGTGCCCGGTGTCTGGCTGTCATCACATTAAGATGTGACGTCTCAGCAATGTGGATGAAAGTGCGTTCCACCTTGGTGAACGGTGGCGAGCAAGAACCGCTGGTGATTACAGCTGCAGATGTCATGACGATAGGCCTGGGCTCTGACTTAATAAGAGAGGAGAGAGTCCCGGGTTCGGATTCATCCGGGACGGGCCGCTCTCCCTGTGGTGTCAACGCGGCAAGTGTTCCCTGCCCGTCTCCAGGAGATACTTGCCCATTACCAGCAGACACAAGCACCAGCGTGCGTGAGCCCTCTTCTTGGTCGTGATCCCGGTGGGCGGGGGCGAGTAGGGTAGACGCAGCACCCTCTGGACTTCCCTCACTACTGCGAGGGCTTCCATCACTGCCAGAACCTCCGATCTTTGCACCCTCCTCTCTGAGATCATCAAACATCAACACACCGGACACAAAGTCGACTCGCTTCATACGTGTGTGAGAGGAAGATGGTGAAGGTTCAGCCTCAGCGATCTCATGTAGCAATGCAAGAAAAAGATAAAAGAAATTAGTGAAGTAATGATAAAAGAGCTGGAGAAGTTCTGATAAAGTTGTGGTTAGGTTTTCAGTAAACTTTTACATACAGTTTTGACAAATGGCGAAATGAACTAAAATGTACTAAAATGTTCATTCTAATATGCTGATATGGTGCTCAAGAAACATATATATACTGAATACTGAATATTAAAATAAATACACACACATATTAAAAAAAATACACACACACACACACACACACACACAATACAATTAAAAAGACAATTTGATGACTGCACAATAAGAATTTTTCGGACCACATTGTAAGAGAAGAGACCACTGTTTAGTAATTTTTCAGATTATTTACTTGTGATTTGGTTGTATACAAGCTTTGCAGGATTGTCTTTTTAGAATGTCATACATGGTTAAAAAGGCACAAAAGTCCATTTTACAGTGTAATATATATTTTTTTTTAAATGATTTAGCCCATTTGTGATTTCAAGTGTAGACTCAAAGACAGTGCTCAGTCAAAAGTATGTACAGCGATGGACACACACACACAGAGTGAATGAGACAGAGGAATGTGTTAGTACAGCAGCATGTTCAGCTATCTGTCCAAAGACGTACAATTTTACTATAAAATACATGCTTGTACATATTACAGGTCTACCATACAGTCCCTATAGTGTTTATTGCACTAGCTATTTTGTGAAAGACTCTTGCAGTTGAAGTTTGACCCTGATTCACACATGTAACGCTTCTACGGGCAGGTCTGGGGTAAGCTGATGATGAGTAACATTTATCAGCAATAAAAAGTCTAGCGTATGATATAAATTTTGACTCAGAAAATTCCTTAAATTGATTCATAACAATACTGATCTGTGATAAGCCATCGACATGGTTTTACACTTTTCTCAATTCGTTATTAAATAGATAAAAGAATACATTTCAACGTTTTTCTATACAAATAGACATTGCTAAACGCTGATGTACACTGCTCAGAGCTCAAGGTTTGTCTCTTGGGAGTTCTGACAAGCTCAAAGATTGACCCAGTTAGAGACAGAGAATGTGAGAGGTTATGAATGATGAATGGCATGGAGCAGGAATGCAATGAAATGCTGTTTGGCTTGAGTGAACAATGAATTTAGCATAAAACATGGTAATACGTGTAACACCACTAAGATTTAGAAGTAATGGACAACGTTATTTACAGTCTCTCATTAAAGCAGAGAAGAAATTTGTGAAACTTCCTAACCTTCCCTCAAATTATCTGAACATTTTATCTCACATTGTGAAAACTGGTACTCTTTAAATCTTTACCAGTGTGAAAACACCACATTTTCTGGGCAATTACTTTCTTCATAAGAAATATACAGAATTTAAATATACCTTTAAAAAGATATCGTCTTGTCAAGATTAAATCTGATAAAATGTGTTTAAACACTGCCTTTCAAAAGTTTGGGGTCATTTAGGGATTTAAAAATAATAATAATTATACAGAATTATACTTTTATTCAGAATAGATGCATTAAATTGATCAAAAGTGACAGTAAAGACATTTATAATGTTACAAAATATTTCTATTTTAAATAAATGCTGTTCTTTTGAACTTTCTATTCATCAAAAATTCCTTTAAAAAATGCATCACGGTTTCCATAAAAATATTAAGCAGCAACTGGTTTCAACATCAATACTAATAATATTAATACATCAATACTAGTTTTCTGAAGGATCATGTGACAATGAAGACTAGAGTAAGGACTACTGAAAATTCAGCTTTACTATCACAGAAATAAATAAAATTGTACAATATTAAAATAGAAAACAGTCATTTTAAACTTTGATAATATTTCACAAATTACTGTTTGTACTGTATTTTTGATTAAATAAATGCAGCCATGGTGAGACTTCTTTCCAAAAACATTAAAAAAACATCACGACCCCAAACTTTTGAACGGTAGCGTATGTGATATGCCCTCTGCAATTAACAATCTTTGGGATGCAGAAATCCAGTTTCCTGCATAACATATAAAAACCCAGTTCATTTACAGCTGAGCTTTTATGTACACATGTACAGTCATTCAGTCTGTGCTCATCTTCTCCGTTAGGAAGACATTTGGATCAGCTGTCTCACATAATTCAGACTACAAACTCTTCTGAAAACACACATTACAGTACATTGGTGATTCCAGATAAACAGTGGTTGGTGTAAATTGCATTAAAACACCCAAAGCAAAGCAGCACAGATACCAGGACCCAACTGCTATGAACACTGAGTTCCAACCCAATATTATATCTAAATAATGAATTTTTTTTTTGTTGCAGTTGGCCCAGCGAGGCAAATTATAGTTTAAGAAGAAAATCTTCTTTTACAAGTTCACATATGCATTGAAATCCAGCATTGAGTAATATAGCATTTCTACAGCATGAATTTCAAGTGAAACTTGAATACACTGACAAAAACTCAATCTTTTGAGTTCCTTCCAACAGATATATGTAGGCATGTATCCCTCAACTGAACTGAAGCTGGAGGACTTTACAATATAGATAAAGTGATGGTTTAAAAAAAAATTGTTAATGCTACTTTATTTTTCATAGTAAGTAACACTGTGTCATAACCAGGCACAACCAACATGTCTGTCTGTGAAAATCTGACACAATCAGCCGATCGCAGCCAGTGTTTTATTGTTAACTAAAATTAAAACTTAAAAAATGTTACCACTAACTGAATTTTTTTTGAAGAACTAAAATGGATATAAAAAAATAAAGCTAAATAAAAATGACAAATCATACCAAAATTACTAAAACTTCTGTCACATTTAATGTCCAAAGATGATGAAGATGTTTAAGAGTTTAAAAATAGTAAGAAGGTTTATTAACAAAAGCGAACAACTTGAGACAGCTTGCATAGCAGACACCAACAATACCGGACCAAGACAAAAAGGAAATGAGAAACTTAAATACTCAATGGCTGAATCCGAAATCGCCCCCTAAACCCTCATTCACTATTCCCTACGTTAGTCCACTAATATAGTTCACTTGAAGGAGTGAAGGAAAACAATTGCTTGAATTCGGACAGCCGTTGTGTGTACATCGGCTGTACACTCGTTATTGCGGTGCTATGTGGGATTGAAGGAGTGCACTCAATAACGTCCACTATGGTTTCAGACACCACTACAAATGGCTGCCCCCTCAAATAATGCCCTAATTGAGGGTATGGGGCGATTTTGGATTCAGCCAATGACATGGACTCAATAATGATCAGCTGTGATAATTAAATGAATATCCATGGTAACAGATGACTGGCGGGATAACTATAACAAAGGAAACAGGAAACAGACAATAAACAAACTAAAAGTCCATGAAAGTGAAACTAAAAATTGTGACAAATTCTAAATATTAATCAATCCTATAATAGTATGCAAATATGTATGTATGTAAATAACTTAAAACTTGTCAGTTTATTGCATCACGCCTGATTACAACACAATGTGCGATCTAATTTCTATGACACTGATACTGCGCTTCTGCATTCAAAAGCTTATTTATGTGACTATTATGACTTTAAACATAAACACTAATGTAGCATGTCAAGTCTAGGGCCAGGAACAAAAGTGGCAACATTCATTTGCTGAATGATAAATTATAGTCAAGTTCAAATATCTGTATATGTGCATCAAACCACTAATGCATGTGTGACAAAACCAAAGAAAGAGGCTCAGTCTTCCTTTTATGCTTCTATTGCCTTGAGCTCTATTGCACTTTGATATATAATAATATATCTCTATTCCAGAACTTTATTAATTTCTCAACTCACAAACTATTAGTCAAATGTCTTGACATAGAGGATGTTGTGTTTATGTCTTTCTTGCCCTCAGATAAGCACTGCTTAAGTTCACATAGAACCTAATATTTCTCTATCTGAAAGCAATATGCATGTTGCAATATGCAATACTGACATAAAATAATTATGGCAGACAAAATAACTTTTCATAGCTAATATGGAAGACAAATGTGATATCAGAATTAATCTACATGACCAAAAGTATGTAAACACACACCAAACCCACATTAATTTAAGCATATTTTAAATGAATTTTTATATATTTTTATTAAAAAATTAACCATGGCCATTCAAAACTGTTTGGGAGGAGGTTGTACGGCTGTATACTTGATTTTATCCTGGGTTGCATTTAACTCCACTTTAGACATACACTAGCAAACTTCCCTAAGCATTTCCCCTCGGGGGAATCCCTGCCACCATTTTGAAGACTCTCATCCCCTTGGTATGGTAGATTTTTAAAGAAAATCTAAATGGAGGACAGGAAGAAGACTATGAAAAAATTGGTATCTATGTTCTGATCATGATCTATTAATATCAATAAGCAAGCTGCACTGAATCTAAGGAGACAAGTCTCTTGATTTTTGATCAAACTGTTCATAAGTTATAACCAAAAAAATTGTTTTCATATCTCATGACCACTAGGTGGAACTGTACTGAAACTGTGTAGGTACCCACAGGTCATGGTTGTCATAACACACACCAGTTTGGTCAGAATACTCTATAAACGGTTGCAGAGATATAGCCTCATGCCCATTTGGCATGCTCTTTAGCGAATTTGTTTGTGCGTTATTGGAGAACGGTTAGATCAATCAACTTGAATTCCATGTATTTGTTGGCATGGTCTGAAGATGATCTGATTAAATTTTCATGGAAATCCGAACGGTCTAGGAGGAGTTCGAAAAGGTCAGATAGGAAAAAAAGACGGATAGGAAGTTCGGCTGACTATGGCAAAATTGGAATCTATGTTATGAGAAATCTATTAAGATCAGTTTCATTACAATAGGCAAAATTAATTGCTATTAGCATTTTTTTAATTGAATTTCATGAATTTCATGATTGTTTTTGACCACAAGGTGGCGCAGTCTCAAAACTCTTTGAGTACTTTCAGGGCTAGTGCTGATGACACATACCGATTCATAACGATACATCAAAATGTTGACACCCAAAATGGCCAACATGGGAAAATTAGATATCGTTCGACTCGACATTCCGCCCAGAATCTAAAGAGACCAGTCTCATGTTTTTTGTCAAACTGGTCAGGAGTTGTTAGCAAAGATATTAATTTTTAATTTCTCCTGACCACTAGGTGGCACACTGGCAAAACACTGCACGTACCCTCAAGTTATGCTTGTGATTACACATACCAAGTTTGGCCGAATACGCTAAAGCATTGCGGAGATACAGATTTCAAGGCCTTATGGTTCAAAAGTAATTAGCATAAACGTAAGTGCAAGTTTGGACAGTTAGTGGCGCTAGAGAGATTGCGTTAGAGACTCTAACATTGCTGTGGTTAATGTTCAGACTGTCCTCTATCTGTGTGCAAATTTCATAACTTTTTACCTTATGGTTCTATGGGCTGCCATAGCCATAGAGGAGGAGGAGGAAGAGAAAGAGGAAGAAGAAGAAGAAGAAGAAGAAGAAGAAGAAGAAGAAGAAGAAGAAGAAGAAGAAGAAGAAGAAGAAGAAGAAGACAACTGACTGATACAATAGGTGTCTACGCACCTTCGGTGCTTGGCCCCTTATAAAAACACATTGCAAGTGTTCCACCAGTAGTGGGTACTCGTGCAACGCAAGCAATATCGTACATCTGAGTGAACTAGATGGGGGAAAGTTAGTGAGGGAAGGGCATACAAAAGTGGACTTACAGCCTTGTTAGTAAAGGATGTAGCTCAAACAGCCAAATTCATTAAATAGAAATGTGTGTCCACATACTTTTATCCATGCAGAGGATTTAATTCAGGCCATTTACTCACACATTGAACGTGCACACACGACTCTTTCTCACTGTCTTTCTTTACTCGTTTTCTCTACACTATGCTTGAAATGCCAGAGGATCCAAGCAACTGGTTTATTTTATAGGTCCAAACCCTTTGAACCTTGCACATGCTGTATATGATTAATGTTACACTTTCTCTCGGCTACGAAAGACGGCAATAAGAATCTATATAAAGAGTTCCATCAGTTCACATTCTGTCATGCTTGCTTAAGAAAGCCATTCATCCCGCCTGGAGGTGCATGTTGTGGCATTTGACAGGTTCTATGTGTGCTGAGATCATAGTGATGCAAATAGACTGTGCAAAAATAGCTTAGCAAGCACTCCCTGTCCTTCTAGTGTCCTGTACGAAACACACAGCAGGTGAACGCACCCTTTTTAAGTACCTGCTTTTGGCCGATATTCAACCCTGAAAACACAATCACGCTATCCAGCCTGCATCACATCTGTCCTCTTACACAGAACATGATGATGTTATGACAATCTAAGAGGCCAAAAAAAAAAAAAAGATATTCTCGTCACTTTAGTCAATGTGCCTGTCCCACCAGACACCAGCAGCTCTGCAAGAAACATCCTCCACGGAGGTAAAATGTGTTTTTTGCTTTTCTTTTTGTACAAAATATTTAGTGTACAGTGTCTCTATGAGTGAATACATCTTACAGTATTGTACAGAATTGCTTTCTTTTGGAGAATACAATATAGTTTCTCTTTCTCCAACTGTCCCAAGTACTTAAAGGCCAAATTCACCCAAAAATGACAATTATGTCATGTCATTTTAAACCTGTACGACTTTCTTTCTTCTGTGGAACTTAAAAGAAGATATTTTGAACAACTGTTTTTGTCCATGCAATGAAAGAACTGACTTCTGGACATTTTTCTAAATATCTACTTTTGAGTTTCACAAAATTCATAGGGGTTGGAACAACATGAGGGTAAGTACATTATAACATAATTGTAATTTTAGGGTAAACTATCCTTTTAATTTCAAATATCCAATAACACATTTCAGTGTAGCTAGAGAGCGTCTAATTTCTTGCTCTCTCACACACACACACACTCTCTCACACACACACACACAATCTCACAATCACAGACCAAGTTTATTGCCCAAGCCTCCGTACTGATTCTTTTTTCATCTATGGGCACAAAAGTGGGCATCGTGCTCCTCTTCTATTAAAACGGCACCACACAAGTGCAGTTGTGTACATTGATAGTGGGGAAATCATGTCTTGTTCATAAGTTTGGCCAGCATTTGCTGAATGTGTAAGCGTGGTAGGTTTAGTACAGAATGCCGGGCTCTGGGGTTGCCTGGCAACAGGGGCATGTGTCTGCGATGGGCGTGACGGTGGGCGGGGCTGCTTTCAGCTGAGCGGCTGCGCTGAATGGCCGCCGCCCCGAGGGCGGGGTCGTGGGGGAAGTGCTCCGTGTCCACGGTAGAGGAGGAAAACACGTACGACGCCAGTCTTCTCAAATGGGCGGGCCTCGGGAATGAGTGATGTGGGTGTGGCCTGTCCTCCTCCAACTGAAAAAGACCAATAAGAGTGGAGGAAAAGAGGAATCAGGCTGAGGAAAAACTAAAACGCGAAGTATTGAAAAAAAGCGTCTTTTTTGTTTTTTTTGTGTGTGATGTGTGATGAACACAAAAACACACCAATAAAAAACAAGAGATATATACGATACATTATATCAAATGGGTGGTACAAACACATAGATGTGCTGTAACTCATTCAGAGGACAAGACCAGCCCACATTTGTCTGAACGCTAAAGACAGGCTTGATTAAGCTTACGGGTGTGAGTGAATGTATGCTCTACATGTTGTGAAGGAGCCAACGTGTGCACACAGACCCCCTGGACCACCAAGGTGAACGTGATTTCACCAAATACAACATGTTCCTGTATCAACATCTTTGTTGATCCTGGAACAACATTCTAATCAACCAATCATATTTTTTGGGGCAAGCTTACAGTTTATGTTGAGTTTAGGCTTACAACCAGGGTTAGGTGCTTCTACATCAGTGTTATTCACCTATCATTTCCCTCTGATTTTAGGGATAATTTATGGGTAGGTTTAGGGGCAGGGATAGGATTAGGACCAAATTTTCGGACGGAAATGTTATTCCGGGATTAACAAAGTATGTTGACCCAGGAACATGTCTTACTTGGCAAAATCACAGTGACCGTATGACCAATGAGCAAACTAAACTTGGCTGTGAACTTTTGAGCATGACACGCACACACATACACATACAACCATAGAACCCTAAAACATGCAACTTAACACAAATGCATAACATTACATAACACACATATACTGTGCATCAGGGGGCATACAAACACTCATACAAACAATGTATGCTAATCATCTTGCAACACAAGTTATCAGAAGCTTAAAATAAGACTTTCTTGTACAGGTGATGTCATTATGTAAAAATATTCAGCAGCTAGGAGCAAATGCTAGTAGTATATCATAACACTTCCGGCTTAAACACAACCTAAACACACTCACGCGCACACACACACAAGAGGACCCAGTAAGGCATATTTGTGACTTTCAAAATGTCAGGACTTCTTAACAGAATCTTGTCTAAGCAGGGTTCAAAGTGTCAAGTAAGAGGTCAGTAAGAAAGGACAGCTTTGCCATAAATTGCATTTAAAAATATATTAAAATAGAAAACTTTTTTATTGTAATAATATTTCTGTTTTTACTTTATTATATCAAACAAATGCAGCCTTATTGAGCTCAAGAGACTTCTTTCAAAAACATTACAAAAACGTATTGACCCCAAACCTTTGAATTGTAGTTTATGTACAAATGAATATTAAACTTGATTAGTAAATTCTGTAACAAATGCATGTACTAATGTTAACCCTTATTGTAAGTTGTTACCATTTTATTTATTGTTTATTGTGTTTATTCACAAAGATAGAACAAACCCAAAAAACAATAATTCAGCCATGAACAACATTTTCTCAACAATAATGAAATATATGCCAGTGTACAGACATGGATTAGACAGGTGTTGGGTACTTAGAAGCATGTAGTCTTTCTCTAAAAGGCAACATGAAATCAAAAATGGCCATATTTACTTGTAATAAAGTAAACTATTCATCTGTGCATGTTATTGCACTAAAAAGCCTAAATAATATCTAAAAAATATAAACCAAAATCACCTTCATTTCGTTCCAAACCCATAAAACGTTGGTTGATCTTTGAAAAACAAATTAAGATATTTTTAATTAAACCTGAGAGGTTTCTGTCCCTCCATTGAAAGGCCAGGTAAGCTAAATATAAAAGATCCCCAATGGCTATGAAACGAATCCATATGAAACAAGCAGTTTAATCCAAATCTTATGAAGAGATATGATCACTTTATATGATGAACAGATTTTATTTAGGCTTGTATTCCCATTTAAATGTACATACATACATAGTGCGGATCACATATGGTAAACATGGAAGCTCATGCATGAGTCACACGCTTGGTTCTCGTGTGTGCATGATGCATGACAACCAATACATTAAAATTGAAATAAATCTGTTCACCCTAAATTAAATCTGTAAAATCATATAAAACTGATTGTTTTTTACCTTAACATTTTTGGATCTTTTAAGTTATGGTTACCTGGCCTTTCAATGGAGTGACATAAAAATCTTAATCTGTGTTGTGAAGATTTGGTTTGGAATAACATGAGGGTGAGTAAATGATGACAATTTTCATTTTTGGGTGATCTATCCCTTTAATCTTTCCGAAAGCCATATCAGGGTGCTAAAGATCATCAAACATATAAAAGTGATCAGGTTAACTCATGCACACACATGCCCACACGTACACACTCAGGTGTGACTTACCGGGCCATCGGGTCCAAACGGCTCTGACTCCCTCCTTCTTGGGCAGGTTTGAGGCAACGTGTGAAAAGGTGAATGGGCGGGGCTCGGTCCCACCCCCTCCTCCTCTGCTACAATCATCATCCCACGAGTTTTGGGTCGTACCACAGCCTCAGCTCCACCCATCCCGTGCACCGCTGCTCTGCGTCTTCTCTCCTCATGGTCCTCAAGGGGGCGTAATTCCTCTGGTTCATCATCTGTGGTGCCTGAGGTGGTGGGCTCTGCCCCGGGATGGAAGTCTTTCAACTCTGTTTCTTTATCAATCATCACCCACTCCCTGCTGTCAAAGTCCTCCTCTTCTGCCAGCGGGACTGAGCGGATGAAGGCATTGCTGTGGGCCTCCTGGTCACCGTCTGCAGAGACATCATGGCGGCCACCAGCCAGTCTTTCTCCCTGTCCAGCATCTAACGAGAACATCTGAGCAGGCTGGGAAGAATAGACGTGCCTGGATGGAGAACCCAGCATGTCCAAACGAGAGCTGCCACAAAGCACACAAAAACTAAGACACAGAATCAACTGAACAACCATACATCTATTTAACTACATATTTATTAAACTTATTTAACTACATAATACTACTGTTCAAATGTTTGGGGTCAGAAAAAAAAAGAAGAAAAAAAAAAAGACATTAATACTTGTATTCAGCAAGGATGCATTAAATTGTGTTTAATTTAAATTGCATAAATCAAAGATCACAGTAAAGATATTTAAAATATTACAAAAGATTTCTATTCTTTCTATTCTAACTTTCTATTCATCAAAGAATCTGCTTTCCCCAAAAAGTACTGGTGTTTAGTTTCTTGAAGCAGCAAATCAGCATATTATAATTATTTCTGAAGGATCATGTGACACTAATAATTTAGTGTTGCCATCACAGGAATAAATTACATAAAATGTTATTTTAAATAGTAATAATAATAATTTGCCTCCATCCCAATACTGAACAAAGCGACATACATTCACATCACACGTTAGTGGTAGAGTTATACTCACGGAACACTATAGATATTCACAGGGCCGGCCCAAGCCCTTATGGGGCCCTAAGCAGAATTTTATTTGGGGGCCCCTCGGTGCAACCAATACGATTGACTATTCTTGATAATTTGCACACCCAGTATCAATTTTAGTAGTTGTAGCTGTGCTGCTCTCATCATGTCTGGCTGTAATGGTTTTACCCTTATACGGTTTTTAATTGTAACAGTAGCAAACCCACATGAGTGGTCAGGTGTTAATATTCAAAGCCTTACTGTACTACAGTTCAGACTGGGATATGTACTTAAATTTTTTTAAAATTTTTATGCTGAATATGCTCACTTTTCCCCAGGATTATTTGATGAATAGGCGGTTCAAAAGAACAGCATTTCTCTGAAATAGAAAGCTTTCAAAAAATCCTAAAAATATTGTACACAACTGTTTTCACATATTGATAATAATCATAAATGTTTCTTGAGCATCAAATCCTCATATCAGAATGAATTCTGAATGATCATGTGACACTGAAGACTGAAGTAATGATGATAAATTCAGCTTTGATCACAGGAATAAATCACACTTTATATTCACATATAAAACAGATGTTTTACATTATAATATTTCCCAATATTACCGTTTTTACTGTTTTTTTGATCAAATTAATGCATCCTTGGTGAGCAGAAAAGACTTCTTTGAAAAACAAGAAATGTTGATTTCTTTCAAACATTAAACAGAGCTTTTATTTTGGCGGAAATAAAATTTCCATTCCATTCCAGTCGCATTCCATTCGACTGTGTAGAAAGAACCTTTTTATTTTCTAAATAAAACCTTCCAAAATATAGGCTACACAACTTATAATTCCAAGGGGACGATATAGCAGTTTGCAGAAAAACATTTATTCAGAAACTGGAAGCTATGCTGTACTCCGTACAAAACATGCAGTACGTCAGACAAGATATTCGCACTAAACCATATCACATTCTCAAATCCATCCATTCATAAAAAGGTTACCGGGCAAGTGATGAATAACGTTACGTCTTAGCGCTGGTTTTCTCGCACTTGGACTTTGAACCCTGGCTAACAAGCAAATAGTGTTTGGTCGATGGCGCCGTGAGCTCGTGCAATGCAGTCAGAATCAATCCGTGCATATAGGCTATTAGAAAACTTAACATTTTGCAGTTTATTTAGGTTTAAGGCCATTTCGCGATTTCAATCATCATGAAATAACATACTGCAAAAAGTAATTTCATGTGCTCTTGGGGGCCCCCTGGTGGCAAAGGGGGCCCTAAGCAGCCGCTTAGTTCACTTATGCCTTGGGCCAGCTCTGGATATTCACAATCAAGAAAGTTCATTATTTGCATGCGTTTTAAAGCCTTGCCGGCTCATTCACGTGCACGGTTTTAACATGCGCTTTTCCGAGCGCGCGCACTAAACGCCTGTCAAACACGTGATTACTGAACTAAGTTGTCGTCTTAAGGCCTGTTCACACCGGGACGATTTTTGCGCGTGTTTATTGCCGATGTTTGACGCCTCATGACTAAACAAAGGGCGGCAATGTGAGTGTGCACACCGACGCGCAAAACGGCAGGTGTAAAAGCGTCATTTTTAAAAAAACGCCTCGGGTTCAGTTTTTTATTTTGACGTGGCGCGTTAAAAACTGGCCGACCAATGAGATCGCCGCTTTTGTTCACGTGCCTGGAGCTGCTGAAGTGACAGTAAAACACGACTTGGTGGCGCTCAAGCACAAAACGGTCTTGCCGAGCACACATTGATACGACGAAGAAGTAGTAAGTAGACAAAGAAGAAGATGAGCAGCTAATGCTGCTTGCCAGTTAGCAAAAAGTGTGTGAATGGTTTTGGCCATAGACATAATATATCTATGGTTTTGGCAAGCACGTAAATACTGTCTCTCTTCTTCTTCTGTGTGATAAGCGAGTGTCAGAAGCGTAAAGTGCCGCAGCACCACCTTGTGTACAGGGAGCGCTATCTACTGAATGTGCTCGTTCAGTCAGTGCATCGCCAGTGAAAATCGCTTGGGTGTGAACACTCAAGACGCGCCGAAAAACGCTGGCGATAAGCGCGCGCGATATTCGTCCCAGTGTGTACAGGCCTTTACTGCGCTAATAGTGTCAAATACACACAAGGTTAACATCGGTTATGTCTAAAGTGAAAGTAAAATCGCGTGTGTCTGTATATTAGATGCACGCAGGTCTTAAATGGACAGCAGTGCAGTAGTGAACGCACTGTCCTTAAAGGGACAGTTCACCTCCAAAATTATGTAATTATTTACTCACTCTAATATTGTTCCAAACCTGTATTCATTTCTCGATGACAGAATTTTCATTTTTTAATGAACTATCCCTTTAATGGTAATACAACAACAAAAGACAAAGAGAAAATCACTCATTGCTCTTGACTGAAAAACTAATACAGTAGCTTTAAAGGGGCTATATGCGTTTTTCTGAAATTTAAACTCGCGACTGACACCTGTGGCCAAAAAACAGAACTGCTCTCATTTTCTGCTCGCTCTCGCAGCGGTGGTGACGTCACATCCGCAGACAGCGCGGGAAAAGACGACCCGCCAGAAAATAGGAAAAATAGGATACAGGCTTATAGGTGCACCCACTGTGAGCGGACAAGGTGTCAGTATGCTCATCAGGAGATGTTTGAGTCATAAATGGTACAATAAAAAGGCTATTGTTACGTTTATTTTGGGGAAAAAGTTGCATATAGCCCCTTTAATAAGAATCAATGTATATTTTGTAGTGAAGTCTATGTAGTGTTTTATTTTTACATTTATTAATTCAATTTAATACTTAAATGCTGCTGTACAGCTCTGAGCTGCCACTGTAAATCTATGTATATATCTATTTTGTATTTTACAATACACTAGGAATATGTACAAGGGTTTTTTTTAAGTAAAGTTTTAAAGTTTAAGTAAGGGTTTTCAATTATTTTAAGTAAATAAAGAAAGAGTATTGCAATAAAAAATTGTCTTTTCTCTCCTTAACCTCTTGCTGTTCCTGTCGCCTAAGAATAGAATAACAAAAAACTGATGTGACAAGCCATCAGAACCGAATTGAACCGAAAACAGTGGTTAAAAACCGAGGTATGTATTGAACTGTATTGAACTGTGGACTAACTGTATTGTTGCATCCCTAATATATATATATATATATATATATATAAGAAACTTTTTTTAAAACATGTAAAAAATCTTACCGACCCTCAATTTTTTAAATGCTAGAGTATGTTTGTCCACAAACTGCAGTACAGCATGTTTTTAATAAAATTACAACAAAATAACTATAATACATTTATATTTGTGTTTCATCAAGTCTCAATATTCCCAAAGCTAATTTTCTGAACTGTTCAAATATTGTTGTTTGGCATAATTAGCAGCAATGTGTTATTACCTGTATTTCTGTAAACCTTTAATACAAAATGCAATAATTAGTTTAGGCACTAATAAATATGTTCAATGTTTATTATACTAAATATTATAATATATATTACTAATAATCCTGATCTGATTAACAGTCCTATGAGATAATTTCATAATTAATGATAGATTAGTCAGAAATGTCAACCAAAAGGGTTGAAAAAATATATCTTAATATTATACAACATTGTACCCAATTAAAACAGTTCGTTTTTAATTTTTAACTGTTCCTAATATAATTATTTTTTGGCATGCCAAGCCATTTTTATCATAACAATTCCATATGTTACCATAATAAGACAAGCATGCACTTTCCTTTCAGTAAATTCACAGATGCCGCCCTAAATGTCAGAGAAGAAAGTTACAGTACAAAACAAAAACTTTACATGCTTTCTTCTCAGAAAACCACTTTTGAATGCTTTCCTTACTAACAAGACTCATGAGGTCGAGTGACCTTTAGAAAGCTAAATGTCAGCCAGAGTGATAGAGTGATAAATTTTACCGTTTATCTGCACCATCTCTATCTTCTGCAGCAGACAGGCGGTCTGATTCTGGGCTGTTTACTCTCCGGTACCTTGGAGGGCGGGCCTGAGCGTCTGCTTCTCCGCCCCTTGCTGGGGAAACTGTCCTCCCTCCTCCTGCAGGCTCCTCCCCATCCTCTGATGCTACTTGCGTCTGGGAGAAAAAGCAGTTTTAAACACATAATTGGTCTAAAATAAAAAAAGTTTCAAACTAATTAGAATAAATTACATTTGAATAATTGGGCATTATACATCTAAAAATATTACCTTACTGATGCTGATCCTGAGTTTGTTACGATTAAAGTCAGTTTCATCCCATCCTTCACCAGCAGGCGGGGCTGGAGCAGGTTCGCTAGGCCTGCTGGGTATCAAAGCAGGTGGGGCGTTCTCTTGGTCACTCAGGTGTTCATCTTGTAGAACATCATCAGTGTTTTCCCTCGGTAATTCACCAGGTACCGGTGCCACATTTACCACCCTGAGAGAGGTCATTCAAAGCCATTTCAGAATTACAGTCTTTTCAAAGTCAAAAGACTTTGGAGTCAATCCAGTTTCATTTCAGAGTCCAGAATCCCATCGCACTGTGAAAATGGTCTGATACTGTTGTAAGAGTGTGTGTACATAATCTTACCCCACAATGGCAGCAGTTTGCCGTGTGTTTTGTTGCGGTGGTGTGTGTGTGCTGGTGGGGAGGGCTGTATCTATTCCAGATTTTTCCCAGTCATACGGCTCATTTTCTGTTATCCCCCTTTCTTTCATGCTGTTTTCAAATACTGACATTAGCAACTAGACCAAGAAGAAGGAAAGAAAGAAAGAAAAATTATTTTTCACTCAAATTAGTTGTAATAAATACATTTGTATATACTGTGAATTATACATATATACATTTTTGAGTATATGTTTCAAAATATATACACTAACGTTCAAAAGTTTGGGTTGGTAAGATTTTTGTAATGTAATTGTAATGTAAATTCTCTAATATCACCAAGGCTGCATTTATCTTATTAAAAATACAGTACAAATGTTTTCTGTTTTAATATATTGTTAAATGTAATTTATTCCTGTGATAGTAAAACTGAATTTTCAGCATCATTAGTCACATGATCCTTCAGAAATCATTAAAATATGCTGCTTTGGTGCTCAACAGTTGTGCTGTTTAATATTTTTGTGGAAACCGATGTTCCCTTTCAAAAGCTACACTCAATGCTGCATAAGCTTATGCAAATGGGGATGTCTTTGACATAACCAGCTATGAAAATGGTGTGAAAACACGTCAATGAAATTGACCCGGAGGTATCTATAGCCTCGGCTGGTGACGTCACCGGGCGCACCTGCTGCACGAGGTTATAAATAGATGAGCTTCCGCTGGAGCAAACCAGGTCTTTTTGTTTTCAGACCAACTCTATGTTTGGTGTGTTTGCAAAGTCTCTGAAGGAAAAAAAAAAAAAAAAAACTCTCTACTAAAAACTCTTTCTCTTCAAACTCAACTCGAGATCTGTGTCAGGAGTTAGTTTTCAGCTGTTAGTGTGCAGAATTTCTCCCTTTCATCTCTGTTTGATCAAGTGAAAAAGAAATACACTATCAGTTAAAGAGAATGAGTCAGCAGAAGCGTTGTGTGCCTCCATGCTCTCGCCCGATAGCGGACGTGGACACACACGATTACTGCTTTGTGTGTTTGGGGGAAGAGCACGCGTTGGCTGCATTGGAGTCGGGCGAGTGCCAGCATTGTGAGCTGTTCACAGTTAAGATGCTGCGCGCTCGGCTTGGCTTCTTTCAGTCCGCACCCGCATTACAACCGTGGGGCTCTAGAATGGATTTGACTGATGAGCAGGAGACGGGTCCGTCCCTTTCGACTGCTCATTTGCCAGATCCACATCCCTCTCCGCGCGATCCCGAAGCGCACTCCGGTGCCTCTTCGGCTCGCGCGCGGGATGAGGATGTATTATCTCTTGAGTCTGAGGACTTCGAGCAGCCACTTTCCAAGCGTTCCTCGCACAGTAGTAAATCTGTCGAGGAATTATTGGAAGTGGTTACTCGCGCGGTGGCCAGGTTGCAGATTGACTGGCCCCGTGAACAAGAGATCCCCAAACGCAGTAAGCTTGAGGATCGGTTTCTGTCCGGCGGGGGGGGGAGAACGCAACATCAGTCTCTCCCCTTCTTTGAGGACCTCCATGACGAACTATCTAGGTCATGGAATAAACCATATACCTCGCGTGTGTTTGTGCCCTCGACGTCGACTTTTTCGACTATCGTGGGTGCGAAGGCACGCGGGTATACGGAGATGCCGCAGGTGGAAGAGACGCTCGCGGGCTATCTCTCGCCTGGGTCGGCATCTTCGCTTAAGAAACCGGTCCTCCCCACGAAGCCTTGTAGAACAACATCAACGCTCGTGGGGAAAGCTTATCAAGCTGCAGGTCAGGCTGGTGCAGCGCTGCACACCATGGCGGTGTTACAGGCTTACCAGGCTGACCTATTGAAGGATCTGAGTGCGGGGGGGTCGATCGACGGCGAAGCTTTTGCTGAGCTTCGCCGGGCTACAGATTTGTCTCTCCGTGCTACCAAGCAAACGGCCCGCGCTATCGGCCGTTCTATGTCTGCATTGGTGAGCACGGAGAGGCATCTGTGGTTGAATTTGTCAGGAATAAAGGATAAGGAGAGAGTGTTCCTGCTAGATTCTCCGATCTCCCCCACGGGCTTATTTGGTGGCGCAGTTGACTCTGTCGTCACTAAATTCAGGGAAGCCAAAAAACACGAGGAAGCGTTTACACAGTTCCTTCCTCGCCGCACTCAAGGGGAGGGGCTACCATCCACCCAACCTCCCCCAGGTCCTTCAAGGGAGGTTAAAAAGCAAAGTGTAGTGAGTCGCGCTCCCCCTCGTAAGGACTGGGGACCGTCTCGCCGCCCTAAGCAGCCTCCCAGGGCAGACCTCAGGACCATTATAACACAAAAGAAAAAATCTTCCTGATGGTCTTGCGCCCAGTTTAGTGGGGGTAGCCCCCCGCGAGACGGGGCGCGTCATAAAACATCTGTTCGCTCCGTCTCGCTACCCTCACGAAACCTCTCCTCTTCCGCCGCCTCTGGCGATTCGGGGGGCAGCGGTTTCCAGCGAAATGTTAAATTTCCCGTGTCTAAATCCTGTTTCCATCCAGGACACGGGACATTTAATATCCCCTCAACAGGAAATATTAAAATTAATACCACTATCAGAAAACCTGGCAGCGTGGAAACTTCTGCCAGGTATTTCTGCATGGGTGTTAAACACAGTACAGAATGGATACAGAATCCAGTTTATTCGGCGCCCTCCGTGTTTCAACGGCGTGGTCTCCACTTCCGTGAGACCGGAGTCAGCGCAAGTACTGTCACAAGAGCTGCAGATTCTTTTGAAAAAAGGGGCCATAGAATATGTTCCTCTTCCAGAGAGAGAGTCAGGCTATTACAGCAGATATTTCCTGGTTCCCAAGAAGGAGGGGGGGGTTGCGTCCAATCCTGGATCTTCGAGGCTTAAACCATTTAGTCAAAGCACTCAAGTTCAAGATGTTAACCATAAAGATGGTCGTGTCGCAAGTTCAACATCGCGATTGGTTCGTCACGATCGATCTGAAGGACGCATATTTTCACATAGAAATACTGCCACAACACAGGAAGTTCCTGAGGTTCGCTTTCGGGGGCGAAGCTTACCAATTTCGGGTTCTTCCATTCGGCCTAGCCTTATCACCCCGCACATACACAAAGTGCATGGATGCAGCACTGGCTCCATTGCGACTCCAGGGCATTCGCATTTTGAATTATATCGACGATTGGCTGATTCTAGCTCAATCGCGAGAGATGGCGCTTCAGCACAGAGATATTGTGCTAGCTCATCTGGTTTCTCTCGGGCTGAGACTCAACGCCAAGAAAAGCGTTCTTTCTCCTGTCCAGAGAACGACTTATTTGGGGGTAGTTTGGGATTCGAACACGATGCGGGCACATCTGTCTCCTGCTCGAGTCGAAACCATTCTGCATACCCTGAGGAAAGTCAGGCTAGGTCAAAATCTCACTATTCGACGGTGCCAAAGATTGTTAGGTTTCATGGCTTCGGCTTCCACGGTGATTCCTTTGGGGCTGTTGCACATGAGACCGTTCCAGTTGTGGCTCAGGGCCAGGGGGTTTCATCCAAGGGCCAACCCCCAGAGGCTAATAAAGGTGACGCGCCGCGGGCTTCGCACACTAACTATGTGGCTCAGACCCCGGTTTCTTACCTCGGGTCCCACGCTAGGCGTTCCCTGTCGTCGCGAACTGCTAACGACGGACGCTTCCCTGACGGGCTGGGGTGCGGTCTTGAGTGGTCGTCCAGCTCAAGGGGAATGGGAGGGTCATCAGCGCGCCTGGCACATCAACTGCCTCGAGCTGATGGCTGTATTTCTGGCCCTGAAGTACTTTCTTCCCCATTTGAGGGGCTGTCATGTCCTAGTGCGGGTGGACAACACAGCGGCAGTCTCATACATAAATCACCAGGGAGGTCTGCGCTCACGCGATCTAAACAAGATAGCGAGACAGATTTTTCTCTGGACCCAGGACAAGCTCTTGTCACTCAGAGCAGTGTACATTCCGGGGCAGCTGAATGTGGGAGCAGATTTACTGTCCAGACAGAGATTACATGCGGGGGAATGGAAACTCCACCCAGAAGTAGTCAAACAGATTTGGACCAGGTTTTACAGAGCGGAAGTGGACCTCTTCGCCTCTTGTCAGACAGCGCAATGTCCCCTTTACTTCTCTCTCGGTCACCCAGCCCCGCTGGGTCTGGATGCGATGGCTCATACATGGCCCAGAATGCGCCTGTATGCCTTCCCTCCAGTCGCTCTGCTTCCAGAAGTTCTAGCCAGGGTTCGCCAGCAAGGGTCTTGCCTCTTATTGATAGCGCCGCGTTGGCCGAACAGAGTGTGGTTCTCGGAGATAGTGTCTCTCCTCAACGGCTCGCCGTGGGCGATTCCGGCGAGGAGGGACCTTCTGTCTCAGGCAGAGGGCACGATATTCCATCCCAGGCCCGACCTGTGGAACCTTCATGTTTGGCCCCTGAAGGGCACCAACTGAGGGACACGGGGCTTTCGCCTGCAGTTATTGAGACCATTCTAAGTGCTAGGGCTTCCTCCACTCGGAAAGTTTATGCTAATAAATGGGGTGTCTTTGAAAGGTGGTGTACGACACATAATGTGGATTCAGTCAACTGCCAAGTTGCTTCAGTTCTGGATTTTCTGCAAGAAAAGTTGTCATCAGGCACCTGCCCCTCCACTCTCAGGGTTTATGTGGCCGCTCTTTCGGCTTGCCACGCCTTGGTGGATGGGGTGTCGCTCGGGAAACATCCTCTTCTCGCTCGCTTCATTCGTGGGGCTAGGCGGTTGAGGCCACCTGTTAGAACCAAGATCCCTTCATGGGACTTAGCTTTAGTCCTTGAGGGTCTGGTTGAGACCCCCTTTGAACCGTTAGAATCAGCGTCTGACAAACTTCTGACTCTAAAGATGGTTTTTCTTATGGCTATAACTTCCTTGAAAAGAATTGGGGACATGCAGGCTCTGTCAATATCGCCATCCTGCTTAGACTTTGCCCCAGGCTTGGTGAAAGTGATTCTGCATCCCCACCCTGACTACCTGCCTAAGGTCCCTTTTTCGACTGTACATCCTGTCACTCTTGAAACCTTCTGCCCTCCGCCGTTCATAACGCCGGATCAGGAGAGACTTCATAGACTGTGTCCGGTCCGTGCTCTTCAGGCTTACGTCCACCGCACTAGCCAGTGGCGTAAATCGGAGCAGTTGTTTGTTTGTCATGGGGGCCGTAACAGAGGTTTTGCCGCCACCAAACAGACAATGTCACATTGGGTCAGGGATGCTATTGCTCTTGCCTATGAGGCGCGTGGTCAAGCTTCGCCTATAGGGTTAAGGGCTCACTCCACCAGGGGAGTCGCCTCTTCTACTGCGTTAGCAAGGGGTGCCCCTTTACAAAGTGTTTGTGATGCGGCAGGTTGGTCCTCTCCGCACACATTCATAAGGTTTTATAGCTTGGATGCTCATGCCACTCCGGGCTCTCATGTCCTTGAGTCGACATCGCAGGCTAATGCCTGAGGCTTTTTGCGTTCTTGTGCACACCTACACAACCGTAAGGGGTCCAGGCACCATCAGGCACGGCGGCGTGGGTATTCTCGTTCCCATTTGCATAAGCTTATGCAGCATTGAGTGTAGCTTTTGAAAGGGAACACTTGGGGTTACTTCACTGTAACCCTGTTCCCTGATAAAGCGGAACGAGATGCTGCATTGCTTGGCCGTGCTGATGATGCTTCAGGACTGGTCTTCAAACAAAAGATCTGGTTTGCTCCAGCGGAAGCTCATCTATTTATAACCTCGTGCAGCAGGTGCGCCCGGTGACGTCACCAGCCGAGGCTATAGATACCTCCGGGTCAATTTCATTGACGTGTTTTCACACCATTTTCATAGCTGGTTATGTCAAAGACATCCCCATTTGCATAAGCTTATGCAGCATCTCGTTCCGCTTTATCAGGGAACAGGGTTACAGTGAAGTAACCCCAAGTGTTTTTTTTTCAAGATTCTTTGATGAATAGACAGTTTTAAAGAACAGCATTTATTTGAAGTAAAAATCTTTTTCTAACATTATAAATAAAAGCTTTTAGCATAAGTTCTACCAGAAAGACTCTAATGCCACATCATTCATTCATACCAATAGGTCTGGCCAATCACTGCTTAACACTAGGAGTATATAAGCACTGAAATCTCTGTTTTACGTTCCCACTTGATAACACTGACATTCCCCTCCATCCTTCCCACCACCACCAGGTTGGTCCCCGACTCCCCGTCCATCCATCCGCCCCTGCCTTCATCTTCAGCAATCATTGTAGCACACTACCATCTGTTAATACTTTATTGAATAAATATCATGTAAACGTTCACCTGCCCTCTGAGTCTTTCTGGTAGAATTGTCTTTATGGTCACTTTTTATCAATTTAATGCATTGCTGGAAAAAATATATATATATATTCTTTTTTTTCTCTAACGACCACAAAAAATATTTCCACAATTGAATCAATTTGCTCAATGAGCTGTGTACAAACATCCAGCAGTTGGTCTGACTAACTGTAGCCATACACACACACACACACACACACACACACACACACACAAACACACACACACACACACACACACACACACACACACACACACACACACACACACACACACACACACACACACACACACACACACACACACACACACACACACACACACACACACACACACACACACACACACACACACACACACACACACACACACACACACACACACACACACACACACACACACACACACACACACACACACACACACACACACAATTCCAATAAGGAAGTAAGCACACAGGAAGTGAGTTAATAGAGGTGTGTGTGAAGGGCTCACCTGATAATCAGGTTTGGTGTAGTAATCTAAATCCAGCACATGGTCATAGAAGACATGAAACTCAGCGGGCATGTGTTTCAACAGCATCCTGTGCTCATAGCGCTCTTTAATCTGTCCCACCTGCTCCTGTTCACCAGACACACATTACATACACAATTAACAACTCTGAAGACCTTAAATATTTGAAACAAAAGCTCTTAAGACAAGGGTTAATTCACTCAATTCAGTTCCATTATCTTCATAGTCCCAGGCTAATGTGAGTGTGACACAAGTGTCTTACCTTATCTTTTATCTTACGCCATGGTAACTGTCCAACAGTAAACTCTACCAGCATATAAAACAATGACCACAAATCATCATGACGACCCATTTCCTGTTAAGAAGAAGCAGAAAAAAGTGGTCTTTTTCAAAATAATTATTCTCATTGTAGCTTATTCTGGCCATGAATCACCCAATTAAGTTACATTCACCCTGCAAGCCTTTGTGCTCAATTCAGATTTATTGCTCAGATCCGATTAATTTTTTTGTATAGCTGTTCACATTGTTATTTTAAATGTGCCCAATATCAGATTCCAGTGCGAACAGATCATCACCCTGAACTGACCAACATGTACAAAAGAAAGATAAAAAGACGACTTGCAACACGCTGTCATACGGAAGTAAACACTGAGGACATTAAAGTAAGAGATTATGTCTTTATTTATAGCGTGATCTGCCGTGGTAGCCAGCGAATTTATGCACAGTCAATATAAAAAAACTAAGACGAGGATGCGAAAAAAGAGAGCAGAGTTTTATAAACACTTACAATTCGAGCCCTCATGTTTTGCTTGTATATAGAGCTGTCACTATAGTACCTATAAATTCTGACACATCACTGTCTTGATAACTTTGAGTATGTAAAATCTTTAAAGTGACACCCATGAGCGCACAGTTGGGACGATTGTTGCTCTAGAGTGACATAAAAGTCGCATGAACTCCGATATGACTGTTCAGACTGAGATCGCATTGCAAAACAATTGAAAAAAAAAGATCAGATTTCATGTGGTTTGTGCTGTTCACACTATCGCGACAAAAACAGATCTGATTCACATATGAGCAAAGAAATTGGATTTGGGCCACATGTACCTGCAGTCTGAATGTAGCCTTATGTTTCAAATTGGCATACACGGCCAGTGCTTGCTATTTATGTGCTATATATTTATGATTGTGTTCAGTCTGTGGGCATCCTCTCTGAAGCTGACACTACACTTACCTTGTTTTTATGAGCGTTAATGGAAGCGTAGCGTACTGTTCCTCTGAACCCAGCCACTGTCCTGGGCTAAAACAGAACATTTAAAAAGTCTCATAATAGGAATTCATATCACTTTCATTTTATACTTTAATACTTTGGTTGGAATAAGTAAATACATAATCAAAACAAAGCAAACATGGAAAGGAAATATAAGGAAGGGTGGAGCGACAGGAATTATGTATATTTTAGCTACTTTTTGATCTTTTTTGGGATTAATTGGAATTAATTGAAGACATGTACAGGAAGTTTCTTACATAAAGGAAGTAAAGGTGTAAAATTGCAGGTACAGTATGAGACGGTACGACAGCAGTGTGTGGATATGTCCAAATGTTGCAGGATTCAGCATTTGAAATTTAAGGGCACAACCATTAGAGAAGAGTGTGTCATTTCTAAAAGCCTTCAGAAGGTAAGGAAGGAATCTTTCCAATATTTTGGAAACTCACAATATGAATGTCGCTATGGTAACAGGGACAAACATCTTTGGCGGGGGAGCATGCGATTCAACATGAGAGCCAAAACAGAACTGCAAAACAAAACTGAGAATAGTGAAACATAAAAATGAATTCAAACATATAAATCATAACATTTATTAATGAACGGCAAATAAAAAAAATAAATAGGGATGCATGATCCATTTTGAACCATATCAGTTATTGGCCGATGTTAGAGATTTTTTTTATTTATTGGTATCAGTCCACATTGGATATGTAATTGTGCTTGCTCATTTCCCATGCTTTTACAATTAGATTACCTTTGCCGCTACCCAATACTCAATTAAAGTCTTTAAAAAAACTCATTTAATAACACTGTTGAATGTCATCTATAGCAAATCTCAAAATGAATGTATATTTTCATATTTTACATTATAATCTGATGCCTAAATGAATTCTAGCATTTAAAACATTATGTTAATGCAATTGGCCAGAAATGTGATATCAATGCATCCCAAACATCACAACTAAATATAAAAACAGCACATGCAAGAAACAAATGTGGAAAATGCTGCTTATTAGGTAATTTTTGTGCTATTTATTTAGAGAAAAAAACATTTAAAATCTAACAGAAATAGTATATGAGAGAATATAAAGGAGGAAGAAAATAACTGTACCACAAAATAAAGCAAAAGCAATACTTACAGGCCGCACCTCCCCATTTGTATTAGTGTACTGTCTTGCCAAACCAAAGTCCAGCATGTAACACTTCCTACAGGTAGACGGCAATCGGCCCATGGCAAAATTAGACTAAGGATAAGAGAGAGACCAGCATTAGCTGACAGAAGCCAGGTAAATGGACTGAGAAAGAGAAGAGATGGTAACAGTGAGGTGTACAGGTTTAATGTCTCGGTGCAGGAAGCCCACAGAGTGAATGGCTTCAATGGACTCCAGGATCTGTTTCCCCAACCGTAGAGTGGTGCTCATACTGAATGTCCCTCTAGGCTGACTTCTCCTGAGATCAGCCAGATTCCTTCCCTACAGAAAGAGAGAATCAGCTGCAGTTTCTTTCACACACACACACACATAAGAAACAGAAGGAAAAAAAATCTGTACCTGCAACTGCATGACAACGTAATTGAACTTGTCGTTTCTTCCACACCCAATAAATTTGCAAACATGATTCTTTCCTGCACAAGAAATGAAAGCAGTAATGTCACAGATATTACATAGAAGTCACACATATTATAGCTTTTTGAGTGGACTGTGGACACACACACATACGAAACATATTCAGCAAGCAGGTACAGACAGAGGTAGTGACATTTGGAATTCCAGCGTGTCCTCCATGAAGGTTATAAAGACATGTGAGAGCAAGAGAGCGGCGAAAAAGAGAGGGAGGGAGAAAAAAGTGTGGTAATCCCACTTTCCTTCAGTTCTTCACGCTCATTAGTCTTACAGACTCCCAGTGGTATTCCTGAACTACAGCTGAGGCTAACTGCCTTGACAGGCATGAAAGTCACAATGTGTCTCTCTGTGTGTGTTTCATATGAGCACATCTGAAAACATTATGATGGGCATATTAACAGATGAACTGCCACATATTTTTACAAATCCTGCTTGCTGCCTTATTATCTAAATACAAATATGTACTGTACACTACCATTCAAAAGTTTAAGTCAGTACATGTATTTAATGTTTTTGAAAGAATGCTCACCAAGGCTGCATTTGTTTAATCACAACCACAGTAAAAACAGTAATATTGTGAAATATTATTACAATTTAATATAACATTTTCCATTTTAATATATTTAAAAAAATTATTTATTCCTGTGTTGGTAAAGGTGAAGTTTCAGCATTACTCCAGTCTTCAGTGTCACATGATCCTTCAGAAATCATTTTAATATGTTGATTTGCTACTCAAAAAAACATTTTTGAAAACAGTTGTGGTGCTTTTTTGTGTGTGATTCTTTGCAAATAGTAAGCTTAAAAGAACAGCATTTATTTAAAATATAAATCTTTCGTAACATTATAAATGTCTTTACTGGCACTGTTGATCAATTCAATTAATAAAAAGTATTAATTGCTTTTGCGCACAGAACAGTCACGCTAAATGGCCGGTAACTTGAGAAGGAGCAACATTACTACAAAATACATAGTTTAAATGTAACTGTAAGAATGATAGTGTGACCACTGCTGATATAACATACACAATTAATTAAAAGAAAACGCCTACTAAAGAAAACACTGATTCAGTGAAAAAAAATTGTATCAGAGGTTTACCTAAAGGATACCTAAATTTTGTTTTATGATAAATTTGCTGAATATTCCATGCATTAAGCCACTAAAACAAAAATATGAGGAGTGAAATTACTAATTGTCTTGGCGATGGATGAGATGGATGCTGGTTCAACACACATACAGTATGATGGTGCAGGTGACACAATGACCTGCGCTGTTGGTCAACAGCTAACTACTTAGCTAACCTGAATATAAAGGACATCCTCTCAGTCTCCTCACCTTGTAGTTTCTTTAGTACAGCAACCTCCATCTTTAGCACTTGTTTTGGCTGTTGAGCGGATTCCACTTTAAGAGCCACATTCTCCCGTGTCAACAGGTCGCAGGCCTCATATATCTCCCCGAACCCTCCACCCCCAATCTTCTTCAGCTGAATACACAAACAATAGCAAGGTCAGTCATGACAGAGCATTGATTTAACCTGCGTGCCATCTACTCCACATGCTGGTCTCGCACAATATACGCTCTTAAAAAGAAAGGTTTTCACAGTAATGCCATAGGAGAACCATTTTGGGTTCCCCAAAGAACCTTGTGTCAAGAACATGTTAATTTTTCCACTATAAAGAACATTTTGTGCAATGAAAACTTTCCATGAATGTTAAAGCTCCTTCATGGACTCATGGATGCCAATAAAGAACCTTTATTTTCAAGAGTGTACATCGTAAATAAACATCATGCTCCAAGAAAGTCCCTTAGCTAAACAGGCAAATTCAACAGCTTAATTCACAGAAAAGATTTTGTGGATTATAACTGGCTGGATTTGTTTTACATGCAATAAATTGTATGACAAAATGTGATTGTCTTAGTTGTATGAGCTGCTCCGATCACTGAACATATTACTAAAATCAAGAAAGATTTAATTCAATTCTGAGCAATTCAATTCTAGTAGCAGGCACTAAACATATTGATTAATCTTGGCTTAAACATGCTTTATCTCATGAGTTATGACAGGATAGCTTAAAGCCAGTAACGAATAAGTCAGACTCTGTTTTACAGACCGCCACAATCCCCATCAAAGATATTATTACAGTAAAACAGCCACAAATCATTTCTGAGGACATCTGCTTGAAGAGAAGTGCAATTAACTGGCCCACAACCAAATGGTTTGGGAGAATGTTGGAGAGAAGCCAGACTGAGTTGATTTGAAGAAAGCATCTGCTGTCATATGTGGACCATTTTGTCCTGTGCGATTAGGCCACAAAGGCAACAGACACTTTGGGCAACTTTATTCCACGAACACACTCCCACCTAAATATAGACAAACACACACTTACCACTTTCCAGCGCTCTTTCACCAGGCAGTTGGGGGGCAGGATGTCGACCTGCTCCCCCGCCCCGTTCATGTTTTCGTCGCCGTTGACACCGGGCCCTACACACTGCATCGGCTGGCCAGCACTTTACCAAACCCTGCCATTTACCTGAAACACAGAGTGCACACAACTGCTAAACTAGCATGCCACAATATTGCACAGGGGAGACCAAATACAATTATTTTTTATTATGAATTATAATTTGAGTGAAAATTTGAACTGAAAAAATTACAGATTTTAGTTCTTTAGTATGTGGTATATTCTCATTTTGCTTACATTTGATAATGACCATGAAATCATGCAAAATCGTACATATTCCTCATTCATTTTACATTCAGAAAAGAAAAAAAAACTTAAAAATAGCTTAAAGGGTTAGTTCACCCAAAAATGAAAATTATGTCATTAATGACTTACCCTCATGTCGTTCGACACCCGTAAGACCTTCGTTCATCTTCAGAACACAAATGAAGATATTTTAGTTGAAATCCGATGGCTCAGAAAGGCCTCCATTGGCACAATGCACTGTACACTCTCAAGGTACTAAAGACGTTGTTACAAAGTCCATCTCACTACAGTGGTTCAACAATAACTTTATGAAGCGACGAGAATAGTTTTTGTGCGCAAAAAAAACCTAAATAACGACTTATATAGTGATGACTGATTTCAAAACACTGCATCATGAAGCTTCGAAGCGTTATGAATCAGCGAGTCGAATCATGATTCGGATCACGTGTCAAACCGCCAAACTGCTGAAATCACGTGACTTTGGCGATCCAAACCGCTGAATCGACTCACTGATTCATAACGCTTCGAAGCTTCATGATGCTGTGTTTTGAAATCAGTCATCACTATATAAGTCGCTATTTAGTTGTTTTTTTTAGGTCTTTAGTACCTTTTATGGGTCTTGAGAGTGTAAAGTGCATTGTGCCAATGGAGGCCTTTCTGAGCCATCGGATTTCAACTAAAATATCTTCATTTGTGTTCCAAAGATGAACAGAGGTCTTACTGGTGTCGAACGACATAAGGGTAAGTAATTAATGACAGAATTTAAATTTTTGGGTGAACTAACCCTTTAAGGAAAATTATCATCTTTAAGCTCTACATGCAAAAGAAGTATCTGCAAACCCAACACAAGACAAGTGACAACAACAATAGCACTGTGTCTATCAGAATGAAGAATACAATACAGAAACCAGAAGGAACAGACATATGTTTCTCTCGAGGCCGTTATCTAAGCATGGGCTTTTTTACATAATCAATGATCCCTTTTTAAGGTCATACAAAGGCATCCACTGCAAAAATGTGGCCAAAATGACATACATTTCATTCATTCCAACAGCCTTAAACCATTGTTAAACCAGTTGTTAGCAGAAACAGAGAATTCTGAAAACAATCACACATCATTGATTGTCTTAAAAAATTGTAAAGACTCTGAACAGGAAATAAATCCTCTACCGCCTCTTCAAGATTTCTGTAATGTCTGCAGAGTATCAGGTATCCACTAGAGCCGGTCAGACACAGAGGCCCTGCCTGTCAGAACTGGACTACACCCTTACACACACTCTCATAATGTTACAGGCACTTATTAACCTTATAAAAGAAACATTTAAGAAATATTTGCATGCTCTGTGTATGCTTAAATCCTTAGCATCCTATATTTCAGGTATTTCTTTCTGTTTACTGTTTTAAAACAATCACTCTGACCTTCTAAAATGAACCTTCTCTAAGGAATGCAATGGGTTATAAATGGATCTAATTAATAAAACTGAAAAGACTCTCACCTTAACACTTCTGACACCTTCATCTGAGAAAGTTAATGCATAGCCATGTAGGTATTTTAGGGAATACCTCATCTTATTCTCCACCCTTAACATCCAGAACAGCAAATCAGGATGGCATTAATTATTCATATGTATAAATGTACAATTTATACAAATAAGGTATAGTAATGTTATGGAAATGTACAAATGTGTTTACCAGAACGTTGACAAACATAAAAAAGTGATGTTAAAAGCACTATGGATGTCATATCAGACACTGTACTTCCTAAATATATGTCATTACACAAAATTACTTTTATAGTAAGTATTAAACAAGTAGTAAACATTAAGTAACAAATAAGAAACAAAAAAGCATGATGCTTAAAAAATAAGAAAAGAAACGTTCTAAATAAAAACCAAACAACTGAATTGTGGCAGAGAATGCCAATTTATTTGTTTATTTGTTACTTTTCGCTAAAAAAACTATTTTTTACTAGTAATATATATTTATAAATTATAAGGTAATTCACTTTTTATTTTACAGTACACATTTTTCAGTATTTTACAATAAAATTAAAACGTGTATTGTCTTATTGTCTTAGTACCACCCATACACTATAACATTTTTTACAGTAGCCAACAACTTACATTAAATACATTACATTATATAATGCTTGTCAGATCATTTGATAATGTTCAGTCAAATGGTTCGAAATGTTTTCAATTGTGTTTTATGCTGAGTATCTTATACACAGAGTCACAGACACCTGATTTTTTTTTAAAAAATGACATTACTATTAGATCAAATGCAGGCTCCACAGAAGCTCTGTCGCGTCGTGCAGCAGGCTCTTCACCTGTTTGCATGGAAAACTCGTAGCCTACACTTCAACAAAATGATAATGAGATTCTGATTGCATAAAGAATTTGCTGAAAGCACTTCATTATTCTGACTTAACTAAATGTCAGGAGCACAGGACTGCGTGGGCTCAGTCTCTTGACATCTTCAGCTTTCTCCGCAGTGCCAAAAGGATCTGTCGGAACGGACCCCACCCAAACACAGTCTGGTCCAATGAGCAGCCCTGAATACTAAGCCCCGCCCCCAAATCATCGTTTGATCACCGTCCATTGGAGCAATGCCTGACAATCAGCAGAACATTCCCCTGCTCGAGCCTGAAGCGAAAAGCACTTTGGGATATGTTGTTCATCATTGACAATAGACATGAACGGCATTGGTCATTGTCACCTCTGAAAAACTACAACTCCCGCTGACAGGCCACGTGAGCTGTTGACGTACAGCTGCATTATGTGGCATGTAATGTAAATTATTCATTATTTTTCTTAAGCATAAATAATATATAAAAATGTGGCTAAGTGGCAATTTTTGACTCGGGCCCGAGTGCCTGAATAGTTTGACAAGACCGTGACAGATTTTGTTTTTGCGTGCCCGGTTGGGCACCTGGGCCAGCGCAGCATCACTATTGACAAGGTGCCAACATACACGGGACAAGCTGATTGCTACTGAGCAGCGCTTTGTTTTAAAAAAATCACTTGGCAAACAAAAATCAACCTACTAACCTGTTCTTCTGTCGTCGGAGTAAAATCTCAAAGTGAGAGTTTAAGGAGAGCCGCATAATTCCGTTGGCGCGACCGCTGCGCCTTTTCCCCTTGTTGATGCTGCACCATTTTCAGCCTCCTCTGCTCCTCCGCTCCTGCACTGATTCAGCATCGCACGGATACTCCCACTATGCACCGCGCACATGCGTGACAGAAGACGGCTGTTGCGTAGCAACCCGAGAGGCGTGAATCCCCCTCATCTGCAGACTTCAGCCATTGAGGAAATTCCTTGACAAACGTCTTATTGCCAATTTTACTCATTATAAAGAAAACAAAGAAGAAATAGTCGTTGTTAAGGAAATGCATGTTATGAAATTGGGTTTAAATGATGTTAGTTGATGTACATGGCACCGTGCTCTTGAAAGGTGATCCTGAAAAATGCCCTTCAGAATACAGAAAATGTTCAATAGGGCAAGACAGATGAGTTTCGTGATTCAATGACTCTTGAATATGAAGAGGAAAAAAACAAATTTAGCAGTCTGTAATAATTGTCATCAGGCCATGCGTCAACATCTAACTAATCCACTGACAAATGAGAAATCAAATTAATTTATGAAACATAACAATAAATATGGTAGCTTATGGGTTACACTTCTGATGGTTACCTGGCTTTACTTGGATTCTAGTTAGACAACAATGTTTGTCAGTTTTTAGCTCGTCCAAGCTAATCTATCAATCTGACCATCAACAACTGCATCAAATACATTTAAATTATACATCAAATATTGTTTGAATGTGTTTTGACATTACAAAAGCACACAATGCCTGACAGCATTAAGCTTTTATTAGTCCTCCATAACATATCTACCAAAAAACTGTCTACTTTTGCATAGTTCACAGACAGTTGTAGTC
Source organism: Gobio gobio (assembly GCF_949357685.1). Classification (NCBI taxonomy): domain Eukaryota; kingdom Metazoa; phylum Chordata; class Actinopteri; order Cypriniformes; family Gobionidae; genus Gobio; species Gobio gobio. The sequence goes on along the minus strand of NC_137106.1, from coordinate 27,304,419 downwards.
TCTTATCTCTCGTCCTCAGACCACAGACATTACAAAAATTGAATGATAAAACATGCCCTTTCTAACCGAACATATTCAACTTTTAGTTGCGTTTTATTGCATTGTAGTCCTAAAACCCGGAAGAGAATGAGCATTTTTATGCTAGGCTACCCCCTCAACCCCCAGGGTTTTTAAGGTCTGCGGTTAAGATTACTTGAAGAAACTTTCACGTCTTGTTCTACAATATACATGGCACACAGTCGTACCTCAAACGAGAATTTTGGAGCAGATGTGATTTCTAAACAAGACACACCACGGCCATCGTTGTGGTAGATTGTAGTTGGCTTACAAATTGACGTCACGGTCGCATACGCCCAAGTCACGTGATTCCATCCACACGCGTGTTTCCTCCAGCAGCAGCAGCGTTCCAAACTCAAACTGACAGGCTGAACGGAGGTGAACATGGCCGATGTGTCGGAGAGGACGTTACAGGTCGCTATAGTCGTTTCATTTGCTGCGGGTTTTGTCGCAGGCTGGCAGGCAAACAGAATGCGAAGAAGGTTCCTGGACTGGCGGAAAAAGCGGTTACAGGACAAACTCGCAGAAACACAAAAGAAGTTAGACCTGTCATGAAATAGAAATGTCACGCAACCGACCTGGTGAGACACGCGCCTTTCATATATATTTTTTTTGTTTTTGTTTTTTTGTTGAATAAATGGCTTTTGTTGGATCCATATAACCGGGTTGCTCTTTTATTTTCTAGTGCCTTTTTTCCACCAAGGCCCTGACTTCACAAACAGAATGAGTCTGTAACAGCACCTCTCAGAGCACTCGACAGGAACAAGCCTGGGATCAAAGACAGTCTCTACAGGCTGGAGAAAAGCAATACAACTTTCAAGGACTTTAAACACTGAGCAAAATGTTGTTTTTAAAGGGTTTCATTAATGTTTGTTAAAGCCATAAGTCATAGTTTTCCATGTGTGTGTTTTCTCCTGGTCTGTGGCAGTTGAAATAAATGGAAATATTTGATATGAACCATGTTGTTGTGACATTTAGTTCACTTCGAGACATATCAAGATCCAAAAAAGTGAGCTGAAAAGTGAACAACTATATTTCCTTTATTCCTTTATTGAACTGGCTGAACCTCAAATCAAGAAATGTGTTTCTGGGACATCTTTTCTTATTTATATTTTCTATATACATTTCCATGTCTTCTCCACAAGCTTGTAAGATTTTACTACACAACTTTTCAGACCTGAGGCCTATTGCACAAAACTAGGATAAGGGATTAAGCCGGGATATCTTGGTGATCCTGGCTCAATTTATCCGTGATCCGGTTGCACTAAAGCTGGATAGGGTGGCAGTTGGAAGTTATGGTATAAATTACCATGGAGATTTATTCTGTGGAGCTAGCCTGCTCCAGACCAGGCTAAATTCCAGGATCTATTTAATCTCATCCCTTATGTCAGTCAGCAGTCACCACAAACGGAAACCAATAGTTATTCCACTGCCCACTACACATTATCACATATAACTAGACCCACTGTCATTATTTAAACGTTTGTGATCATAATTTCAATAATTTTGGATAAATTATGATTTTTAGATGATGTTGCTATCATTAGATAATTTACTGTTTCCCATAGACTATAAGGCTATATATAAAAATGATAGAATATTAGGGCCACAGAGGAAAAAAAAGAAAAGTCACAGACTTCGAAAAATTAAGTCATAATATTGTAACCCGTTGTTTTAGAGGAAGACGGTTGTTAAAATGACAGCTGTGGGGCATTTCGTGGAATTGTTCTTCAGTATGGTTTCACAAACAAGGACATACTTAATCTTTTGGCCCATCAGCGTCACATTGTCATAAGTATCAGGACTGTAAAAAGAATATGCATCTTTTCCGCAGAAAGAACCAGCCTCATAAATGTATGACTTTTTCCTTCTTCCTCAGTGTGGCCCTAATACTCGGTCGTATAAAATACACATTCCATATAAATATAAAAACACAAAGTGTAACATTAGGTTCCTTTATTGAATAAGGATAAAACAAAGCAGGTAAACCATCAGCTCCTTTCGAAACTGAAGTCACACAGTGACTCAACAATACAACAAAAGGATAAATACACATTCAAAGATAGAGATTATATATACAGTATATATATATATATATATATATATATATATATATAAATAAATAAATAAATAAATAAATAAATAAATAAATAAATAAATAAATAAATAAATAAATAAATAAATAAATAAATAAATAAATAAATAAATAAATAAATAAATAAATAAATAAATAAATAAATAAATAAATAAATAAATAAATAAATAAATAAATAAATAAATAAATAAATAAATAAATAAATAAATAAATAAATAAATAAATAAATAAATAAATAAATAAATAAATAAATAAATAAATAAATATATATATATATATATATATATATATATATATATATATATATATATATATATATATATATATATATATATATATATATATATATATATATATATATATATAAAACACACCCCGCTTGTCTGCACACTGCGGTAAATGCAGGACAAATCCATACACATCAACTGAACAGACAAATGAATGGAAGCAGTAGCCTCCCTGCAAGCTTGTATTACACACAGTATACAGCACAAACATCATAAGAGGCCAAAAAAAAAAAAAAAAATCGGTGGACAGCATAAGAAGCAGAGTACAACGGCTAAGATTAAACTGTACTACTGAGCGTAGTAATTATGTAAGCCTTTGATAATAATTTATCAAAGCCTTATACAGTGTGATGGGGTTACTTTACACAATTTCACTCATATCTGTTGTCCATTTCAATTAAAAGTTAAACTGTTTCATAATCAGTGTACAACTGCATTTTTGGAGATGTGAATTAACTATTTGGATTGTAATTGTGATGTTTCAGCAGAGCGGTGAGTGTGTAATTGTGCACAACTTACGCATTCAGGAGGTCTGCAATACTTTTTCTCTTTGCTTTATCACTGTGGCGGTGTTGCCTTTCTTCTTAATTATGTCTTTTACCTCCTCGTATGCCTCCATGAGGATTTATGCCTCCAACGGGGAAAAGTACGCCGCTCTAGTTGCCATGGTGAATCAGTGAATCTGTGATCGGTGGCGGGTCTATTTGAGTGAGCCGTGAGCGCGCACCTATCCAAGATTGGTTTAACCTGGCTTGATGAATCCGTGTCTGCTCATCCTGGCTTGGTCTTTGTGCAACCAATTAAGCCTGTATGCACTTGTTTTGGCTTCATTGAGCTCAGCTCAGTCATTTATCCTGGATGTCTTAATTCTACTTTTGTGCAACGGGCCTCTGGAATTCACACAGTTCAAATTCAAGGTTTTTAGGTCTAGGAAAGATGTTTATGTAGAAACTGCATATTAGATTTTGTATTTTTCCTTTCACTTCCTTTAGCAATATAAAAGAGCTGTCAGTCCATTGCAAGTTAATGCTGTTTACAAACAAAAGATTGTAGTCATGTTTGTAGATTTATGTATTTAAATGTGGGTCTATTTACACACACACACACACACACACACACACACACACACACACACACACACACACACACACACACACACACACACACACACACACACACACACACACACACACACACACACACACACACACACACACACACACACACACACACACACACACACACACACACACACACACACACACACACACACACACACACACACACACACACACACACACACACACACACACACACACACACACACACACACACACACACACACACACACACACACACACACACACACACACACACACACACACACACACACACACACACACACACACACACACAGATGTGAGGCCCGTTGCACAAAAGTAGAATTAAGACATCCACGATAAATGACTGAGCTGAGCTCAATGAAGCCAAAACAAGTGCATCCAGGCTTAATTGGTGCAACCGGATCACGGATTAATTGAGCCAGGATCACCAAGATATCCCGGCTTAATCCCTTATCCTAGTTTTGTGCAATAGGCCTCAGGTGTAACATTGTGTCCACTGACAGGTGAAGTGAATAACACTGATTATCTCATCATCACAGCACCTGTTAGTGGGTGTCCTCAAAGTTGATGTGTTCGAAGCAGGAAAAATGGGCAAGCGTGAGGATTTGAGGGAGTTTGACAAGGGCCAAATTGTTATGGTTAGACGACTGGGTCAGAGCATCTCCGAGACTGCAGCTCATGTGCAGATGTGTCAGGTGTTGTTGCGTATGGGGCTGCATAGCCGCAGACCAGTCAGGGTGCCCATACTGACCCCTGTCCACAGAAAGCGCCAACAGTGGACACGTGAGCATCAGAATTGGACCACGGAGCAATGGAAGAAGGTAGTCTGGTCTGATGAATCACGTTTTCTTTTGCATCACGTGGATGGCCAGCTGCGTCGCTTACTTGGGGAACACATGGCACCAGGAGGCAGTGTGATGCTTTGGGCAATGTTCTGCTGGGAAACCTTGGGTCCTGCCATCCTTGTGGATGTTACTTTGACACGTACCACCTACCTAAGCATTGTTGCAGACCATGTACACCCTTTCATGGAAACCGTATTCCCTGGTGGCTGTGGCCTCTTTCAGCAGATAATGCGCCTGCCACAGAGCAAACATGGTTCAGGAATGGTTTGAGCACAACAATGAGTTTGAGGTTGTTGACTTGACCTCCAAATTCCCCAGATCTCAACCCAATCGAGCATCTGTGGGATGTCCAATCCATGGAGGCCCCACCTCGCAATTTACAGGACTTAAAGGATATGCTGCTAAAATCTTGGTGCCAGATACCACAGCACACCTTCAGGGGTTTAGTGGAGTCCATGCCTCGACAGGTCAGGGCTGTTTTGGCAGCAAAATGGGGACCAACACAATATTAGGTCATAATGTTATGCCTGATCGGTATATACTGTATATATTAGTTCTCTGCTTTAGACATTTTTGGTAAGCATACATTATTTACTTAAACAGAAGCACTTTTCCAGCGAGGCAGAACCAATGAAGTCCAGCTCCTCCTCTCTGGATATAATTTGGGTGAAGCTAGAAGGTCTAATCACACCCTAACCCTACCCATAACTCGATCCCTTTACCCATTAGATCTACTGAGGTGGGGGTGGAATAAACTCAACCCATTTGCTTATCCAGGAAACCTGTTTTACCAGGTTAGACAATCACAGCCCAAAGCAGGAATGAAGAAACCATACTGCAGGATTTTTAGGTCCTCCGAAGTTTTCTGCATTCCAAAAACAAGTTTATAATGAATAAAAATGCAAGAACGACTTTGAAAATGTCTTCTATTACAAAACCTATATTTTGTGTACAAACCATAGCCCGTAAAAAAAACGCTTTACCTCACTTCAATTTCAACTTCAAATTTAAGACTAGGTTGCAGTTCATTGTAACACGTAGAAATTGAGACATCTCGTTCCAAAAGAAAGAGCAACAGGGACATTAAAAAAAAAATAAAAAAGCAAAATTGTATTCCATGGACTCTCGCGCGCGCAGTGATGAGGTAATAACAGCGTCACGTAAAAGTATCTTAGCAACCTATCCGGAGCGTCTGTCATGGCGTCGCCGTTGCTTATTGTTTCAGTAAATCTGAGCACGAGTGGGACGTTACTTTAAATCGCGCATTTAAATGCCGTTTATGATCTAACCGAGACGAATAGAAGATGCCGCCGAAAAAGAGAGGACCACTTCAGACGGTCCAAAGAGAGACGGATGTCATCAAGAGAAAGGTTGATCTGATCGGAGCGAATGTTCGTTCGTTTGCTGGTGCGCATTAGATTTGACATTAGATCTAACGTTACTATTATCTGTCCTGCAGGTGGATGCTTTGGTACAGCAGGCTGCTAAACTAGATGCGTCAGATAGGACTGAGACCTTTGAGAGGTACAGAAGACTTCTCTTTAGTTTTTGAACGGCTACTAAATGAACTAGGTAGAATGATTCGTACTTTGATTTCTACACTGTTTTGCATGTAATTTATCATTAAATTTATAATAATTTCCATTTCAGGTGCAAAGAGTTACAGCGCACAGTAGAGGAAATTACGAAAACTCTGAAGAAATTATCTAAAGTAATATTTCTATTTATGTCTGTGTAGTTGTCTTGTCAATACATTTTGCATAAATTATATATATATACACACACACACACACACACACACACACACACACACACGGATCAGGCATAAAATCATGACTACCTTCCTAATGTTGTGTTGGTCCCACTTTTGCTGCCAAAACAGCCCTGAGACTTGTCGAGGCATGGACTCCACTAAACCCCTGAAGGTGTGCTGTGGTATCTGGCACCAAGATGTTAGCGGCAGATCCTTTAAGTCCTGTAAGTTGCGAGGTTAGGCCTCAATGGATCGGACTTGTTTGTTCAGCACATCCCACAGATGCTCGATTGGATTGCGATCTGGAGAATTTGGAGGCCAAGTCAACACCTCAAACTCACTGCTGGACAGGGGTCAGCATGGGCACCCTGATTGGTCTGCGGCAATGCAGCACCATACGCAACAAACTGCAATCCACTGTGTATTCTGACACCTTTCTATCAGAACCAGCATTAACGTCTTGAGCAATTTGAGCTACAGTAGCTCGTCTGTTTACAGTAGCCCCACACGGGCCAACCTTCACTCCCCTCGTGCATCAATGAGCCTTGGCTGCTCATAATATATTAGATCTAGACTGAGTGTTAGCTGCTCAGTTGCTTACTCTCATGACACATACTAACACAGCTAAAAATGTTCCTAATATATTTGACCATTTATTGAAAGTAGTCTACATTTACCTGTTGATGCCTTCACAAGCAGCCGTAAAAGCTGTTGAGTTGAGTCATGCGTGACACACAGAAGGTGCATTTGCAACATATGGACCACACGCCACGTAAATATGATCAAAGATAAAAAAAATCTGCATTGCTTTCATTAAAAAAAAAAAAAAAAACTTTCATGGAAGTAAAAGAATTGAAAATGGGGGGGTTTGTTCTACAAAACATTTTGGCCATAATTATTGGCACCCTTTTATTTAAAATACTTTTTGCAACCTCCTTTTGCCAAGATAACAGCTCTGAGTCTTGTTCTATAATGCCTGATGAGTTTGCCTGACAAGAGATCAGACTATTCCTCTATACAGAATCTCTTCCCTTCAGATTCCCTGCTCCATGTTGGTGCATTATAAATATAGGGTCTATTGGGTTCAGGTCAGGGGACTGGAATGGCAAAAGCTTCATTTTTTGCTCAGTGATACACTTTTGTGTTGATTTTCATGTTTGTTTTGGCTCATTGTCCTGATGGAAGATCCAACCACGGCCCATTATAAGTATTAAATTAAATTATAAGTATAATTTCTTGGAAAAGTCATCAGGTTTTGATTAGAATCCATGATGCCATGTATCTGCAAAAAAAAATAGGCCCACAACATTAAAGATCCCGCAGTATATTTAACCATGGGCATGGGGTACTTTTTTTGCCAAAAAGCTCTTTTTTTGTTGTTTCATCTGACCAACCAGGTCTCTTTGTGAAGTTCCAGTCGTGTCTGACAACTGAATATGCTGGAGTTTGTTTTTGGAAGAGCGAGGAAGACCTCCAAACAAAATTTTTTTGTTTTGTTTAAGTCCTTCTGACCCAGAGACTGAACTAATTTCTGCAATTCTCCATCTGTGATCCTTGGAGAGTCTTTGCTTTGGCGACTCAAACTCTCCTCCTAACTGCACATTAAGACAATATAGAGACACACATCCTCTTCTAGACAGATTCATAACATCTTTACTTGGAACTTCTTAATTATTGCCCTGATCGTGGAAACCTTACAGCCTTTCTTTCTATTTTGTGAAGCTCAACAATCTTTTGCTGCACATCAGAATTACATACTGTGGTTTTACCCATGATGATAGATAATTAAGGGAATTTGTCCTTTGTGTTTCCTCATATTTATACTCCTATAAAACAAGAAGTCATGGACAATTTCATGTGTGTAGGCCGATGAGCCAGCTCCAGTGGGGAACTATGACCAGTGTAAGAGGGACGAGGAGAAGCGTTTGTTGAACTTGCATGAGTGTCTACAGTCTCTAGCTCTTCAGTTGCAGCCTCAGAATGAGTATGTAACCTCATCCATTAATTCGAACAGAGCTTCCTTTTCCTTTTATTCTTCTATGCAAGCAATTAAACCATTTTTAGATCTACCTTTTTGCTTTGGAAAAAAAAATTATATCGGTGTTTTTTCAAACAGTACTGGATTCTTTGTTTCCTGCCCGTAGGACAGCCGGACCTAGTTCTTCCCAGACAGAACCGGAGAGCGATGAGGAAAATAGTGATGAACAAGATGAGAGCTCTGAGGATGAAGATAGCGAAGAGGAAGAAGTGCGTGATGATTACGAAGATGACGATGATGATGACGAAGAGACAGATATCAGTCAAACTGCCACAGGACAGGGACCTGTTTCCTATGTTGCTCTTGGTGCATTTACAGGAGAAGAGGAAGGGGACCTCAGCATCCAGGTAATCATCTTCACATCTAATTTTAGTTGTTAAATACTTGAATTTAATTTGTTATTTTCTTGCACTGAGAAATGTCTTTTTTGTGTGTTGGGTCAGAAAGGAGAGGTTTTGAAAGTTCTCTCTAAGAATCAGGATGGATGGTGGCTGGCTCAGAACTCAAATGGCCAGAAGGGCATGGTGCCTAAAACTTTCCTGAAGGTCTGTATAATATCACAGTGAGTGTGTGAGTGTGTTACATGTAACTATTTGATAGCACATACGGTCATATAAACGCCTTAAACAATGTTTTTTAGTATTGGGGAATGCCATAATGGTTTAACCATGTAAAGCCTGACATGTGAAATAATAGTCAGAAAAATCTAATATTTTGAAAAGGAAGAGTTTATTGAACTTTCAGACAAAATTATCTTTAAAAAAAGGTTACATTTTGTGCGTTTTCTTTGTTTTGTTTTTTGAGTATTATATTTGATACATCAGACATTTATGGCTCATATAGTCTTATGATATAGGAGGATATGGAGCTCATACTCAAGGATGAAAAAACTATTTTATTTAGAAGCAAAAATTAGCAATTTGGTGCAGTTGCTGATATTTGTATGGCCAAAAGGTAAGATAAAACTCTGATGGATTGTTATGTAAAATAAATGAGATTTGTATTTCCAAGTACTTCCATAAAATCCATATAAATATCAGTTGGAACTATATATCTCCCAATAATGTCTTGGTAAGATATTTAAATGCTTAGTTTTATGATCAAGACTGATTAGATTCATTATATTATAGTTATATAATACTTTTATGTTGTTAGGGATTGGTGTAGGTTGTGCACTTTTATAAAAATACAAATTAAACTTTTGCATGAAATATTTTGCAGTCACATTGGAAGCCACTAGTGTTTAGATGCATTACATCTGCAGTTGTATTTTAACTGTGCGTTTTCAGATGTCTTCACTGCAGGATAGTGAGAGAGAGAATGAAGATGAGGAGGAGAGTGAGGAGGAACAGGAAGAGTCTGACATAAAGTCCAGGTGACTGATATTCCCCCTCTCTCCACTAGAGAGCAGCATTTTCACATTCTATTATTTTGTGCATGTCCATGCTTTTTTTCTTTATTAAATAGCAGTGAATATAGCTCACAATTTCAGTCTTTCAGTTGAAAAGTTTAAGTTAAAATAAAGTCTTTATTAAATAAAATGATTAAATACTGTCTCTTTTCCAATTAGCAAAACATCCAATTGGAACACGGTCCGGAAGGCTGTCACTGAGGTAAATTATATTACTACATCCTTGAAATTACAGGACAGGACATCCAATCAATTCCTGATGGACAAAATCAAGTCCTGCACTTCATTTATTTTTCTTGTTCAAAAAGCCGTTTTACTCCGATATATGTCATAATGGTGTAGAACATATATATACCAACTTGAATAATCTAAATACTAATGCACCCATGTTTTGTAATGTATAACATTTATAATATATTAACAGACATACTGAAGTGTGATGTGTGTTTGCAGATAGATGCTACTGATGTGCTGTCAGCGATGGGTGCCATCCCTCCAGGCTTCAGACCTTCCACTCTCTCCAGACTCCTAGAGGGAGGTCTGTCTCTATATATTTTGCAAAACCTATAGATGGAAGGCCATTCACATTCTTTAAAGAGCTTAGTCACCCAGAATTCACTCTGTGTGATTTGTACCATATTATAACATCTGGTAAGAATTCTGATTTTATAATAGTATTATACTTGTATTATACATGTACTGTTTGTGTTGAGCAGGGACATCTTACAGAGCAAGTCACTTCATTCAGCCCAAGCTTAGCCAATCACAACTCTCCTTTAAAGATCTCCATATGGACCCAGATACAGGCAAGGTACCTAACTTCAAAGCAAACACTAGCTACATTTACTAAAATTATGTATAACAAAATATATACATTTATTTAAGGTAAGACCCTACAGGCTCATAAACATTGTTTTTTTCATACACTGGCCAATTTTGTGAATTTTTATTTTTATTTTGGCTGTTTATAAAGTGTTGTTTTAGAGTAGTGCAAGGAAAACATCCATAATATACTTTTAAGTGTTTATTTTATTGTGCTTTGTGTCATAAGTCTCCACTTCATTAACACCAAACATTACAGTTTTATTCCTATCTATGTTCTGGAGATTTTTTTACTGAGATATTTGCCTGATTTTATACATTTCATTCTTAAAACCATGGGGATTTTTTTTTTTCGTCTGATTTATGGAGTGATAAAAAGAGATGTTTGCAAAGTTTAACGTCAACTGGGAAATTATCACAATATCTGTTGGTTAAAGTTATCTATTAAAGTATAAATTCAATACATTATTATTATTATTATAATACATTTATTGTGTGTGTGTGTGTGTCCAGGTTCACGGGCACCCATCTAGAGTGAGTTTAACCCTGACCCTGTGGAGTTGTAGAATGATCCCACCCCCTGGAGTCGGGTTACAGGTGCTTAGCAGGCACGTTCGGCTCTGTGCATTTAATGGAACCCAGGTAACGCGCACACACACACATTCTGGTGGACCTACAACCAGAATGATTGCACTTTATGACCTTAAAAGTGAGATATTTACATACAAATGTTTCGTGGAAAAGTTTGTGTTTTATGATGTGTTAATCATGTGGAACCGTAATCAGGGTGAACCATTTAAAAAACAAAAACAAATGATGAAGCACCATGGCGTTAACGGCCGGGGTGCTTGAATTAAAACAAAAAATCCTGCGATCCAAAAGCAAAAGCAGTGTAAAATACTAGACATATCATATTTCAGTCTTGAGCGTTAACAAGTTAATCATTTTATTCCTTGGCATCTTTACAATATTGGTCTTTCACAACTTTTTTTTTTGTGCACCGTGAATGTGAATTCTATTTGACTACTTATCATCAAGAAATTAAAGTATTCATTAGAGGAACAGGAAGTGTTTCAGTGCATGCGTCTAGATAAGTGGAATATTATTGTGTTCCTACGTCCATTGTACACAGTTCATCTTCTCTTTGACGTTTTTGAATAAGTCTTTTAACGGTGCTGTATGTACGTTTTTCACTTTACTAAAGCATAAAAATACCATAATATGTTTGCAGATATTTAGGAAACATGCTAAACTCACCTACTTGTTTCTTAGAAAAACAATGTTACAGCCTGTTATTCTACTGGATTTCAGCTAATTTTTTAAAACTTCATAGCGGGACAACTGAAGTCCTCCATGTAGGCACAAAATATATTCTGACAAAATCTTATTGCTTTTCTGTGACTATTGAAAACATTTTTATGAGAGTCTGGGTGCCGTCCTCGATAGCACTCTGTCCATTGAATCGTCTTCGTCCCTCTCTCACAATGAATGGCACTGCAATCCTTATTCATGCACTGGTTATGATTACTGAAATACTCTCCTCACTGGTCTTCCTTCCAAAGTCCTTTATAAGCTTCAACTGGTTCAGAACTCTGCAGCTCAGTACCTTCTACAACTCCTTCTATCGAGCACATTTCTCCAGTTGTACATCAATTGCACTGGCTTCCAGTGAAGTATCGTATTGTTTTTAAAATTCTGCTTCTTACATACAAAGCTCTTAATAATCTTGCTCTTCTGTACCTTACTGATCTTCTTCAGATCTACACGCCTTCGCGCTCTCTTAGATCTTAGAAAGAACGCGCTTTCTCTTGTCTTACCACGTATATGCCTGACCACAATGGAAGCTAGAAAGTTTAGTTATGCTTCCCCTTGTTTATGGAACTCTCTGCCCCTTGATAATCACAATAGTGATTAGTATCCATACTTTTAAATCTTATCTCAAGACATGTTCTTTATTGAGCTTGTATTTTAATGTATTTGTAACCTGCGTCTGTGGTGTTTTATTGTTTATTGTTATTTACTTTTGTATTGTTTTTGCTTGTAAGGTGACCTTGGGGGTCATGAAAGGTGCCTTTTATAAACAAATGCATGAAAACCCATTTGTCTTCCCTATGTTTATTGTAAACCGGTGTCATGTGACATGCTGTGTACACGGTGCCATTGTTTCTCTCTCTCTCTCTCTCTCTCTCTCTCTCTCTCTCTCTCTCTCTCTCTCTCTCTCTCTCTCTCTCTCTCTCTCTCTCTCTGTCTCTCTCTCTCTCTCTCTCTCTCTCTCTCTCTCTCTCTGTTCCACCTGTTAAGTTTGCTTTAAAATTTCAGGTTTTGAGTAACATTCACACAGTCAGAGCCACTTACAACTCCAAGAGCCCAAAGACATGGAGTTTTTCTCCACGGGTAAGACTAAAGTACACTTAAACACATGTTAAAACGTCTAAGGCCACATTAAAAATCTGGAATCTTGGAAATAAACAAATAAAATTAAAATTAATAAGACACTGTGTCTATGTAAGTAATTTAAATTGAAATGTGACTCATTAATATGACTCTTTGCACAGACGTTCAGATATTATTGCTTCCAATGAAGCACAGATGCTTTTTAGATCATGCTGGAGTACATGATCATCAGGTTTTACACACATTTGTGAAGCTCATGCAAGCTTGAAGGCAGCAGGCAAAAGAGGAGCATTCATCTGCATTTTCAATCAAATCAACTTTTCAATCAAATTGTTATGCTGGTAGTATCATCTGTAATACAGTTCTGTTTCGTTTTTTAATCTGTATTTTATTTATGAATTATTTTATTTTAGATGACTGGGGTGCTTCCCTGTCTACTGGATGGAGATTGTTTCCTTCGTTGTGACTCTGAATCTCCTGATCTCGGAATTCTGTTTGAATTGGGTGTAACCTACATAAGAAATGTGAGCAATAGTTTCTTGCAAAATACTACTTATCATTTAAACAGTAATATTTGTGACATGGCCTTGATCTAACCTCAGAAAGACAAATAACTTTTCTCCTACCCTTTCACATATTTCCATAAACGCACACAATGATATCTATTAAAGAGGCCTTACCCTTTTACAAAGTCTTGATGTAGATTTTTGTCCTATTCTACTATAATAGGTTTTCATGCATGAATGTTCAAAAAAAAAAAAAAAAAAAAATGTTTCACATATTTTACATTTGTTGCAGCACCACTTTATCTTCCGAGTTGGTCCGATTTAGTTTTTGACTCTATTAAGCCCCTCCTTCCGCACAATGCACAATGTGCTCTGATTGGTCAGCTGGACTTGTATGTTGTGATTGGTCAACCACTTCATGGGCCCTATCATGCACCCAGCGCAATTGACTTTGTACACCGACGCATGTGTCATTCCTATTTTGCACCCGCGCAAAGCGCGCTTTTCCCTCCACAGAAGCACGTCGCTAAACTAGTGAATGAACTTGCGCTACCTGGGCGGTTCAGCGCAAAAAAGGAGGCGTGTTCCGGCGCAAACAATCCCTGGTGCTATTTTGCTGTTCCATTAAACAATTGCACCACTGACCAGAAAAAACCTAGTCTAAAGTCAGTGGCGCGTTGCGCGTTGTTCATTATGCTATTTTAAGGGAGCATGCTTGACCATAATGTATAGCGTGCACAACGCGCATACACTTTGCTCATGTAATCTACACAGATGCAACAGTTATTTTTGCAAATCATAAATTGTTACACTAAAAAATATTAACACATGAGATGACGGAAATCATTGTGGTGTGCCACGAAGATGTGAAAAAATAGGCATAAATCTAGCTTACAAATTATTCAGGCTAATTGTAGTCTAATAATTAAGGAGACCTGTTTGCCCAATAGTGGCAACTTCTGGCAAGACATTTATGTATATAAGGACATCTAACAAATTGGTTTGTCCGTCAAGAACCAGGAAAAAAAATCGGTGAGGGTGGACGCAGCGATGTCCTCTGCTGGCGTCAGGTCCTGAGTAGAGGCAGATCCACCTCCCGTTACACGGCGTGCCCGATTGATGCTGGCAAGCTTGGACTTTCCCCGTCTTCTGATGTCATTGTAGCGCTTGCGGCACAGGTGCGACGTCCTGGGGATGCCAGCTGATGAAACAATTGTGGCTATTTCCTCCAACGCCTGTTTAACCGACGCTATTTTGGGTGGGTTTCTCCCATCCCCATACAACACAACTTCTTTGTCTTTCACTGCTCTTACAAGAACATCAGTCTCCTAGGCTGTGAACCGCTCCTGGCGTGCGCCTGGTAAATAAGCCATAATAATAGCAATCCATAATGGAACTTGCGCACCTGCTTTTACAGGGAATGTTGGATGACGCTCTGATTGGTTTATTCACGTTACGCCCAAACCACACCTATGAATAATGAAGCTACTTCAGACCAACCCATTTTAGATTTGCGCCGGGCGCAAGAGCCATTTATCCCGCCGGGAAAATAGCAACAGCGCCGAGACCCGCCCACAAAGTTACTTGCGCTTCGCGCTTTGACACTTGCGTTTCAGATCGTTAAAATAGGGCCCATGTGTGTTTCGAAATGTCACACCCTTACCATAACAGCGAGTTTCAACACATTACTAACGCAACTTTTTTGCTTATACCTTGGGCTGGAATTATGTGAATGAGGGATATTGTATGTTACCGGAAGAAAACTCAAAACTACAATCAAGGTGGTTCAAGGAGTTCAGACAGTGCTCACTGATATAGAGAATAACTCCCTTTGGAGTTGACTTTGTGCTTTCTAACTTTGCAGACCTTTTTTCGTGCAACAATATACATTAAATAAAGTTGAAAAAACATAATAGGTCCTCTTTAAAGGGATAGTTCACCCAAAAATGCCATTTACTCGACCTCGTGTTGTTCCAAACCTGAATGACTTCCTTCCTTCTGTGGAAAAGAAGATATTTTGAAGAATATTGGGAACCAATGTGTAATATAAAAGTGTATGTGCTCTGTTTTAAGTCCACAGGGGAGAGAGGAGACCTCAGCTGTGGCTGGGCATTCCTTAAACTGTTTGATGAAAGTGGAGCCCCCATTACTCTACGGTACACACACATTCCCTTATTACAATATGTCGTTAGTTCTATTATTTCCTTACATACTTGCTGAAAAACTATATGCATGTGTGCAGGACACAAGAGCTCACTATTCATGGTGGCACACCATTTGAGAGAGACACCGATATGGATACCACATCTACCAAGAGAGGTAACATTCTTTCACAGAAATACACATACACACTCAACATTCTCTCACACACAAGCTATTCTCTTCTGTTCTCTTCTCAGGTTATCCCACTGGTGTGTTTCAGCAGATGTTGCTGTCCAGGAAGATGCCTAAACTTGTTGTTAAGCTCAAATCAGTAAACACACGCAGAAGAGTGCTTCTCAAGTAAGAATGCCTTCACACCAGAGTACATTGATGTTCAAATTAAAATTTGGTAACACTTTAGTTTAGGGTCCAATATTCACTATTAACTATTCGCTTATTAACATGCATATTACTAGGATATTGGCTGTTTATTGGTACTTATAAAAGCACATATTAATGCCTTATTCTGCATGATCATATTCTATATAATTTAATTCTAACTAATTTTCAGCATCTTAACTCCAGTCTTCAGTGTCACATGGTCCTTCAGAAATCATTCTAATATGCTGATTTGGTGCTCAAACATTTATTATTATCAAAAATGTTGAAAGCAGTGTTGCTGCTTAATATTTTTGTGGACAACATATTTGTTTTCACACAAGAACAGCGTTTGTTTGAAATAGAAATCTTTTGTAACATAAATGTTTTAATGTCATTTTTAAAAAATGTAATGCATAATTATTTAAGATTAATTTTCTTTTAATCATACTGACCCCAAACTTTTGAACCGTAGTATGTATACTTTAACTTTTTATTGCCAGCTGTAGGGTTCCACAGTGTTTTTTGATAAATATTCATGAAAAAAGCAATTGTTGCTCTTGTAACTAAATATTTATTTTCCTAAATGTTTCATTAGTCTGCTGCCAGACACTATAGTAGGAAGTCTGTCCATAGTGCATCTCCTGGCAACATACAGGCAAACACTCGCTGATGCTCTTTTACTGGACAGAGTCACCATGTGTAATGCAGGTAACACACACATACACACTCGGTTTGATTTTGGTTTTGTCTTTGTGCTTGATGTGTATCTAATGTGTATCTGAGGTTCCCGTCACATCACAACACTATATGCACTTTCTTTGGTAAGAAATGGTCTGCCATGAAAGCAAATGTAAATGTAAAATATACATGGAAATGAGAATGTAAATGTAAATAACTTTTACTTGGTTCTGTGTTCTCCATCCTAGATCTGATCTGCAGCTCAGTTCTAGCCTCCTTCCCTGATGTTCTAGATCAGCCAGATCTGATGGATGCATTTAGGGTGAGACTGTTCACATAAACACTTAGACTTTGCTAAATGAGAACACTCCATAACATTTACGTTTCAATATACGTATAGTTACTACAGACTAACCTAAAAACCCTTAAAAGAAAACTTTCTGCATTTTTAAAATGTATTAATTATATTATTATTTTATAAATTATTAAATATGTATTATCATTTAAGAATTGTATATATATATAACACACCAATCAGGCATAATATTATGACCACTGACAGGTGAGGTGAATAAAACGAATTATCTCATTATGGCAACTGTTAGTGGGTGGGATATATTAGGCAGCAAGTGAACATTTTGTCCTCAAAGTTGATGTGTTTGAAGCAGGAAAAATGGGTAAGCGTAAGGATTTGAGTGAGTTTGACAAGGGCAAAATTGTGATGGCTAGACAATTGGGTCAGAGCATCTCCAAAACTGCGGCTCTATCTAAAGTGGTCCAAGGAAGGAACAGTGGTGAACCGGCGACGGGGTCATGGGTGGCCAAGGCTCATTGATGCATGTGCGGAGCAAAGGCTGGCCCATGTGGTCCGATCAAACAGACGAGTTACTGTAGCTCAAGAACTTAATGCCTGTTCTGATAGAAAGGTGTCAGAATACACAGTGGATTGCAGTTTGTTGCGTATGGGGCCGCATAGCCGCAGACCATTCAGGGTGCCATTGCTGACCCCTGTCCATTGCCGAAAGCGCCAACAGTGGACACGTGAGCATCAGACCACGAAGCAATGGAAGAAGGTGTCCTGGTCTGATGAATCACGTTTTCTTGTACATCACGTGGATGGCCGGATGCGTCGCTTACCTGAGGAACACATGGCACCAGGATGCACTATGGGAAGAAGGCAAGCCGGTGGAGGCAGTGTGATGCTTTGGGCAATGTTCTGCTGGGAAACCTTGGGTCCTGCCATCCTTGTGGATGTTACTTTGACACGTACCACCTACCTAAGCATTGTTGCAGACCATGTACACCCTTTCATGGAAATGGTATTCCCTGGTGGCAGTGGCCTCTTTCAGCAGATAATGGGCCTGCCATAGAGCAACAATGGTTCAGGAATGGTTTGAGGAGCACAGCAGTGAGTTTGGGATGTTGACTTGGCCTCCAAATTCCCCAGATCTCAATCCAATCGAGCATCTGTGGGATGTGCAGAACAAACAAGTCCAATCCATGGAGGCCCCACCTTGCAACTTACAGGACTTAAAGGATCTGCTGCTAACATCTTGGTGCCAGATACCACAGCACACCTTCAGGGGTCTAGTGGAGTCCATGCCTCGTTTTGGGAGCAAAAGGGGGACCAACACAATATTAGGAAGGTGATCATAATTGTATGCCTGATCAGTGTATATTATTTAAAAACAATAGTAAGGAATAAGTAATTAACATACTAATAGTATGTTAAATGATTAATAATAATTGAACATAAAATTAAATATTAAATGTAACTATAAAATAAATTATTAATTAAATTATTTTATTTATATTGTATTGATTTTCCAGTTGAGGACATAACAAAAGGGATTTTTTTTCAGATTAAATTAACTTCTGGGGACAACTATACTATCACGTACATGGGAGTGTAATATGAGGTAGACGTAGACATGATAAAAAGTATTAAACTTGAACCTGATTTTACAGAAATCATGGACTGAATCAGAGAGTAACCTGAGAAGATCTGATAAGGTAAAGGTGTATGTGATTGTGTGAGAATGTCATACAATTGCCGCTGTACTAGGATTTTAAAATGTTTATTCATGCTGTTTGCATACAATGTTTCTGTTTCTGTGTATTGCAGAGGGATGTCAATGTGTTAAAGCAGATGTTTGTGACCGTTTATATGGCCAGTGTGTTTCCATTGTTGTACTCTGCGGATATGCCCGCTCCCTGCTGGGGGGATGAGGAAGTGGAGTCTCAACGTGCTCGTATCATCTACAGCCCTTCCCAAAAAATCTCAGTAGAAACTCTGTCCTCCCAAAGCTCACATCAAGCCTTTGACATTACACAGATCACTTATGACCTCATCAGCAGAGCCCAGCACTGAGTCTAGAGACTGACCTATCACATGGTCCTCCAGAAGATAAGTGTCCAGTATCAAAAAAAAAATTTTAATTGTATTTTTTTTGTCTTTTTAAAATATAAACATTTAAAATATAAATAAAACCGCTTAATATTTCACTCCCTCCCCAGAAAGCTTATTCATAGTTATGTTGATGGCGAAATCATGCCAAACATACTGTGTGCGTGTATGTATGTGTGTGTGTTTCCTTCTTCCATGGATTTGTAAAGCATCCCATAACCGCCCGTACCTTAAATAATGGCCTATTTTTAAGTATCACACCTCCTAAGTACAACTCCTCCCTATTTCTTTATCTTCTTGTTTCTCACACATACGCATAACTACATGGTTTAAGTACACGCCCCTCCATCTTTAACAGAAGACTCTTATTTAAACACGCCACTCCTATAAAACATCTTGCACACTTCAATAAACAGTACCTATTTTCTCTCTCTGACACACCGTCTCACCCAGCCATCCCGAGGTGTGGTGTCTGATGCTTACAAAGATGGAGACATGAATCATTAATTGTTCTGACATTTTTTTTTACCATAGTATTACTGATAAGAAGAGGTGTCATGCATGCCAACTGAATGTTTAGTCTTCTTATATTTATATACTCTGTACAATGTAGTCACAAATAGTTCTGCAACCACCATAGACATTGAGAGGACCCGCTCCCCCAATATCCAAGTAGAGGCTGATCAATATGAGTTACAAACTACTTATAATTTACAACCGTTAGCTAGACTACTGGCAAGCTACAGTTTAAAATTACAAGCTAGTAACAAAAGTAGCAAATTACATTGAAGCTCTTCAAATATCTTTTTAAACATGATATAGTTTTTTATCAGAGCAGCTAAAGAATCAAATATGCTTCTGAAAAATGTTAAATACATTACTTTTAGTTATTTAGTCTTTGATTCTGCTGTAAATTTTTCCAATAACTAGTGTGCTGTCTATAGAGGGAGCATTTTAAGGTGTCATAGGCAGGCTTCTGATGCAAAGATGTTCAAAAGGGTAGGTAACTTAATTATGCTGACTTTTAAGATACTTTTTTGGTGTCAGTATCACACTAATGTGAAGAAGGCAATCCCAGAAAGCACTGCAATAAGCTCAGTGAAAAATCTTTCAAAATAGTTGAATTTATGAAAATATCCAATTTCTAGGGCCTATCAAAATATTCAAGTATTTAAAATGTTACACAATATTTATGTGCTCTGTAGGCTATATAACTTATTGTGCTGTTAGCTTAGCAACATGTTAATGTCAGAAATCACTATTTGTGGCTTATGCTGCGTTCCAGGCAGGTTTTTGAGCCCGTAAATTATAACTTCAAACCACGACTCACGACTTTGTAGTGTTCCAGGCAAAGTCACGCCAAACTGCCTGAGCGCAAGGAATCGTGTGGTAGTTTGATGTAAACAAAGCATGGCGGACCGTACGGGGTGTATGCTCATTTATAATCATTGTTATCGCCAAAGGTGCTTACTCCTTGCTTATTTGAGGGAAACAGGAGAAAAACTCGTAACTGGGAGTACATCGATCTAGTACGAGTTCACGGGTGGGAAGTCATTGGTTTGGCTGCCGTTCCAGTGCACTTTCACGGGTAGAAGGTTGGAAAAACACGGGTTACGGGTTGCCTGGAAAGCGGCATTAATTCCAGTGGTGTAATGTAACGAAGTATTAATACATCATTACAGTAGGCCCTACTTGATTTTTTTGGGGAGAATCTGTACTTAAATTGAGTTTTTATATTTCTGCCAACTCGTACTTTTACTCCAATACATTTACCCAAATTATTTTCGTTAAATAAAGTCGGAAGAACATCGACTGCAAGCACGCACAACCGCGGTTGATTTCATTTTCCCCATTTTCCGGGTTGCATCCGTTGCTCTAACGGCTGAAAGGGGGCGTTGTCATTATAGAGCACGAGAGCGGCCTCTAGAGGCCAAATAAAAACTCACTGATGGCTCGTAGAGTTTGTTTTGACCATGGTTTTGACACGTGACATTTTGACTGCGCGCTGCACAGAACGGGACACTTTAAAAACGGATTTAAAACACAGACAACAAAACGGTATGTTATTCAGTAAACTACAAAACATGTTTTCATATCACTGTAGAGTAATTACTAATTAGTTTGTTAACTAGATGCTGCATTAGTGGAGAACAAGAGTATGGCTGAGAGGGTGCTAACATTAATAGTACCTCAAGCGTCCTCATCATGCAGCCGACATAAATCGATTTCAGTTCCCTTTTGAATCGTCACTATAACATACTTTGAATAGATAATCATCAAGTGTTCTAAATTAGAAGCAAATAACGTCTGAAAGTATACATATATCCAGGCTAATTTCAATGCTATGCCTTTGTGTGTAAAGATTGCCATCTTTAAGCATGACTGTTTGGATTTATATTAAATGGTAAAAGTAAAACTTTACAATAACAGTCCATTTGTAACATTATATTAGGTTAATAAAAGTATTTTTTTTTTGTTCATTTCAACATTCTAACATTTTAAAGTTGTCTCTTACATTAGTTAATGCACTATGAAATAACATGAAGGATCAGGGTATAGTTAATATATTTTGTTTAAAACTTAGAATAAACATTTTACCATTTTTTTATTCAAATAAAATGGAAGAGGGTTTAAACTGAACACAGTCTTGCTGCTCAAACTGTATAGAACAGTTTAAAAAAAATGTTTGCTCCTTTTGTATTGTTTACTTGTACTTTTACTTTCAGTACTAAAGTACATTTTAATATCAAAAAATACTTTTCATACTTAACCCATTTAATCCCACCGGTCACAATAGTGACCGTAAAAAAATGTTTCATTTCTAAGGCTATAAAAATGTTACTGAATGATCTATCAATGCATTTCCAGCAGATATTGAAATTATAAAGGGTCTCAATGAAATATGTGCAGTGTTGCATGTTTACTGTAAATTGTCACATGACCAGAGCTGTTTACTTCCTGTTTGCGTCAAGAGAAGAGGATGGCAGCAAGAAAGCTCCCAAAGAAAAGATTAGTAAAGTATGTTAACATAAGGATGGAACACAGATTTTTGGTACACATCATGTTTAAGGTGTCTAGTATTGATATATGCATTTGCAATTACTCAACTTTGTTTAATGTGGTCATAGAACTCACAAACATGTCACCGGCAACAATAGTGACCGGTGGGATAACCCATTGTATCTACATGCTAATACACATAGGGCTATGTCATAGGCTAACTGTTCTACCTTACTTTCTGCTGCTATCTAACTTTCTACCTAATTTTACACAGACACACACACAGAAACACACACACACACACGCACACGGACCCAAGGAAGACTAGCTAGCTAGCTAATTCTGCTAGCTAATTCTGCTGCCACCTAACTTCCTACCTACTGCAACTGTCCACACACGCACACACACATACACACACACACACACACACACACAAAGACTAGCTAGCTAACTAATTCTACTTAACTTTCCACACACACACACACACAATTACAGGTAGGCACGCACACCACACACACACATGCACACACACACACGCAATTACAGGTAGGCACACACACGCACACCACACACACACACACGCAATTACAGGTAGGCACACACACGCACACCACACACACACACACACACACACACACAGACCCCAGGAAGACTAGCTAGCTAACACGATGTACCGGTTCCAGAGATGTCGCCATTGTGAGAAACGCACTACCTATGCATGTGAGAAATGTAAAGTACCACTGCACATTGAGTGCTTCAAGCTGTACCATGGAGTGTAGAAAAGGAAAAGAGAAAGACAGGAGAGTGCAGTCGGACATAGAGTTCACAAGCATGCACACACACGCAATGGTTTTTATACCGTACATACCGTATATTCTATCCCCCTACACTGCCCCTGCCCCTAAACCTACCCATCACACACACACACACACACACACACACACACACACACACACACACACACACACACACTGCCCCTGCCCCTTAACCTACCCATCACACACACACACACGTTGGGTTTTCATGTTTTATGGGGACTTTCCATAGGCGCAATGGTTTTTATACCGTACATACTGTATATTCTATCCCCCTACACTGCCCCTGCCCCTAAACCTACCCATCACACACACACACACACACACACACACTCACACTCACACACACACACACACACACTGCCCCTGCCCCTAAACCTACCCATCACAGGAGACATTCTGCATTTTCAAAAAACATCACTTAGTCTGATTTATAAGACGTTTTCCTCATGGGGACCTAAAAATGTCCCCACAAGGACGAGGATTTCGGATATTGCCATCTTTGTGGGGACATTTTGTCCCCATAACATAGGGATTACCAGTCCACACACACACACACACACACACAGAGAGAGACAGAAACACACTCACAAACACACTGCACAGGTCAAATAGACCTATTCAGTCTGTCCAATGGTTGATACAACACAGTATCCCACCGGTCACAATTGTGACCGATCATAAAACACACTTTTTCACACACTTTTCCATGAAAATTTAAAAAAATTATGATTGATTGTTTCAAAGGGATACTAATGACACATGATTTGGATATTTTTTTGTCTGGGAAAAATTTGGGATTAAATGGGGTTAAGTACAAAAAATATAACGTACTTTAAAACTTTTACTCAAGTAATATTCTAAACAGTGACTTTAACTTCTACCAAAGTCATTTTCTGGTAAGATATCTATAAGTACTTGAAAGCCATACTTTATCCACCACTTAGTTCACCCAAATATGAAAATGCTGTCATTTACTCACCCTCCTCTCATTCTAAACCTTTGACTTATTTTTTTTTTTGAACATCTAAAAAAAAAAGTTGAAGCATTCAAAACATCTTTTTGTGAGTAAACGATGATAGAATTTATTTTCAAAGAAAGCTTCTGACATTAAATACCAGCACAAAAGGAACATGTATATGTTAAATTTTCAAAATATTCCATACATAATCTTAAAAAGTTATGTACATAATAAAATATTACATTATATAATTAATTATGCTGTAACAGTCTTTCTGTGTGTGCTGTAAAAAGGTATATGATCCTAGTTGGTTTCTGTCTCCACACTCCCAGTGTTTATAAAGAAATAAAAGAGACTGGTCTGACGACATTCCATCTTTTAATATTGACCTGCTAAAATTCCACCCTATCCGTTAGCATTTTCTTTTCTAATTGTTCAACACTCATCCCGATCATGAGGAAGTTACCTGTAAAGGCACATGTCTTACAAATTGAGGATTAAAGAATACATTATTTTAACATGAAGAGAAAAGACTTTTAATAAGTTGTCTTATGACAATTAATTTCATCAGTACATTGTTGGGTAAGTATTTACGTGTGTGTGTGTGTGTGTGTGTGTGTGTGTGTGTGTGTGTGTGTGTGTGTGTGTGTGTGTGTGTGTGTGTGTGTGTGTGTGTGTGTGTGTGTGTGTGTGTGTGTGTGTGTGTGTGTGTGTGTGTGTGTGTGTGTGTGTGTGTGTGTGTGTGTGTGTGTGTGTGTGTGTGTGTGCGGTGCGGTGCGGGAGTGTCTCAGGCTTGTCTGAAGGGGAGGGATTCCAGGGTGTTCATATTTCATCACTGCACAGGAAACCCGAGTTAGTAAGATGACACGCCCGGGTGACCTGCTGCTGTGGTGATAGAAAAGCAATGGAGCCCAAACTCACACACACACACACACACACTCTCTCTGTCTGGACAGAGACGATAGATTCTGGATATAATTATGTGTTTACATTTATTTAGGAGAAAGTGTTAAGAGACATTGTGTAAACTTATACCTCTAGTATAATACACTCTATCAGTATATGCGTGGCTCTGTGTTGATAGTCACTTTAGCTAAAGTCAAATGTACTTTTATTTAAAAAGCAGAAGTGTGCTTTCAGAATGTGGCCCCAAAATCGCATTTGATTTGTTATACCTAAAATCCCCGAACCCTGTACAAAAGACTCAACTTTTAGACCTATGCGTTACAGTGTACTTTTTGCAGGCACAATTCCCATGGAGCAATGCTCAAGGTCACAAAGTTTGTAGGTCATCCCTACTTAGCACTGAAGTAGGTCACTAGTCATTTTTTTATTTAGCATAAATAACAAGGCATAAAATATATATTTTTTATTTATACTAAAATATGGAAGTCATTTTAAACAGAGTAAAGAAATTAATAAACAGTTTTTGGACACTATAATTTTGCAAAAATACGGCCCAATGTATAGTTTAAATTAAGGCATTTTCTGCATTGATTTTGCACACATCACCCGTATTGGACGTAGGACATTATCTACAGATTTTTTTTTCTAACAGTGTGACTCTCTCGTTATATCTTGCAATTTGAACTTTTTACTCACTTTGTGACTTTATATCTTATTTTAAATTTTATCTCACAACAACCTTCCATATCTTAAAAACATGACACTCGTAGTGCAAAAAAAAAAAAGTGAGTGCAGCCTGTAGTTAATACAGCCTGCAACTATTCAGTGTTTTTATTTGCCTCAGTAATGTCTTAAAATATCTTCCCAATATCCTTGGTCAGCATACTGAATCGAATTAATTACAATGTTTTAATCGATTGACAGTCCTGTTATTTACACAAAAGTGATGGTGAACCATGGCTACCACTGGAAGCAAAAGAAAAGCATATCGTTCATAAAAATTTAATGTCACTGTTACCTTAGGTAACCAGATCAGAAGAGAAACAAACAACCAGGTGTGTGTATGTGTGTCTTCATCAGACACAAGATCCGCCAGCCACTCAGACAAAGGTAAGTTTCTGTAAGATCCGATCTGTCCAACAAAGCCTCTCACCCTGGGGCAAGAGAGAGAGTGTTTGTAAGTGTGCCTGTTTGCAGACATCTCTCTCTCTCTCTCTCTCTCTCTCTCTCTCTCTCTCTCTCTCTCTCTCTCTCTCTCTCTCTCTCTCTCTCTCTCTCTGTCTCTCAGCTGATGTGTATCACTATTAGTCTGGGATTGTGAAACCTTACATTTTTATATTTACCATACATGCACACACACAAAGGCCTGCTGCTCTGGTGTTAACTGAGCTCTGTGGATCTGATGGTTAAACATTCACCTGAATTGTTTCCACATAGTAAATATGTTCTACATGAAACTGAAGCCCCTGAAGGGAGTTCATTTTATTCACTTGATTTGTTCCTCTTTATTTATTTTTTTCTCAACTTGCTCAAGGGCTCACCCAAATGTGTGGTGCTCCTAATGTATTTATCCTCTGAGCAACGTTGTAGTATACAAATCTGCCTCTGGAAATCCTGTGGATATCTAGTTAACTTGCAAGTTAAAGTGCCAAACTCGTGGAGGAGTGCAGTGGGCAGAGCTAAAGTGTCACGAGCACACACACACAATACATCATGGAATTATCCCTGGACAACTTTCGATTCACTATACGTTTGTGTTGTTTACATTGTATTTAGCACAGAAATACGCCGTCATACGTCCAACTATTTTTTTCTTCTTTTTGCCATGTTTAGCATGAGAATCAAACTATTTAACAGTGTAAATAATGAGAATGCATGAAATGGCATTAGACCCCCCCTTTAATAGTTACTGTAGAAGACTGTAAAAATGCTACAGTAAAAACCTGTTCATTGGTTAAAAGTATGTTCTTTTGGAGGTTATGTCCTTTGCTACAGACAGATTATATCTGGCAAGCTATCTCTCTGTGGGTAAAACCGGATGCACACTGTGCAAATTTTTTTTTTGCCCCCCGATTTGGCCGTCAGACAAATTTTGCCACCATTTCTTTGTTTGCAAGGAATCATGCATCATGAAGCTTCGAAGCGTTATGAATCAATGAGTCGATTCAGCGGTTTGGATTGCCAAAGTCGCATGATTTCAGCAGTTTGGCGGTTTGACACTTAAGGCATCGACATTGAAGACTCCGGCTCTGCCATTCAAGCCTGTATGTTATGTTGTGTTTGAATGGCAGAGCATATGTGGCAGCGGGTCAGGCCGGGGCTGCCTTGCACGCGATGGTCATGTTAACAAGCTTAGTACAACTATTATGTGGGTATTGGATTATCTTCTATGTCAACCCCAGTTCGTTAGGTTGGGTGATAAAATGTTTGATATTGTATTGACTTAAACAGGAGCCCCACAAGGCACAGTTTTATCACCTTTTCTATTTGCATTGTACCTCTGACTATTGGCACACTCAGATATCCTGTTTTCAGATGATATTGCCCTTGTGGGTTTAATTAGTCAAAGTAATGAGGTGTATGAAGTGATGCCTCAGTGTTCTACTGAACGATTCAGAAGGTCTTTTATTCCTACTGCAGTTAGGTTTCTTTAATGAAGTTGTGTAATTTTAAATGGAGTGATTGTATTGTTGTTTTTAATGTGCAATTGTCTTTTTGTGTTATGTGCGATGGTGGCAAATTAGTTTCACTTCACAGGGATTAATAGTTTTCTAATTTAATCTTCCAAACTTTTCGGCACATACATTGAGACTGTGGTTCGTTCAGGGAGGCAAAGATGCAGCCTTCAAAGTCTACATACCGGGCCGGCCTTGGTCCACGGCCAAAGCATCTGGGGGTTTGGCCCATCTCGATCTGAGGACCAAAGACGGGGCCAGAGGGTAAGCATTGCTACTCAAGCCCCTCCTCCTCAGGGGAGTAGGACTCAGAAGAGGCATGATGCAAGGAAAAATAGACCCTTGGGCTGAGCCCTATCGCTTGGCCCTGCAAGGAAAGGAGGACGTTTGCAAAGGCTGGGACTTTCCTTGTTTAGGGTGTAAAGCTTGGGTAATGGCTGTAGGGAACTGTCACTGACAGTCCTGCTGGTGTGTCCTGTTAGTTAGGGAAGTCTGACTCTAGCAGTTAATTCTGTGATAAATTTTTTTGGGTGCTTAGTCACACTCTTTGTGCTCAGCGTGGCTTTGTGGGCATTTGCTTCCCATAACGTCTTACAAATTCAGTCCGAGTTCCCATTTGTTGCGGTTACAATTGACCTATCGGTAAGCCCCGCCCCCCCTTAATTACTGTTGCTAACTCGGACAAACAAACGGAGATGCTATATCGTACAATGACAGTTGTCAGTGTGAAAACCTTATCCCAAGATGTTTTTGGACACAGAATGTGGCGTATTTCCCGTCCGAATGATGGCCAAACTTTACTGATGGTTTATCAAGTTTATTGTCATTTTTCACTCCAAAAAATCATCGTAAGAGCTGAACAAACAAAGCATAAGAAGTGCGCATTAACGTCTCATTCACAAAATATCTCTCCGTTGCATTACCATTAACATACACAGCAAATTACACAGATACAACTAACAGTAAACAAACATATACACAGACCGTATGCCTTTTCGAGGGTGCAGTTAATAACTGGTAACGTAAACTTTGTATCTGCAAAACAACTCCGATAAACTGCGAGTGCGAGCTCTCCCTTTCACTATAATTCCCATCAAAAATAGGAGTCCTCCTTAGTAGGACAGATAATGTAAACTTTAAACATATCTAAAATTAAATTAATTTACATATAACCAGTTTAATATGGAGAGGCACTGAAATGTAGACCTTCGTGTTTTTGACCTACAGTGTTACATGACGTGAGAACAGTTAGTTATTTCGCTTTGTATGTTAGCAGGGACTTTAATCGTAACGAGAGTATGACAAACAGAAAATCCTCTCAGGATCCCTGGAATCAGTGCTACAGTACCTCATGCACGACATTTTTGTAGCATAAACACCATCAAATCGATGAGAGCTTCGGATTTTCCAATGTTTCTCTATGGCGCTGACACCTACAGATGTCCGAGTTCCGGTCCCAGCGCAACTGATACTCAACTGCTATTGGCTCATCTGCGTTCGAGGGGAGGGGCTTACCGATAGGTCAATTGTACCCATGCTTCCCTGATAAGGAGAACAAGACACTGCGTCTCATTGCCATGATTCATGTATGCCTGCCCAGGTCACCATCAGACAAAGAAGTGGATGACTTGGCTCCCTTTTCGCAATGTCATTGTTGTGTTTAGACACTTCAGACACTGGTCACGCTGACGCAATGTCTTGTTCCCCTTCTCAGGGAACCAGTGTTACACTTGTAACCACTTGTTACACTCTGAACCAGTTCAAGGAATGGAAACAAAAATTTTAACAGGAACATAAAAAATAGATAGCTTTAAGCAGCGCTATGGGGCTGGAAGTGCAATGCAGAGCAGGAAGAGAAATTGAATGTACATGAAACACTGGTTCAGTTGTGAATGAAGTCATAATGAACAGAAGTTCAGATGAGAACGAATGCAGAATAAACAAAAAAAACACTTATTTCTAATCCAAGAGGAAGAAAGATTAGTACAACGCTTACCCGGATAATAAAGGAATTGAAATGACACAACATTACACACAATTTATATAGTTGTTCCACATTCGAATCCACATTCTCTAGGTCAGGTGCCTGCCACTCATCTCGTTGCACCACTGGGAAGACGTTTGTACACACAGCTACCGAAGTTCAAGTCAGAATTAATTCAAAATAAAGATTTTGTATATAAATACACTGCATGTGTTATTTAATAAGTTCAGATGAGACCATTCTCAGAAAGACACATTAGGTCTTATTCATTAAGCATGCGTACGCACATTTGTGTGTGAAATGTGCGTACAAACAATTTTAAGAGTAAATCACAATTCACCAAAGATTTTGTAATAATTTGTTTTCTAAACATTTTTTTCAAGATTGACAAGTGACGAAAGGCTGTAAGGAAAGCGTCTGCGGAAAGCCCTTATATGGAGATAGTTTGGGTGTGTTTTATGCAAATGACTAACCTCGTGCACGCGGCCGCTCATTTAGAATACTCCAAATTCCCTAACATCAAAATGAGGTTGAGAACAAATTCATGTGTGCACGAACATTTTGTGAATCAGGCGGAAGTTCTCCTGTGTGTACAAATACGAAATAATCCACACAATTATTAGTGAATGAGATCCAATGTCTTGAGCAGAAACAGCTTTTTTCACTATTTCTGGCCACAGTACCTCTGGTCTAGGCATGTTCCACTCACTGGAACCCACGACCTGAAAGATCCAGGGTCTGTTGCTGACCAAACTCACTTAGGGCCCTATCAAACACCTAGTGCAATGCGACGCAAGTGTTTTTTGCACCTATAGGTGCATATTACACTCTACTTATTACACACACAGGGGCGTGCAGGAGCACACAAACATTTTAAAATATAAAAAATAATATTATGCTCAGTTCAGTCTTTCCTTTCGCAAATTCTGACCATGTGCTTAGATCATTAAAATAGGGCCCTTACAGAGGACATGGGTTCAAAGGTGAGAATGTACACACACAAGCATTAGTTCACATGCTTGCAAATGAATAATAATTAATCAGCACCTGATCTCAATTTGCAGTATATAAGGGAGAGAAAAGGTGTTTTGAGGAAGGCTCAAAAGAGGAAGGCTCTTCTGTCTTCCTACAGCAGGTAAGATTGTGTCAGAACTGGTTGTGAATTGACTATTATTCTTTGCTGTTTCTCCTGTTTCGGCATGAGCGGGGAAGA
Source organism: Gobio gobio (assembly GCF_949357685.1). Lineage (NCBI taxonomy): Eukaryota > Metazoa > Chordata > Actinopteri > Cypriniformes > Gobionidae > Gobio > Gobio gobio. The sequence goes on along the minus strand of NC_137106.1, from coordinate 27,273,925 downwards.
GAACGGGAGTGTGTGTGAGACGGGATCCGTGAGCGTAGCAGAGCGAAACTCATGCTCTCGAGAGCCCTGCATGAGCCATACTCGTGGCACGACATTTTGAAACAAAATCAATTCGCTCAATTTCCTATTTTAGAATGAGAGGCTACAAGCTACAGTCCTTTTAGGGCTTGGTCCCTAATAAAGTAAACTAACAATTACAATAGAAGCTACAGCGAAAACTAAATAAAGTTTAATTATTCTGAACAGAAACACTTATTTGAAATTACCATAAACTGGTTAATAACATTATTTTATCATTTTGTATTTTAATTTGGCAGTCAACCAATCATGAATTCAAATAGTACAGCCTATACAAATGAGACGTTGCAAATGAGTGAAATGCCCACACTCAGCTGTCAATTCATATAGGTAAGTCGCTTTATATAACATTATATATTATAAATATCTTATTATCAGGTTTTTCCGAGGATATGTCGCCAACCGTTAAAGTACTGTGAAAATGAATGGCAGGTAATATCCGGCGGTTAGTGTAGAAATGCTACTATGCAGGTTTTTTTAATAATTAAACATGATGTCAGTTAGTATTGTGACTATGTATAGTCAGACATTTGCATGTGTAATTTATATTATTAACATTTTCCCAAAATCAAGCTCAAATGGAGTTACAAGGTTTTTCACCAGCGAATGTAGATTTGTTTTGTCAGTCATTAACGGACGCATTTGAGGCAGGAGGTTAAGTATAAGTATGAAAATTACATTTTCATCAACTTGCAGGTTACAAAGTTTATTGTAGCTATGTAGGCACATTTGGCCAAAATCTTGTGTTATAAAATATGATGTGCTATGCACAGGCTGTATTAGCTATGATTAGAGGACACAGGGCCGGCTCTAGCTCTTTGGTTGCCCTAGGCGAGATTGAGTTTTGCGCCCCCCCCCCCCCCCCTTTTTTCATCAACTTGCAGGTTACAAAGTTTATTGTAGCTATGTAGGCACATTTGGCCAAAATCTTGTGTTATAAAATATGATGTGCTATGCACAGGCTGTATTAGCTATGATTAGAGGACACAGGGCCGGCTCTAGCTCTTTGGTTGCCCTAGGCGAGATTGAGTTTTGCCCCCCCCAAGGTACAGAGGAAGCGGACGATCTCCTGGATCTTGCGTTCCGTCTGCCCATTCGACTATGGGTGGTATCCCGAGGAGAGGCTGATGGTCACATCTAGGATGGTAAAAAGGCCTTTCATACCCTGGAGATGAACTGGGGTCCCCTGTCCGACACAATGTTTTCAGGGATGCCATAGTAGCGGAAGATGTGATTGAACAGAGTAGACGGCAAGACTTGGAGAATCTATCCATAACCACGAGGATACAGGTACAGTTGTCGGGGACAGGGAGGTCGGTGATGAAGTCCACTCCTATGTGTGACCAGGGTCGGTTAGGAACGGGCAGAGGATGGAGTTTTCCAGCGGGAAGATGACGAGGGCTCTTGGACATGCCGCATTCCTTGCATCCCTGCACGTACCTTCTGACATCTGATCTCATGCGTGGCCACCAGAAGCGCTATTTTAGCAGCGAGAGGGTTTCATTGACCCCGGGGTGGCCAGTGCCCAGTGACGTGTCAGAGGAGTGAATGAGTGGACTGAGCAGGTGACGTAGAGCAAGCCTGCTGGACAACCCGACGAAGCGTGGGTGAAGGCATTGGCAGAGGGCTGGGTCTGTTCTGACCAGACGATGGGGTTGACGAATAACTGACTGGGCAAGAAGGGCTCGGAATCTTCAGGTCTTTCCTTTGGACTGTGGATGCGGGAAAGGGCGTCCGCCTTGACATTCTTAGAGCCTGGCTGATAGGAGATTGTGAAGTAGAACATGGTGAAGAACAATGCCCATCTTGCCTAACGGGGATTCAGACGTTTGGCTTCACGGAGATAGCTTAGGTTCTTGTGGTCAGTTAAGACAAGAAAAGGATGTTTGGTGCCCTCAAACAGAGCCTCCACTCTTCAAGGGCCAGCTTGATGGCGAGGAGTTCCCTGTTGCCGATGTCATAATTTACTTCCGCCGGGTTGAGCTTGCGGGAGAAGAAGGCACATGGGTGGAGTCTACTGGGGTTCCCCTGCTGCTGCGAAAGGACCACTCCCACTCTGGTGGTAGAGGCGTCCACCTCCACGACAAAGGGGAGTTCCGGGTCGGGATGGACGAGGAGAGGAGCGGTGGTGAAGGCAGTCTTGAGGGTTTTAAAGGCTTCTGTGGCAGCTGGAGTCCAGGACAGAGACTTGGGCTTACTGCGGAGGAGGTTGGTGAGTGGACTGGAAATGGAGCTGTAACCTTGGATGAAGCAACGGTAAAAGTTAGCGAAGCCAAGGAATCTTTGGAGTTCTTTTATGGTGAAGGGAATGGGCCAGAAACGGATTGCTTCCACCTTTCTCTCGTCCATCCGGATGCCACTGCAGTCAATTTAGTATCCCAGGAACTGCACTGAGGGCTGGTGGAACGAGCACTTTTCGGCTTTGAGGAACAGGTGGAAGCTCCACAGGTGTTGGAGGACCTCCACAACATGGTGGCGATGTTCGGCCATGATCCGGGACAAGATGTCGATGTAGACCAGCACGAACTTGTGGAGAAACTCCCGGAGCAACTCATGGATGAAATCCTGGAATACGAAAGGGGGCGTTGGCCAATCCATAAGGCATCACAAGGCACTCGTAGTGGCCGGTCGGCGTTACAAAGGCGTTCTTCTACTCGTCCCCCTCACATATTCGGATGAATTTGTACGTGCTGCGGAGGTCCAACTTGGTGAAATCAGTGGCACCACGGAGATGTTCCAGGGCAGCTGGGACGAGAGGAAGGGGATAACGGAACTTGACTGTGATGTTATTGAGGGCACGGTAGTCAATGCAGGGCTTCAAGCCTCCATCCTTCTTTGCCACGAAAAAGAAGCTTGAAGCAGTTCTCTTCTCCGGAAGTGATAGAGAGTAGATCTTTCCTCGGGCCACTGGCTCACCCGGCAGCAGATCAATGGCACAGTCCCATGGCCGGTGTGGAGGCAGCTTGGAAGCACGTTAGGGGCAGAAGACGTCCCTGAAGGTGGTGTAAAAGGAGGGAATGTCCACCGAACGTTTCTCCACTGGGCTTTCGATGGATGTGGTGTAGACAGGTAGGTCTCAGGATCTAGGAGGTGAACGAACTGGAAGAGCAGAGAAACAGTCCGGGGAACAGCTGTCGCCCCCACTTCAGGACTTCTCCAGTCTTCCAGGAGATGACAGGGTTGTGTTGCTCAAACCACGGACGCCCTAAGATGATGTCAGCGGTGGATTCCTCCAGAACCAGCAGATGTTGATGTTCTACATGGAGAAGACTCACTTGGATACATATCGGACCCACGGAGGAGCATACCTGTCGACGACTGAGTGGTTTTCCCGTTATCGATTTGATTTGGTAGACTGACGGGGGTGGCTGACGTCCGGAGCTTGAGCTGGCGGCAGAGGGTGCCCGAGATGAAATTGCCGGCTGACCCAGAGTCGAGGAGAGCGGTAACTGGAAGAGACACACCGGCAGCAGTAAGGTTTACAGTTGTGGCGAGTGGTTGCATTTTTCTAAGAGAAAGGATAATGGCACTCACCATGGGACGAGGAGGACGAACGGGGCATTCAGTGATAAAATGCCCAGGAGATCCGCAGTACAAACATACGTTCAGGTTCAGCTGCCTCTGCCACTCAGCCATTGTCAGTCGGGAATTCTCCAGCTGCATGTGTTCGTGGGCTAGTTCTGGATGGCTGACAGACTCTGGTCGGCGGAGGGATGATGAGAACATGGGCTGGCATTTGATATCAGGTTTCGAAAAGCATTTATGCCTAGAAACATCCTGTTGGTGTACCTGCTGCAAACTTTCTGCAGACACCACAGACTTCCTGTCAAAAACAGTTATATTGAGATATGTGTAGGTGTTTCAAATTTTGCTGTGCATGAAGGAAAAAAATCACGTTTTTTGCAAAGCATTTTTAGAAATTTATGTTTTTTTTTTGTTTTTTTATGTACAAATAGGGTCTGAGGAAAAACACCCTGTAACTCATGCCTGCTATAAATTGTGAAGGTTATGACTGTTCAAGGCTGAACCTCGTGGTGAAGACTTTTCGTTGTTGATTTTTTTTTTATTCCGAACTTTGTTATTAAAATGAAAATTGTTAATGTCTTAAATTCTGAAGTTAGCAGGTAGCCTGATAGGATAACATGGGAAATGAGCAGGGGTGTTGACAGTCTCCTAACTCAGGTAAACTCTGCCTTTGTTCATGACCACTCCTCAAGCTCCAATTGGCCTGCTTTGGACCAAGGTACAAAAACCCCTGGCCGTTGACCCCGAGGAAGCCCCGATGAGGCCTGATAAAGCCCCGGTAGTGACCCTGGCACGCCCTAGCATGCTCGCCTTTGGCCAGACAGTGGAAACACCGCTATTGTCACCTTCACAGTCTCCTCCTCATTGACACAGAGCAGTGCCCTTTGAAGGAGACTTTTTGCATTTAAAATGCCCCCGTACAAAAGCAGTGGTACAAAAGCATAACATTAGTTTTATCCTTGTGCACACACCAAAACATAGACACTTCTGTTCGGTGGTTGAAGAATGTGAACTTGCAGAACTGCTCGTGTTTCAGTGTGTGCAGATGGAATAAAAACTGTAACATTTCTCTGCCGACTTTCTCTTCGCACTTAAACTCTAAATATACTGCACAACGGCTCCTGATGGAAAACACAATGAAATTATTTGGCGGTCTCGCATTACACTGCAGATTTAAATGTGACGCATTAATTGAAATGACGTTTCTGATTCTGAATTTGTTTGACATTAAGTTTTTTAGCTTTTTGTGTAATTGTTGTGGACTGGTAAGGATGATTTTGCAAAAACATAATGCAACGGGCCATTAAAGTACCATTAATGGGAAAAGTGTATTAGTACAGGTGCATTGGAGTGTATTAGGAATACACTAAATTAATAAAACTTCTGATCAGGTATGTAAATTTCTTTCACCATTTCAAACTGTCTGTGTGTTGTTTTCTTTATTTGTCATAATTGCATGTGTTCACTTTTGTAACTACTTTCTATATGTATATAGAAAATTAGAAGGAATTTCAGGCTGATTTAGCAGTTGCTACCAGAATGGTGGGTCCATTAAAACTCATTCAGTCATCTATCTCTTTTCTCAGTTTATTCGACATGTAGGAGTAGTCATTTCACATTGATGACATGCAGGTAATTGTTGGTTTCTAATAAAGCATAAACAAAATAGAAACAATTAATGCAATACAAAAAATTAGCATATCCTAAATCAAACATCTGAAATCAGTATTAACATAAATAGGATCAAAGAAAACTAAATATAACTAGAATTCAATGTATGAAAAAATATCAAACACATACTTGAAATCAAACAAACAAAATAAAAAGTAACTTACATTGACATCAACTCAACAATTCCACACAGGCCATACCTGAATCAAGGAAAGCTGGCTTCTTGCATTGAAACATACTGATACTAGGGCTTAACTAGTAAGAAACCACAGGTGTGCTCATTAAGGTTTGGTCAACCAATCAAGATCACCTAATAGTAGCAGGATTTTCTACTATGTATGCTAGTAAACTATATGCTTCTATGCAAAATTGTGGAAAGTGCTAGAAATAAATTTGAATTTAATTAAACAATAGCATGCCTGATATTCAAAGTGTGGGCAAATTATTGAAAAGGTAAAAGGTCATAATTATAAAACTTACTTCATGGTTTGTTTGTTTTGTTTTTTTACTCAAAACACATTTCCTGTAAACTTTTATCTAGACCTATACTGTTTTTATAATCAAGTAGACGTCAAATACAGTTAATTGAATAGTTAATTTAATCACAACAGAGGATTCAGCAAAAATACATTACTGAAGTGGTACTTAAATATTTAACAAATAATAAAATAAAAAAAGTGCAAATTGCTCAGTTACATTTGCGCTGTGGGCAAAAGTTGTTCGGAAATTCTGCCCACAACAACAGGATGTTTCAGTTTGTACCCATTTCCTTCGGTTTGCATAAAAAGAAAGACTCATCTTAAAACAAATTAGGCCAACATAGCATTGTCTAAAAATGTCATCATTCTCAGATTTGAAATACATGGTGAGACTTGTGTTTAGCTGCAATGAGTTTCTAGACTCTAAAGGGTTTCCTTCTGAGAAATGGGCCAAATCTGCAACATTCCCAATAGTGTGCACTCTAGCGAGTACAGTACAGCAAAACGGTTTGTTGGCGAGTGTGATGGCATTGGCTTTATGGCGTGTTCGAAACATAGATCAAGCTGGTTAAACCAATGGTAAGGTTTAAGGTCAAGGTTTAGCTTTTGCAGTTACGGTGTTTTCAAGTCATGTCAGAAAGAATGTATTTATGAGTTAAAATGCACATGAATATCAGCACAAATCGCGATTATGAGTTTTGGTAACTTTTGGGTTTCTTAAGACTTTCCGATTTAGGTGCATGATAGTGAAAAAGAGGCAATGGATGCAGAGTCTGCCCTAGTGAAAAAAACTATGCCAAAATGTATTTAAAATAGGCCTACATTTATTTTATACTATACTACAAACCCATTAATATATTTACTGACATATTGCTTGAGACTTACTGATATAAATATTATAACTAAACTTTGTTTGAAGTTAATTCTTAATATTAAGCCTAAAAAGTGTTTAATATCACTATTACTAAGGATAGTATGATCACTGTATAACTTAAATACAAGATATTTAAATTACACCCAAAGTCAGACTTTAAGTATACCAATTTTGTATACTAAAATCAATTTAAATTAAGTACATAAATGTAAATGTATTTGTAGAATATTTAGCATAAAATAAATGTATTTCAAATACAACTTTTAACAAGGGGCAGTGGTGTAAAGTATTTGAGTAGTTACTGTACTTAAGTGTCTTTCTGGCTGCTTTGTAGTTGTACCACTGTAAAATCCAACAGTGATTCTAACAAAACACTTTTTAGTTAACTTTACTTAACGTCTTAACTTAATTGTAAAAATCTAGTAATCTATATTATTCACATACTATTCCTTGTTTACTCAGAAAACCCAAGTTAAGATTAATTGATTGGTTTAAGTGCCATTCTGTCAAGCTAAAAAAAAAAAAACTTTTGTATCTCAACTTAAATGGTTCAATCTGTAAGTATTCTGAGTTCTTAGTAAAGCATGGAATTCCTGTTACTCTAAAAGAGTTTGCAGTTGAGGCTGATGCTGTGCCACAAGGAGTTCTTATGCTTTATTAAGGGTTTTCTTTTTCATCCTTTTGTCCCTCAGTGGATCTGTGTAAGACATTTGTTGGTAAACAGTGCCTACATCTAAATAGAAAAAACAATAAGAAAACTAGAGTCTTGTTTCAGGAGGAGGTTGTTTCTGTGCCAAATGTGATTTCTTACTGGAATGGTTTCGTAAGTGATATTCCCTGGAAGAAAGTTTGGACATTGCCACACAAATACCTGATTACTAACAAAAAGAGAGAAATTACCTTTAAGTTAATTCATAGGTTTTACCCAGATAGGCTAAGTAGTAGTAGTAGTAGTTAAGCCTTTATTTGTCCCGCAGTGGGGAAATTGCATTTAGCAACAGCAGGGGTACAATAATAAAACAGCTGTATCACAAACTCTAAGATAAAACATACAACTAAAATAGACTATACATAGTTAATGCTAACATGTATAGCACGTTTAAAAAAATTGCACAGTGAAATAGTACAAAAATATTGCATCAGTAAAAAGAGTTTTATGTCAGCAGTCTGACAGCAGCAGGAAGAAAAGACCAGCGGAATCTCTCCTTCACACCGAGGATGGAGCAGTCTGTCACTGAAGCTGCTCTCCAGAGCTGACAGTGTGTCCTGCACGGGGTGTGACTCATGGACCAGCATAGATGACAGTTTTGCCAGGACCCTTCTGTCACCCACCTCCCGCACTGAGTCCAAGGGCCAGCCTAGGACAGAGCTGGACTTCCTGATGACCTTGCCCAGCTTCCTCCTCTCCCTCTCAGTGATACTGCTGCTCCAGCAGACCACCCCGTACAGGATGGCTGATGCCACCACAGAGTCATAGAATGTCTTCAGGAGCACCCCCTGCACTCCAAAAGACCTCAGTCTCCTCAGGAGGTAGAGCCTGCTCTGACCCTTCCTGTACAATGCATCCGTGTTAAGAGTCCAGTCCAGTTTATGGTTCAGGTGAACACCCAGGTACTTATAAGAGTCCACTCTCTCAATGTCCATTCCCTGGATGTTCACAAGTGAGGGAGTAGACCGATGTCTGCAGAAATCCACCACCATCTCCTTGGTCTTCACTGCATTGATAAGGAGGTGGTTTGGCAGACACCAGTCCACAAAGTCCTGCGTCCTCTGAGAGAAGTGCTCTCTCAAAAGATTTAGGAAGGCATTAATACCCTCTCTTCTTTCTGTATCGAGAAACCTGAATCTACTTTACATTTATTTTGGAATTGCTCTCACACAGTGACATTTTGGTGTGATATTTGTGATTTTATCAACAAACAAAAAATGATACAAAAAACAAACAAATTGGTTTTCATGAAGGTGAAAAAAATAATTATATTTATTTTATAAATTTTATTTTTTCTGTTAGCCAAATATCATTCATAAATGTACATTTTCTAATTGCAAAACTCTTTTTTTTAAGATTTAACCTTGAGATGAAAATGAATTTTAAATCCTTTAAAAACTTAAAAGCTACGAGAACAGTGGCTGTGTTTAAGGACTGGCATTTAATCTGGACTGAAAGACTGAATAACTTTGGCATTTTATTGCATTACTATGGTATGACAATGATGAAAATTGTTGTTATTGTTCTTGCATGCAGTTAATACAAATTTTTATTAAAAAAAAAAAAAAAAAACACACAAGTCCTCAGTCAGTCTCTGGGGTGTTTCTCAACGGAAGGCTGCATCCTACAGAGACTGCGTCCTTCCTAGTCCAGTCCTTTTGAGGCTTGTAGGCTAGTGTCTTTCTCAGCAATTAAACACTTTAATGAGACAGTCTAGTTAGTTGGCATGGCTACGTCATGCACGTTCCCGCCCCCGCGGTTACAAAGTAAAAATACTATTAAAACTTAATTTTGGAAAAATACTTTGTATTACAAATCTTTATATTAACTTGCTTTCTATTAATGCAATAGAGTGAATGACAGCCGTCTGCGGTCACCCAGTTGCTTACATTATTGTCAGTTTAGTGTCAGTCTCAGTACCAACTCATTTTCTGTCAGTTTATTTTCATGAATTGGAATGGGCAAAGGATTGTGGGTGATTTAAGGCTGTGAAGGAAACATCCGATGCGTCCTCCAAAACAGGCCGAAGGAAGGACATGAAACGAAGGCCCTGTCCCAAATGGCATCCTAAACCCTCACGGTCTTCCTCTGAGTCCGCACTTTCATGACGTAATGCCTCTTTGACTGCCGGTAAGACTGTCGGCTCCGTAACCTGCACCAGTGCGGGCTCGGCAGAAGTGCGCATCGAGGGCACAAATCGACCTCAAAGGTGGACCTTCTGAGACCTAAAATGGGACACCCTGCGGTCTCGTGGATTTAGCGAACACATGCACGCAGCTGCCATTGTAAGTCCACAAGACCGAAAGTGCACATGAAGTGTGCCATTTGGGACAGGGCCGAAGGCTGCCTTCCAAAGATCCTTCAAATTGAGATTGCCTTCGGCGACGTTTGATGATGTGGCAACCAAAATATGCAGCTTTCGTGGGATGCTGCCTTCCGTTTGGGAAACACCATCTGTCCTGTTTCCTGGTGGCTTTTAACCGGTCTCTCCACACCAATAACTGTAACGAGACACAGGTGATTACAATTTTGCACTTGACCTAATTACTCACCTCTCGTCTCCCGGCTCTCTGTCCAGCTGCAGACCTTGCTGAACCTCACCCCCCTCACCACACTGTAATATGTTGATACCTGCACCAAGAAAAGGAGTCATGGCCTAATGGTTTGAGAGACAGACTGGTAACGCAATGGTTGCAGGTTCGATTGTCAATACGTCAGGAAATGACTGAGGTGCCCTTGAGCAAGGCACCTAACCCCCAATGTCTCCCTGGGCAAAATGTCTGCCCACTGCTCCGGGTGTGTGTGTCTGATTTAGTTTTTGTAGTTCGTTGTTGAAACATAACATTTATAGATATTTTACATTAGTAATGCAATGAGGAAATATTTATTTTCCTGAGATCTAATCCAACCAGTTCTTCTCAACACACAAAGTAACCTGTTGAACTCACTTTGAATAGCCTAATGATAAGTGCAAATATTGCAGAAAACAGGATAGGGAGGGACATTATGGGCAAGGAAAAATGTAAGAAATCTCAAATCATCCCTATCAATGTTTATGACATCTCTTTCAGTACCAAAGACACACACACACACACACACACACACACACATAATGGCTTCTTCAGTGTACGTGATGCCCATCTTATTTATTTAATTATAGTGGTCTCAACGTTTGGATAAGTGACGGAATAGATCTCAGGGTTAAAAGAAGAGTGTAAAAAGAGTCCAGGACATTGGAAATGATGGAGATTCTCTTTATTTAACTACCAGATTAAATGGTGGGAAACTGTGCATGTGAGTCAAGGCAGTAATTTACTATAAACGTTTTGGATTAACTTAATCAAGCTAATCAGACTTTATTGTGTGACACACCTTGTGAGAATTATGTGGTTATTATGAAACATGAAATGGCATGTTTTGTGTTTTTGACAGTTCCTTAAGTGGATATAGCCTCAGTTTCAAGTAGTAAACCAATGCAGTTGCAATGCAAGATACAAAACCAGTTGTGAATACTAAGAAATAAATAAATTATAGTGAAATAAATTACAGTGAAATGCTTTATGGCTGCAGGTTTCATTTATGAGTGAACTTGTCCGTTTATAGAGCTCATTGTGCTTTATTACAGGGCGTCTATTGGTGCACGATAGGGGAAAACAAATGTTATATTCAAATAATAAACTGCAGCTTTAAATTATTAATGGATGTAAAGGTAGATCATTTTCTACCAAAGTTGTCCAGTGAAAAGCTCTGGCTGTTTTATTTTGGAGCTATCAGGTGACATTTCACAAGAAATTCCTGCCACGCCCAATTAGTTAAACAGCATCAGGACTCGCTGATATATCCTGCCTGAGCTGGATGACGAGCTCAAATACTGTATGCAAGCTGCTGTGTGAATGTAAAAGTTTGAGATTCACATTCATTATAAAACTATAAAATGTAAATCTTTTGAATGTACCCAGCTAAGATGTTCTTCCAGTCATGTTAATAGAATGTTGGTTTAAAGTTATCTGGTCTTTAATAATGTTCTCAAAAACTTAGCACAAAAATGTTATTTATATATCCTTCATGGAGCTTTTTTTTTAAGTACATTAATACTTGCTACTTGTTTCAGAACATACAGAGAACATTTCAAAGTTACCATAATGTTTGCAAAATGCTAAAATTCAACATGAATTAATCCTTAAAGGTATATTTCACCGCTGGAAAGATGAATGTATATTTAAATTGGGTCATTTATGTAGTAAAAATGTGAAATTATTTTAGAAGTTGGTGCCTTCTAGACTGAGAAAAGCCAGAAAATGTATTTTTGGCTCATGTGTATGAAAGACAACTCCTTTGCTGCCCTACAAGGCCACTCCCAAGCCATGCCTACCGGTTATAGAAATAGTAGTATCGGAAGAAATTATACAACCAGGCTACTTGTTGACTCGAAACTGAAAAGACACAGTTTTATCCAGTCCACCCCAGCTTGAGTCTGCCCAGGCTCTTCCTCCTGACCACCAAGCAGGACTTGCTCCTCTGCTGTAGCAGCTGCTCTGGCTGCCTCTTGTTCCTCCATCATCCGCAACTGTTCCTCGCTGTATTGCAGCTCGGACAGGTTGCCATGAGCATTGGAATCACGCTCCAGATCTTCAAAATCCCCTTCTGCCATACACTCTAAAAAAAAAAAGGTTCTATATAGCACCAAAAATGGTTCTTGGCTCGTAATCATAGGGGAACCTTTTTTAGTGCTATATAGCACCAATTTTGGTGCTTCAGTGGTTCTTTAGAGGTTCTTCACCGGTTCTTCAGAGGCTCTTCACCGGTTCTTTGACTAAGGTGCTATATAGCACCTCTGAAGAACCGCTGAAGAACCACTGAAGCACCAAAATTGGTGCTATATAGCACTAAAAAAGGTTCCCCTATGATTACGAGCCTTTTTTTTTAGAGTGTATAGGCTTGCTGTGATGGTCGGTGTTGCCGGTGTTACCGGTGTTCAAGCAAAACACCTGTTACATCACTTGCCCACCACGACACTGCCCCCGTCGTTTAGATTTTTATAGTAAAAAAAACATTTAGTTCAGTTAGAGAACAGACACTACAGTTAAAAACTTAATGCGTCTGCTTAATATAGTGTGAGCCGAACGCGAGTCACAGCACAATTGCAGCAGGAGTCAGATTTCATTCATCAGAGAGTGAGGAGCTGACAGACAAGATTGTGGTTTCAAAGCGAAATGTAAAAGCGCCTATTTAAGTGAGTTTGTCATTGTACGGTGTTGTTGTTGTGTTTTTCATTAATAATAATAGGCTAATGAACCCACAATTCACGCAACCCGTCCCCAAATGGGCGCTAATTCTAAACCGAAAGTAAAATGAGCATGGCAGCACAGGCATTCATTCACGGCCGCATGGGCATTCATTCACGGCCACACGGCCATTCATTCATGGCCGGACAGTGCACACGCATTTACGGTCACACTGTCATTCATTCACAGTCGCACAGTGCACACACATTTACAGCCACACTGTCATTCATTCACGGCCGCATGGGCATTCATTCATGGCCACACACGCATTCATTCAGGGCTGCACGGCCATTCATTCATGGCCGCACAGTGCACATGCATTTACGGTCGCACTGTCATTCATTCACGGCTGCACAGTGCACACACATTTACGGCCGCACTGTCATTCATTCATAGCCACACAGTCATTCACGGTGCGTCTCCAGTCTGTCGCGTTTTCAGTTCATGCCTATGGAAGCTTAACTTTCATAGGAATTAATTGAAAACACTCGCTTTTCTCCACACCGCTCCATTATAAATGCCTGAGCGGCCGTGTGCATTTTACTTTCGGTTTAAAATTAGCGATTTGAAAAGCCCCTGTCGGTGATACCGGTTTTATCTGTGTTGTCACACATCATTAACCGGTGGGAAAATTTCCTTACCGTCACATCCCTACTGCCTTATCATCTTCAAAACTACCTTCCGCCATTGTGGTTAGCCTACTACTCAGCTTTCTCCATAGAGCAAGAGTCTGTTAGCTTAGCTTTAAAAAAAAAGATGGCAGACACTAAAACATGGTGGAAAACATGCGGAACTAGCTCCTACTACTGGCTGTAGACTTTAAGGAGAAAATAATCAGCAATGATTTTGACGCATGAATTGGCACATGGTCTTAAAGCATATTAAAAACACCACATAGACATATAAACAACATTATAACTTGCTTTTCACCACAGGGGGTCCTTCAGAACAAAATAATAATTTACAAAATTTACTGTTCAAAGTTTATGTCACAGGCTCTCCCATCACTACGGCTGCATCCGAAAACCTTAGTAGCTGACTTGTTGCCTCGCTTCCTTATCAGGCAATGGCTTGTAAAGCAGCGTACGCGCACAAAGGTACCTTACGAAACTGATTTCGGACAGACTTCTGAGGAAGTGTGACAGTTGAATGATCTACAGCAAAATAAAGCTTTGTTGAGAACAAACATTTAATTACTACAGTAGTAATTTCAGCGAAAGATACATCTATGCTGCCTTCAAAAAAACAATCAGATGAAGGTATCTCAGGAGACAGGAAGTGAAGCTAACATTGGATACGGATGTGCCTTGGTACCTTCCTACCTTGAAATGCGTCCTCCGAAGGCAGCATTTTCCAGCTTTCGGATGCAGCCTACTATTTAGTGATTGATTCAAGAGTAATAATTACCGACACCTGTCACTCGTCAGCTCACCTCATTAACCACCAAATATAGACACACACCTCAATTGAGGCAGTTCCCTCAAGTTAGATTGTAAACCTGAGATCTGATTCACATTCCGGAGTAGAAGGTGGCGGTAATGCACCAAAAGCTGGATGCCAACTGCCGTTAAAAAAAGAAGAAGAAGAAGAAGAAGAAGAAGAAGAAGAAGAAGAAGAAGAAGAAGAAGAAGAAGAAGAAGAAGAAGAAGAAGAAGAGTCAGTTCACTTGGATGAGGAGAAGCAGTCCTCGGGTTCTGGTAGGTTGGCAACAGCTTATTTGTGACTGGAGCGTGCATGGTAGGGAGTGGCGTTGATTCCGGTAGTGATCTGGAAATGGAGGATGAAATGTTTGGCGTGGACAGCGGAGGGAATGGGGAAGGTGAATGGAATGTAGTGGTAAATAGGAAAAGAAAGAAAAGTAGTGGCCAGGTATCAGAAACTGGCAGTGAGAAAGGAAATCTATGGTAAGGTAATGATTAAATTTGCTGCTGGGTCTAGTAATGCCGTTGAAGCTTTCTAAAGCTATTAAGGAAATGATTGGAACGATCGAAAGTGTCAAATCATTTAGTGATGGTAGATTGCTGTTCTTTTGTAAGGATAACAGATAACAAAAAAACGTCTCTAGGTGTGAAAATGATTATTGGGCCAAAAGTGATCTGTTCGATCCCAGAAGAAAAAAAATGGGTTAAAGGAGTTATATCAGGTATCTCCCCAGATGTTCCAGTTGAAAAGATTAAGTGAAGTTTAACTGGAGCAGCAGTGTTAGACGTTAAGCGATTGAAATGCAATAGAAACAATTAAAAAATGGACAGTTTTTCAGTGATTAATTTTAACTTAAGGTGAGGAAACATGCAGTGCAAGTTCAGAACGTTAGAGTAGAGGAAGGAATATCGTATGCTGAAGCACTAAAGAAAGTCGGAAAAATAACAAAGTAGGAAGTATTACGGTCTCAATTCCTCAAAAAAAAAAAAAAGATGAACAGCGAACAGGGGGAAGTTAAAGAGACATCAAAGATTGCAGACAAAGTGGCATTTGTAACATTTATAACAGAAGTTGTTAACTGTTCCGCTCAAACGGAAAGCCAGACAGAAAGAATCAAAATAAAAATTAAAGCAGCTGAAAAGTTCTTAGAGATGGAAGGAATATCTGTAGTCATGATTAATGAGAAATTTAAAGTTCATACAACAAACATGCAACCAGGATGTGGTGGGAGCCGGGATACGAGCCAGGCTAGGCAGAGACCCACACAAGCCTCCACTGCCGAGTCTCTTCGTTACAAACGCAAGATCACTTCCCAACAAAGTTGAGGAGCTGAAACTTATTACATCCACACAGAAAACCATCCAGGACTGCTGTGTAATGGTAATTACGGAGATTTGGCTCAACCCAGCTATCCCAGCGGAGGCTATTCGGCTAACAGGCCGCACAGCACAACGGGCCGACAGGACCGCGGACTCCGGTAAGAATAGAGGAGGGGGGTTTTGTGTTTACACTAACAACAACTGGTGCACAAACGCTGTGATAACTGACACTCACTGCTCTCCAGACTTGGAGTTTTTATCAGTAAGATGTCGCCCTTTCTATCTGCCGAGAGAATTTACAGTTGTTGTAATCACTGCTGTTTACATACCTCCAGACGCTAACACAACAACAGCTTTGATCTACTTGCTAACTACCATTAGTAAACAACAGCGGGCCCATACAGATGGAGTTTTTATAATAGCAGGTGATTTCAGCCTAAAGACTGTCCTACCAAAATTTCACCAGCATGTCCAGTGTCTAACTAGAGGGAAAAACACACTTGACCATGTTTATAGCAACATCAAGCATAGCTATGAAGCATCACCTCTCTCCCGTCTAGGACTGTCTGACCATATTTCATGGTTTCTGACTCCGGCATACAGACCACTAATAAACAAGGTGAAGCCAACTACTAAAACCATACAAATGTAGCCAGAAGGGGCGGCTGCGGGACTGCTTCAGTTGTACTGACTGAACTGTATTTGAGGATGGCAACATTGACATCTATATGTCATCAGTGCTATTTTACATTAAATGCTGCATTTACAATGTGACCACAATAAAATTGATTTGCATGTGTCCTAACAGCAAGCCGTGGATGACCAAGAATGTAAAATTCCTGCTGAAGGCCCGAAAATTCCGCTTTCCGGTCTTGTGACATGCAGCAGTACAGCGCAGCCAGGAAGGACCTAAAGAAGGGCATCAGGGATGCTAAAGCAGCTTAAAGGTGGAGAATCGAAAACCATTTCAGCAACTCGGACCCCCGACGGGCATGGCAGGGGATTCGTTACATCACTGGGCAGAATAGCACCAGCAGCATGAACAACAACAGTGCTTCGAAGGCAGCGCAGCTCAACCAGTACTTCGGCCGCTTCGAGGTGGAAAGAACTGGGACTACCATCAATTCAGCTCCCGTCACCAACAGCCAAACACTCATCATCCAGCCTCCTGAGGGGATAGGCACTCTCTGTAACATACGGAAAGCAGCTGGTTCCGGATGGCATCCCAGGGCGTGTCCTCAGAGACTGTGCTGCAGAGTTGGGTGAGGTATTTACAAATACCTTTCTCTGTTGCAGTGTACTGTTCTAACCTGCCTGAAGACGTCCACAATAGTGCCAGTGCCATGGCAGGCTGCCAAAACATCACTCAATGATTATAGGCCTATTGCACTGACACGTGTAATAACAAAATGCCTGGAGAGGCTGGTTCTGTACCACATCAAGGCTGCTCTGCCACTCACCTTGGGCCCCCACTAGTATGCATACTGGGCAAACCTAGAACACCAAAAAAACGTATGCACGGCTGCTGTTCGTGGACTACAGTTCTGCATTTAATACCATCTTACCCGGCAGATTGTTCTCCAAGATGTCTGACCTAGGTATACAGCACAACATCTGCCTGTGGATTAAGGACTTCTTGACAAAGCAGCCAAAGTCAGAGCGGATGGGCCCACATCACTCCTCAACTCTGAAACTCAGCACAGGAGTCCCACAAGGCTGTGTGCTGAGCCCATTTCTCTATTCTCTGTATACTCATGACTGTATACCATCTTCTAACACTAACATCATTATCAAATTTGCGGATGACACGACTGTGGTGGGGTTGATCACCGAAGGCGATGAGTCTGCCTACAGGGAGGATGCACAGAGGCTGATGGTGTGGTGCACAGAGAATAATCTGTCTCTAAACATTGAGAAAACAAAATAACTTCTCATTGATTTTAGAAAGAAACAGGACGTCCACACATCACTGAGAGAGTGTCCAGTTTTAAATCTCTGGGCACCCACATCTCAGATGACCACAGTGATCACCTCTCATGGATGATAAACATCACAGCGTTAGTCAAGAAGGCACATACTTTTTAAGGATGCTCAGGAAGGTCAACCTATCACAACAACACTTGGTGTCATTCAACCGCCGCTCCATTGAGAGTGTCCTCACATATGGCATACTAGTATGGTATGGTATGGAGGGAGCTCTGCAGCTGATAGAAGCTTTGCAGAGAGTCATAAGGACTGTGCAGAACATCACAAACCAACAGTTACCTGCCTTAGACGACATATTTACCTCCCGTTGCCTGCAGAGAATACACAGCATTCTGAAAGACTCATATCACCCTGCCCATCATTTGTTTGAACTGTTACCATCTGGAAAACGCTATAGGTCTATCAAAACACGCAAAAACACAAAACAGTAGCTGTCACTTTACTGAACATTGAACTGAAAACGCACCCCCAACTACAATGCATTCTTGACATGCAAGAACATGCATGTGCAGTAATGTTATGAGCACTTTATTTAATTTATTCATTATGTGAAATAGCATGTGAGCACTTTATTTCTTTTTTGTGCAATATGGCCTTCGTTTGAACACACTTATTTTTCTTATCTTAACTTTAACTGCATACGTTGGAAAGTACATAATTTTGTTGTATGCATGTTTGTACAATGACAATAAAAATTATCTAATCTAATCTAATCTAAATAGCCTAGAAAGAATAAACCTTATAAACTTGCATTTCACTTAGTGAAGTTCCAAGAGTAATTTAGGGAGGAGCGAGCCCATCTAATCTTCCAATCAACAGCCAACAGCCAGAGTATATAAACAGCTGCTTGTCTCAGATGTTCCAGCATCCCCCACCTCCCCAAACTCCACTTTTATCTTAGGTACCTTGCCTTACATAATCCTTTAGTCACTATGGGGTATATCAGAGCTCGAGATGAAATTGCTTCATCGAGCCCCTCATCAGTAGACAGCAAGCCAAATAAGCTTAATAACCCAAATATTTTAAGATTATATGGGCAAACGAATTCGTTAAACGACTTTAAATCTGCATGCGCAATGAACTAGCCTACGGTAAAATGTATTTGCATCAAGGTTTTTTGTAGGTTTTAATAAAATGTTATTTAATAACAGTAGTTATAATAAGCATATTTCCGGTACATGCCTCAAACTTGCATCGCCAACTCGTTCAGAATTCTCTGTAATCCTCTGCAAACTTTGACCCTCGGTAATACTCTGCAAACTTCGACAGTTGGTTGAACTGGCTCATTTGGTTCTTTTTTGAGTTGGACGTGCAGCTTCGGCTTTTGCGTCTGGCGTCATCAACCCAGAACTATTGTTCGATTCAGCTCGATTAGTGAACCGGCTCAAAAGAATGATTTGTTCAAGAACCGAACATCACTAGTCAACATTGCTATTAGGCCTACTCACCTATTGTCACATGCCTGTCCTGTCTTGTGGAGCACATGTGGTGTTTGATTTCTCCCTCTTGTTCCCTCCTGATTTCTTCCCCTTTAAATAGTTCCCTTGTGTTCACTGTCCTTGTGAATTAGCGAGCTACACATGAACACAGTGTTGCCACTGATTTATCACTTATTTGCTTCCTTTGTTTTATATTTAAAGAATTTAGTTTTACCCATTATGATTTCCATTCTTCTCTTGTGTTTATCACTTATTTTACTCACTATCACAGAGCTATAGTTTTTCCAGTTTTCTGACATTTCTCAATTCAGATTATTTTACACATAACATTTTTGTAATTCACTATATCTTACTCGTTCTATTGTGACAAAAAGATATAGGAAATGAGAACATATTTATTGGACAGTTGGCTGTATTATATTAGTTTAAAATGCAGTATGTGTGCGGATTAGGAGAAAAAGCACATTAGGCAGGCAGAACGCAAGGACGACGTGGTGACATCACGGATATGCTAATTGACGCACAACGTCATCTAGCGACATTTAGCGACTTTTTGGGCAGGCTTTAGCTACTCTTCTTGGAAAATAGTTGGCAACACTGTATATACATACTAAACGCATACATATTTCAGATGATTAAGGAAAGATACCATAATCACAGAGGTATAAATATTAACAAAAGTAATTTGAGACCGCGGGTTTTGTTACTTAACCAATTTGAAGCAGTTGTTGAACTTTTTATATATATATATATATATATATATATATATATATATATATATATATATATATATATATATATATATATATATATATATATATATATATATATATATATATATATATATATATAGGCTATATAACTTACGAGAAACAGAGAGAAATATCGACACGTCCTCTCCAGTAGCTTGAATGTTCCCCGTTGCAATGGCAACTCTCAACGGACACCAGGACTTATACAGTTTTATAAAAGCTATTTATTATTTGTTGTAAAGGGTTAGAATCACCTCAGAAAAATAAATTGAAGCCTAGGACAAACGCTGTCAAGATGAGATGGTGTAGCCAGGCTATGTCTGTGTCATTATTCCAACATTATGTTCATAACTTGTTATGAAATAAAAAAGTTTAATACCTCAGAGAAATTTACTTTCCTCTCTTGTCAACATTAGCCTGGTGTGAGCGTGACGCGTGCTCTTCAGTTGTGGAGGCGCTACACTCAAAGTAATCGGATCAGGTCGTTTACATGGTGGAATTTTGCGTTTGATCGGTTTGTGAAAAGGTTTATTCCACCCCTCTCAAATCGATTACAATTTCTTTCGGTTTGGGCATTTTTATTCCGATTGAGGTGTTTATATGGAGCATAGTCATTTTAAAGCTACACTGTGTAACTTTTTTAGTCTATTCTAAGCTAAAAACACTTAGTTCTTTCAAAAATATATGTGCTCATTAATGTATATTTACTTCTTTCAAGTAATAAAGTATTCTCGTAAGTTTATAATATGCCATTGAAAATACATAAGGTAATGGGATCTAACGGTGGTCGCCATGTTGCCCCTCCATCTTGAAAGTACATTAGCCAAAGAGGGACATACCCGTAAATTCAAGCTTCGCCTTTGGCGTTTTAACCGGTTTTAACACTTGATGGCACTGTACAAAATTCTCTGCCTCGCGCATATGCGCGTCAACTTGTTCAGACTTGTCTGGTGCATGTGCAGAGAGTTTTCATCTCAGCAGCTCCAGTAACAGAGTTATATGGAGTTTTCCTGGCTTGTTTATTCCTCAAAAGTCTGTTTTTCCTTGTGTGGTATTTCTGTGCGTTAATAACTCTAAGTAATAATAGTTATTGTCATTGTAGATGTGTTTCAGAGTGTGTCATCATGTAATTCAGTTGATGTCACCTCAGAAGTATTTTTGTGTCAACATACAATAGCATAATGCTCACCTATTTTGTTATCAACAATGTTTATTCGTTTATAGAAAATATTTGCTTGTAATGTATGTTGATGGAAATATGCATCAGGTCTGATCGGCATATTAACAATTGTTATACAGAGCGCACTGCAGTGCTAACGTTAAAGCGGCGCACACACTTTTGTAATCCGACACCGCTTGTTAGCAGCAGCAGCGGCAGCTCCGCTCCTTTTAATGCAGCTGCATTTAGCGCCTATATATGGTACAATAAGCTCTGGTTTACGGTTACATTATACAAATGTAACTTATAAGTATAGTTATACAGTTCTTAACTGTGTATGTATATTTACCATCCTTATTTGTTCTCTCACAGAAACCACATTTATGTACATATCCACGCAAACCTGTTTATGCCTTGCAATTGGATGACTGAATAAACATTACTATCATCAAAGTTCACTCTGGATTAGCTGCAGTTCTTTCTAGCCGAATAATTAGGCCAGTTGAGTTCCAACCATCCCACTGCGCACAGAATATCCCACAGGCACCGTGTCGAATGTGGACGAGGTCGAGCTGGAATTCATGTTAATCTTGGTCTAAATCGGCCACCGTAGGAGTTAAAACGAAATCGGAATTGAGAGGAACAGAAACTAAAATTCACTGGATGGTCATATACCTTTTCACCACTAGATGGGGGAAAATATCACACAGTGTAGCTTTAAACCGATTACAGTGCTCCATGTAAACGCACCTACTGACTCCAAGCAAGATGGTGAAGCGGTGTGCCTATGCCGTTTGGAAATCGGACACTAGATACCCTGAGAGATTCGCTGGAGGAGTTGTGTTCAAAACAACAGAGAAATGTTAGCCTGACAAGCTAGACCCACATCAAGATGTTGGGTCTGGAAACTCACCATTGACAGGGCTCAGTCCGAGGGGCGGGATAAACGGCTGTCTTTCAAATTCCCTCTGCACGCAATTGGATAGCGCCATGACTGCCATGAGCGCCACAACCAATCAGAGCGAAGAAAAAGGTGAAGCCGAGCTAACGTTAGTTGATAGACTTTCGCCGTATCCAGTAGGCAAAATTTCGAACACATCTTCCTTTCTTAAGAATGACTTCAGTGCCGTTCTTTGTTCTTTTCTCAAAGAAAAGCTTAACTCCAAGTCTTCCAGAGTCGCGGCCAAAACCGATTCAAATGACCGCTGTTTGCCAGCTTTGTTTACGAGTAGCACGCAAAACTCCGCAACTCTGCCGTGACGTGCCGTCATTATGTTAAGCCCGCCCAGCGACTCTACACACGCTGTGATTGGCCTGACCAGAGTTTGGTTTTTCCAGCTCTCAGTTCTACCGAGAGTTGCTAGACTACACTCGCGGCAAAATAAATTTTCTGCCGCTAGGGTGCGTCTAGATTTCTAGGCTAGAGAAATGTTAGTGCAAGGTTAAAATTATATATTAGTATATTATATAATTGGGAGATTTATGTATAAAAGGGAGACAAAGGGTTAAAGTCTGGAATCTATGTTCTTGTTAAAAAGTTGGTGTTGTTTTTCTCAACGGGGAGCACGAGAGTGAGTAAAGAGGCGATTGTTTACAAACTGCTTCTCTCCGGTGATTTATTTCGTCCTTTTGAGTGTTGGTCACGCAAAGTCAACAAACCAGACTTACATTAGTTAGCTTTGAATGGCTTTGACGCACATGTAGGTATAGCTAGCTAACATACCCTTGTATTTGAACAAAATAGCTACTCGCAATAGACAATAATATACCATACCATATGAAAGAAAATTTACCCGGCAGTGCAAGAGCATGACTGGTCCACAAGGCTGTGCTGGTTGCATTTAAGGTACAGGTCATGGGGTTTCTCAGATTTCGATTGAGACCGGTAAGCATTAGCCTCGATAGTAGTGGTGTCTCCTTCATTGCGTATTTTTATATTTTGAATATATCCCTCCACTGCATACTGTAACCCCTTTTGCCTAGATCTGGAGGTATTGCTCCAAAAAAGGTCACTGACACGCACAGGTATACCTCTTCCCGTCATGGCAATCTGTCACGCTGGTCGTGTTTGACCATTTGTTTGTCGGACGTAGCAACAGTAACTAAGGGGGGGCGGGGCTCGGCGAAAGGCTAATTGAGTCCTCACTCCGCTTTTCCCTGATTTACACGTAACACCTATTAAATAATTTACCCTGCTGTGTTTTAGGGCTGGGCGATATGGTTGAAAACTGTATCACGATATAAGTGTTTCATATCGGTCAATATTGATAATTATTGATATTTTTATGGCCTATTTAAAATAAGGACCAGGAGAAAAACAGTTTACTTTTAAAAAAAAATTATTTTAAACGTAACCTTCCTCTGATTGTAATCCCCTCAGTTATAAAGGCAGAAATGTCAACACAACCATGGAAAACACTCAAATAATTAAAATATAAACACAAGTCTAAAATCACAATGAACACTTAACAATTATCTCTTAACATTAAGGTGCAGTGCCTCCGTTATTTCTTTGTAACTGTTAGCATTTAGATGCTTTGTCATAAGGCACTGATGCAGAGTAACATTACCTCTCCATGTAGTTTCAAAGGCTGAATCTGAAATCACCCCCTATACCCTTAAATAGGTTGCTATTTGAGGGGACAGCCATTTGTAGTGGTGTCCGAAACCATTGTGGACGTTATTGAGTGCACTCATTCTATTCCACTTTGCACCGCAATAACGAGTGTACAGCCGATGTACACAAAACGCTCACTTGTTTTCATTCACTCCTTCAAGTGAACTGTATTAGTGGAGTCAAGTAGGGAATAGTGATTGAGGGTTTAGGGGGCGATTTCGGATTCAGCCAAAGTCAAGAATAGCACAACGGCGAGAGCATCGAGTATAAACACGTCCCCAAACGAACGAGGTACGCATGTGCTGTCAGCGGAGGCTCGCGCTGCGGAGCCAGACGAAAGTATAGACAAGGCTGGTAAAACAAGTTTGTGATATTACCAGTCTTGGTGGGGTCTTGCATAATTTGCAGATGACATTGGTCTGACTACGGTCAGACTTATAAAATCCCAAAAACTGCCATACTGGCGAGCTGACTTGTTTTCCTGCTTTATCAACAAATTCCTCGCTCGCTGTGGCACTCATTTTCCACTGGTCACTCCACACCGGTTCTGTTACTGAAGAATTAATCCAACACGAGACAACGATATATGGCGCAACCAAACGTGATACAGTTACATGACTGGCAGTTAGCCTGTCACTCCCTACGTTGCTTGGTTACCAGAGAGCGAGTGCCTTTGTTCATGCAACCAAACTTGCTTCGCAACCTCTGGTTTCTTCCGACGAAGAAAAAAAAATTATAGAACGTTTTATCGAATGCATTTTTTTTTTATATCGATGACGTGTCTATCGCGATACATATCGTCATCGTTTTATTGCCCAGCCCTACTGTGTTTAATAAAACTTATTTTGATTCGACTAATCTTGTCATGTGTGTCATATTCTGACAGTTTATACCCCCTTGCTCTTTAGGCTTCTCTCGTGTGTATATACTAGAACTTTTACTAGACTCTCTGGTTGACATATTACACCTAAAACATGTTGTGTTTGGATCACACAAGCAAACAGGTGCCAGACTACTCAAGGCCTAAATGTAATAATAATGACTGATCTGATTTAACCAGATTAACGCAGACATTTGAGTTAAAGGATTAGTTCACTTAAAAATGAAATTTTCCTTGAGCAATTTAAGTCAAAAAGTATATACATTTGTAAATATTTTTTGAAAATGACCAATGTTTTCGCTAGATAAGGCCTATTCCTTGTCTGCGGTCATGCAGAGCTCAGTGAAGCCCTTCGAAGCCTTTTGAAACTGGGCCTTGGACCTTCAACCCGTTGGTTGCCATTGAAGTTTATTATGTGGAGAAAAAATCTGCAATGTTTTCCTCAAAAAACTTAACTTTTCGACTGAAGAAAAAAGACATGAACATCTTGGATGAGATGGGGGTGAGTAATTGCAGGAGATAACTCTGCAATTCTGAGGGGAAAAGACACTATTCTGTTTTTCCTTCTAAGGATTGTGAGATAAGAACTTGGATTTGCGAGAAAAAAGTTTCAACTAAAGTTTCAAAGATTATCAACATTAAACATTAAACAACATTAAACAGTAAAGTTACTGAATGAAATGTCGACCCAGAACGAGCTCTAGGACTGAGCAAGCATTAGGGGTGTTGATGGACTCGATCTACTCCATCTGTGTTTGATCATCACTCTGAATCTGATCTGGATGTAGTCTTTGACAAAAACATGATTTTCTCAGCTTTTTTTACGAATATTGATAAAAAAGGAATGCCTTTTTTTTTTTTTTTTTTTTTGAAAATTATCAAAAACCCTGGAGTTGGCTGGCAACTTTTTTTTAAAACGCTGGCAGGGAAAGAATTAATGCACAGTGGTGTAATGCCATTGTTGGGTGCTGTTTTTAAAGACAATGGTGCCATTGTTGGTAAACCTGATATGTTAAGGTTTTGAGGACATTAAAGACAGACCAGATAACTCTAAACGAACATTCTATTGATGTTCCTGGAGGAAAGTTTGTTCATAACTAACATAATTAGCCTGAGAACTGAGTAAGCTCCCCCATAGCAGCCTAACCGATTCTACAGCAAACCAATTATGCAAATATTAGGGATAGTTCCTTACATTTACAAAGCGACTTACATTGCATTCAAGGTACACATCTGACATTTTGCCAGTTCTTGCTTTCCCTGGGAATCGAACCCATGACCTTGGCGTTGCTAGCGCCATGCTCTTTTGTTTTGAGCTACAGGAAAGCTTATAGCTTATCCTTACCTAAACTCTCAGAACATCAGAAACACACCTCCTACTTTAAGTAGCAACCCATCTTTAAGCAACCAACCCTGGGATTTTTGATGAGGTGCTCAGTATGAAACTAGGAGGACAGATATGTATTCTGCAACAAATTAAAAGAGAATTATATAATCTTTTCTTTATTATAATTAAAACTTTTGTTTGAGCTGTGAAAACAAACACAATAATTGTACTGAAACTGTGTATGTAATCTGAAATGAACCTTTTAAAAATAAATCGATTTGAGGCTATTTCTGAGAAATCTTAGTCCATAGCCTATTATTTGATATCATCAGCAGGTTTGTCAGGATGTATGCTACAAAACCGTGAGATATCTAAAGATGTAGGCAAGAATTCATGTTGATTGGGACACTTTTTGCCTTTGAGATTTTGCCTTTGAATTCACTTAATCTTTAAGGGCAGTAAAGATCATGTTTCTACCATTAGCCTATTGATTATGGACCTCACATCACCCATATTTTATACATGTTTATTTAAAGTTATGATGGTTGAAAACTATCGTTAAAGAAAGGTATGCCTTTGAAGAAAGAACACTCCCCTTCTAAACCGTGTTGGCACACTGTTAACTGTTTTTGACCCCAACTTTATTCACGTAGTAAACGTAATGTTTTCCACAAGTCAAGTCTGTCTGTGTATTTGCAAACACTTGAGCTGACTGACCTGTTAAGTATTACTCAACCCGTTGCCACAACCACACTGCACCCACATACACAAACCCCTCAACATCACAGCCCGCTCAGTGAAAGTGGAGCGGGCCGCTGCTCTCCTCACAGAGGGTGTGTCCATACAGAAGCTTTAGTAGCCTAATGTAAGAGCAGGTTTTTCAGGTTTCTAGTGGAGATTGAAAAGGCGCGCCTGTGGTTCTGTCACTCCATTCATTCCTCTAGGCTATAGCGGGAGCGCGACGATGGCAGCGGCCGCGCAGCAGATGTCGAGTCTGCCCAGCGGACTCCGGATTTGCACCACCGTACCGGACATCCTCTACCTGCCCGAACTGGTGCGTGAATGGAATATTTAATGCTCAGAAATGTATCGTGGTTTATCATAGTTTTGTCCAGTTGTTGTAAGATATCAGATTAATATGGGGCTATTTCATTTTCTGCATATTTCCCCCCATTTTTGTTCGTTTTTATATAGGCCTACTTATTTTTTATGCTTATTTAGCCTATGTGTTTAGGCTATATATTTATTTTGGTTTTTTATTTTAACGGTTTAAGAAAAATGGAAAAATAGGAAAGAGAACGTGTAAATATGTTATATCTTATCTATAGCCTAAATAGTGTAGCAATCTTTCTATAAATATATAAATGCATATATATATATATATATATATATATATATATTTCACCTTTTAGGTCTTTCATTGTAGCCTAGGCTAGCTATTAAGGCGAAAGTTATGGTGGGAAAAAAATTCAGCTTGTGGAATAAATATTTGTACAGTTACAGGACACATTTGATAGGCGTTATAGGACAGTGGAACGGTTGGGGAGAAGGGGAAATTTAATTTTTTTTATATATATTTTAATTAATATAGGTCTACCTACATTTAAATATAATTTTTTTTAAATATTTTTAATTGGCATGTAAGAATTTTATTCTAAACTTTTATTTTTATTTGTATATATATTTTCTGTATTATTGGATTTAAGTGCAGGTTTCTGGTGACATGAGGTCTCAGCCCAGCACCTCCACAACAGCAGCATTTGACACCGAGGTTAATGAGGGACACACAATAGCCTACAGTTAACTAACAGAACCCATACGCCTGAGTTAACCTGTAACGATGGATCAAAGAGTGGTGTTTGAGCGAGGGAGTTTTGTTTTGTGGTTCTGGTTCTTGTATGAGCTCAGTAGGAGCTTCGAAAGACATGAATGTGAGCTCAGGTCATGTATCAGTAGCTCAAATGAAAGGCGAGATGAGTCTGTGTGTGTGTTTGGAGGATTAGTGGAAGAGACAGCGAAAAACAAAGGCCTTTTTATCAATTCTTCTCGCTGTCTTTGTTATTGTTAACCATTATCATGTTGTTTTGATAAACATATTCATATATAGGCCTATGTGATGATAATTGCTCTGAGCACATCTTATCTTTTTGTCTATTTGAACAATTAAGTGTTGTGCAATGTGGACACGATTGTGAATTTTGTTTAAAGTAAACATAGGTTTCAAAGATTAAAGTGCAAAAGGATGAAGAACAATGGGTAACACTTTACAATAAGGTCTCATTGTTAATAAATTAACTAACATTAGCAATGAGCAAGCTAGCCTATTGTTACAGAAGTTATTATTTTTTGTTACCTAATGTTAGTTTAAAAAATACAACTGGTCATAGTTTATGCCAGCTCAGGTCCATTAGTTGCAACTTTTGATTTTAATAATGTGTTATTAAATGTTGAAATGAACATTAACTAGTAATAAAAGGTTTTAAAGTAGGCCTATTGATGTCAGTTGTTAACTAATAAATTAAATATCATGTTAACTAATGGAGCCTTATTGTAAAGTGTTAGCAAACAAAAGGACTAATAAAGTATTTGAACATTTTCAATCAATATGTTGTAGTCCAGATTAGGCTACAATTTAAAAATGTTTAAATTTTAAAAATAAGCTAGCGTAAGTCTTTAGGTCTATTTAAGTATTTGATGCTGTGATGAAAACTGAATGGCTGGTTAAAACACTGTTTATTATATTGTTCAGAAACAGAAAGTAGCTGCTTTGTTTATGGGATTACACTTGTTCCGCCACGCACTTTACTATGGCAAGCCTTTTTGACTTTTATTCATTCACAGGATATGAATTCTTGATATCAACAATTACATTTTTACTAGATAAAATGCTAATTCTTGATATCAACAATTAAATTTTCACTAGTTAAAATGCTAATTCTTGATATCAGTAATTGTATTTTCACTAGTGAAATGTCACCATAGGTTAAAATTCCATTCAATACCATTCAAATTCAATTGTTGAATTTGTTGAAATTCAATATAATTTCAGATATCTAAAATAGCTTTCTTACTAGTAACAATCACATTCATGATTTCAGAAATTAATATTGTCACTAGTTCGTATTGTCAAAAATGAAATTTTTTACTAGTAGCAATTCAATTGTTGATCTCAAGAACTGAATTGTTGATATCAAGAATTCAATTGTAATATCAAGAATTGAATTGTTAATATCTAGAATTCAATTGTTGATATCAAGAACCAGCACAGGAATCGACTCACAGTGTCCACTCTGTTGCTGTGTCCGAAATCGCTCACTTGTTTACTGATTGCTTATCAAGCGTTGATGCCAACACCCCATGTGAATGTAGTGTAAGGGGATTTGAAGGCTTCGTATTGGGGGGGAAATTAATTAAGTGTGTAACGATTGCAATCTTGTATTATTTCTGCCCCTGTTTTGATGTAAAGTAAATGGAGTTGAGGAGTCGATTCCATCAGTCGGGAGTCGGAGTTGACTCCAAAAAACCTGGAATCGAACACCCCTACTGCACTTACTCATACATGCTTTATTTGCTTTAATACAAGCTTTATTTACTAGGGCTGTGCTCAGAATATCGATACAGCGATACATCGTCATGAACTCCTGACGATGCACGTATCGATACAGCAGCTGCCGTATCGATACTGTGTGCTTTTGAATGTAATCAACGCAACACAAGCAGCAGTGCAAGACATTCAAAATGGAGAAGAGGTTTTCAGTTAATGAATGAACGGAACATTGCAGCGCGCCTCACATCCATTAAATAGCAATACTCTTTGTGCTTTGTTGCACTTTGTTTTGTATTGATATAAAACAAAGTCTCGGATTTCAAATTACGTCCATTTTATTACGAAATTCAAAAACATAAATACCGTTTTGGCGCTGTGGCGTGACTCCCATAGTTTACAGCATTAGTTAAGAGATTTTTTTCCCCAAATTTGTTTTAGATTTTAGATTTATCGCAAGATTTGTTCTACATTCCAAAATGTACCATGTATTGTACCTGATAGGCCTATATATCCAAAATAATCAAGAACCAAGCCTTTCAAAAAAAAATTGTGACAATTTATTTATTTCATTTAACTCATTGTTTTTTTAATGACAAAAAAAAAATAGTTTTTCAGTTGTCACAACTGTTCTAACACTGGTTATTCATAAACAGATATTACTACTAAACTCTTCTCAAAATAAATGTAATTCCAAATTGATCCATATCGTGATACGTATCGTATCGTGGCTTCAGTATCGTGATGCGTATCGTATTGTGACATTGTTGGTGATACACAGCCCTATTATTTACCCTAATACAAGCTTTATTTACCATTGCATGGCAAACAAGCAGTTCTCCAAACTGTGCTCGGCACTTCTAAATGGAGGTGTGGTGGAGTTATCGGGTTTGACAGACAGTTTGAGGAGCCACTGGATTTAGAGATTTAGTCACAACCTCTTTTAAATGTTTTTTATTGGTTAAACATTTGTAAAAACCCACAGACGTTGAGGATGACCAATCACATTAATTTTATAAAACAAAAGTTAACAAGGTCTTTCTTAATTAAAAATTAATATAATTATAGGCCTATTCATTTCTGGTAATTACAGGTTGCTATGGTCGCACAGGTTGTTTACGCATTTAACTTGTGGCCATGAGAAATAGATGTCGTTCCCTCAAAATATGAAGTCGTGGCCACAAGAAAAATATATCTTTCTCTTGACATATGATCTCGAGGTCATGTCATATTGATGCCGTTACCTCGACAAAATGATCTTGTGGCCACGACTTATTATCACTTTCCCACAAGTTAATATGACATTCCCATTCATTAATATCTTGTGGCTACAACATATGACGTTCCCATAAGTTTATATGTCATTGCCACGACAAAACTAACTGAACCAAACATGTCCCATCCCGGTCAACGTAGTTTCTTGTCTCCTGCGCAATTTGCATTTTAAATACAGTGCTGCACTTTCGAGCTCTACAGCAGAACGGCGGCTGACTGTTTATTATTTATTTAAATGTAAAAAAATAAATAAAATAAAATATGTGAACCAAAATATAATTGATAGAGCAAAGTCAGCCTGTCATTATCACAAAATAAACAGTTGTTTGTTTATTTACTTATTTAGAGATTAAACACCAAATAAATAAATGTGTGCACATTAAATATGATTTGAGTAAAAAAAAAAAAAATACAAGATGAACACTGCAACAATATCACAGTAGCCTAATATTAAAGATGAGTTGAGGTAATTTTCACTACAATTGAAAAATGAGACCCAATTGTGATTATGAAACAACAGAGAGTGAGTCTGCGGTGTGATACGAGAGATATGAAAGTAGCAGACGAGCGGTGTGATATAGGATAGCAGCATACTATAGGACGACGTCGGAAATTAGATCTGACCACTGAATGTAGTGACTGACCAATCAGAATATTCCAGAGCGTTTTGTAAGAAATGAGCATTGTTGTTGTTGTTGCTGTGTATAGGCCTATGTACATTTTTAAGTATGCTGTAATTGTCAGAGAAACTCTTTGTATTATTGTGTAGAAATGTTATGTGGAGGGAGTTTATCATTAACAGGTGTGTTAACCGGCTAATTATCTAAACTGAAAGGTCTATTCTGTTTATTTGTTTGGTTGTACTGTGCACAAATGACCATATACTGAATTTGTGTGTGTGTGTGTGTGTGTGTGTGTGTGTGTGTGTGTTTATCCTACAGGTGTTTGGGGGGTTAGTATGGATCCTGGTGGCGTCCACAATTGTGTTTCCCAACAACCCTCAGGGATGGGTGATGTTTGTTTCTGTGTTCTGCTTTGTGATGACCTTCCTCTGGCTCATCATCTTTGCTAGCGGAGGGCACAAAAACAGCAGTGCCTGGGCTACAGCGGTGAGCAAAGAGCAGATTTTAGTGTGTGTGTGTGGGTGTGTGGGTATATACACTATACACACTCTCCCTGCCACACACACACACACATACACACACACACATGTTTGTTTTTGTGAAATGTGAGGACATTCCATAGGCGTAATGGTTTTTATACCGTAAAAATCGTATTTTCTATCCCCTTACACTGCCCCTGTCCCTAAACCTAGCCCTCACAGGAGACTGTGCAGTTCACTTTCTGTGAAAAAAAACTTGTTCTGTGTGATTTATAAGCATTTTGAAAAGTGAGGACATGGGGAACGTCCTCATATTTCACCCTCTTTTTGTAATACCTATGTCATACCCATGTCATTATACACATTTGTGTCCTGATATTTCACGAAAACATGCCCACACACACACACACATTACTATACTATACTATATTATACTTTATTGCCAAAAGTATTGGGACACCCCTCCAAATCCTCATTCCAAATCATTTCCATGGCCACAAGTGTATAAAATCAATATCAAAATCCTAGGCATGCAGACTGCTTCTACAAACATTTGTGAAAGAATGCGTTGCCCTCAGGAGCTCAGTGAATTCAAGCGTGCTGTGATAGGTTGCCACCAAGCCTGCAGCACTCCTCTCAGAAACTGAAACCTACGCGCCTTGATCGCCCCCCGGTGGTTGGTCCCAGTATAGCTCATAAACCCCACCTCTCCATGTATTACAATGTACGCCGGACAAACTAAACAATTAAATTACACTTCAAATAATTGTTTTCTAAAGATGGCTTCTGTCATTTTAGGCAGTTTTTATCACAATGATTTCATTTCAAGTTTGTTTTTTAAATAAGTTTAGTTTTAGTTATTTAATTGATGCTATAAAAATGGGGGTGTCACGTCATGATTGACAGCTGAGATTGATGGCTTCTCTGAGTGAAGTTGTCATTGAGTCACTAACAGACTTTTTTCTGGATTTTTGGGAGGAGATTACAGCTTTAGCTTTAATTTCTACATTTCCATAACTGTTTATCTTACACCAACATAATGAATTGTTCTGCATCTGTGAGAGTGTGGGCGTGCTTTTGATTATCGCGCCTCTACTTCCTGCTCTCTACTGCGCAACTCCGGTCCCGAGATCACTACTGTGCGGACTCGGTCCCAAATCTGCGCAAGATGTCAGCGCCGTGTGCGGGCCTCCGAAAGCTTCAATTCTCGTCAGCGGAAATCAATGAAGTCTTATTTTTTTACAGTCTATGGTTGCCACCAGTGCAATAAGTCCATTTGTGAAATTTCCTCACTACTAAATATTCCACGGTCATCTGTTGGTGATATTATAACAAAGTGGAAGCAATTGGGAACAACAGCAACTCAGCCATGAAGTGGTAGGCCACGTAAAATCACAGAGCGGGGTCAGCGCATGCTGAGGCCCACAGAGCACAGAAGTCGCCAACTTTCTGCAGAGTCAATAGCTACAGACCTCCAAACTTCGTGTGGCCCTCAGATTAGCTTCATGGAATGGGTTTTCATGGCCTAGCAGCCGCGTCCAAGCCGTACATCACCAAGTGCAATGCAAAGTGGCGGATGCAGTGGTGTAAAGCATGCCAGCACTAGACTTTAGAGCAGTGGGTACTTGCCTGACTGCATTGTGCCAAGTGTAAAGTTTGGTGGAGGTGGGGATTATGGTGTGGGGTTGTTTTTCAGGGGTTGGGCTTGGCCCCTTAGTTCAGTGAAAGGAACTCTTAATGCTTCAACATTCCAAGATATGTTTTGACAATTTCATGCTCCCAACTTTGTGGGAACAGTTTGGGGATGGCCTCTTCCTGTTCCAACATGACTGCACACCAGTGCACAAAGCAAGGCCCATAAAGACATGGATGAGTGAGTTTGGTGTGGAGGAACTTGACTGGCCTGCACCCTGACTAGTCCTGACCTCAATCCGATAGAACACCTTTGGGATGAATTAGAGCAGAGATTTCAAGCCAGACCTTCTTGTCCATTATCAGTGCCTGACCTCACAAATACACTTCAAGAAGAATGGTCAAAAATTCCCATAATCACACTCTTAAACCTTGTGGAAAGCATTCCTAGAAGAGTTGAAGCTGCTATAGCTGCAATGGGCCAACTCCAAATTAAACCCTACAGATTAAGAACGGGATGTCATTAAAGTTCATGTGCATGTAAAGGCAGATATCCCAAAACATTTGGCAATATTGTGTGTGTGTGTGTGTGTGTGTGGCAAACCCACTGCACACTTTAGAGGCTCTGTTAAAAATCAATAGGTTTAGGAGAGGCAAGAGCCCTCGCTGTAACTTTACCTGCTTGTGTTGCTGTTGGACAGTGTTACTTTAGAAAAACAAGTGGTTTATTTATACACTTTTTAATGTCACATGTTGTAAAATGTGTTGTTTTATTTTTGGTAATGTGGATTATTTTCTCATCCACTTTTTTTGAGGAGGCTCTGCCTCTCCCTGCCACCCCTGATATATGACTTTGATGTCTTCTGTTTGCAGGACTTCATTTATCACCTGATTGCTGCGATGTTCTATCTGAGCGCCTCAGTGATCCTGGCCTTTGTAACCATCAACATTAAATCACTGATACTAGCCAAGTACTATCAAATTGACATTGCAGCTGTGGTAAGCACAAAATACATACACTTTATATTAGTATCCGTTGAGACTGAATAGTTTTTCATGCTCATTTCCCTCATATTTTTGCCAACATCAAACACTCAAAGTTAATCTTTAAAAAGACTAACAATTTATAAACACATAAGCTGTTATAACCGCTATAAAGCATTTTAAAGTTCAGATGTTGATCTTGACTGAATATTTGCCCTCTCTCTCCCTCAGGTGTTCTCGCATATTACCACATTGCTTTACTTCATCCACTGCATCCTTTCTGCTGTGCGATGGAAATCCTTCTAATCAAAGAATCTGGTCAAAAGGAAATCATTTTGACATAAATTGTTTAATAAATTGAAAATATACATTGTAAAACCACTGGGGCCGAGAGATACATCTCATGGGTCAGTCCTGAGCGCCCTCTACTCAAAAACCACAGCAATCATAATGGAATAATCCCACCCATTTACACTTTTTATAGATTATCCTGACCTGATTTCTTCTCTAATTATGATGTTTTCTTATACTTGGGGGGTGGGAGACTTTTTTAATATAAAAATATCTTAAATATATCTGTTCTAGTACTGTTCTGTCTCCAGTGTAGATGCGGATCAAGAAACAACATGGTTTTTTTTTTATACTTGTACCTTTGTAACAAATAAATCAAATTTTGTATATTTAGCTACTACACACTATTAAAAACATAATGTTTTAATAAAAGAATATGACCTGGATTTTCACGCACAACCATTTCTAGGGTTTACAAAGAATGGTGTGAAAAGGGAAAAACATCCAGTTTGTGGCAGTCCTGTGGGCGAAAATGCCTTGTTGATGCTAGAGGTCAGAGGAGAATGGGCCGACTGGTTCAAGCTGATAGAAGAGCAACTTTGACTGAAATAACCACTCGTTACAACCGAGGTATGCAGCAAAGCATTTGTGAAGCCACAACACGCACGACCTTGAGGCGGACGGGCTACAACTGCAGAAGACCCCACCGGGTACCACTCATCTCCACTACAAATAGGAAAAAGAGGCTACACTTTGCACAAACTCACCAAAATTGGACAGTTGAAGACTGGAAAAATGTTGCCTGGTCTGATGAGTCTCGATTTCTGTTGAGACATTCAGATGGTAGAGTCAGAATTTGGCGTAAACAGAATAAGAACATGGATCCATCATGCCTTGTTACCACTGTGCAGGCTGGTGGTGGTGGTGTAATGGTGTGGGGGATGTTTTCTTGGCACACTTTAGGCCCCTTAGTGCCCATTGGGCATCGTTTAAATGCCACGGCCTACCTGAGCATTGTTTCTGACCATGTCCATCCCTTTATGACCACCATGTACCCATCCTCTGATGGCTACTTCCAGCAGGATAATGCACCATGTCACAAAGCTCGAATCTTTTCAAATTGGTTTCTTGAACATGACAATGAGTTCACTGTACTAAAATGGCCCCCACAGTCACCAGATCTCAACCCAATAGAGCATCTTTGGGATGTGGTGGAACGGGAGCTTCGTGCCCTGGATGTGCATCCCACATCCCTCCATCAACTGCAAGATGCTATCCTATCAATATGGGCCAACATTTCTAAAGAATTCTTTCAGCACCTTGTTGAATCAATGTAGAATTAAGGCAGTTCTGAAGGCAAAAGGGGGTCAAACACAGTATTAGTATGGTGTTCCTAATAATCCTTTAGGTGAGTGTAGATGTTTCTGAACATTTTAGTGATGTAGGGAGGTAAAGTCCCACATACAGCTGGTGTGTGTAGCTGAAGCCAAACAAGCCAATATATATAATCCAAAAAAGACAAACACACTTGTTTAAAATGCCCAAATATAATTTATCTTGGTGAAAGACATGTTCTGAGAATCCAGACATCACACACACACAAAAAAGCATTTTAATATAAGATACTCAAGCATTCACTTTCAACCCTTTCGAACTATACTTAATTGAAAGCTTTCAAAATAACACTAATAAAATATAAACTATATTAAAGTTATGACCATGATATGATATAGAAACTGAGCGTTTATTAACTGCACACCAATGAAGATCACCAATGTTGGAACACAATTTGACCAAATAGACCTACTGATTTAGTGACCTGCTGAGCAACATCACGAATGAATCTGTATAGGGGTAAATAAGGTAGAAGTACAATGAAAGTATCTCAAATAATTTCAGGATTTATCATTCTGCTTCCTATCATTATAAATGATCTGAATCCATATATGACTAAAAATATGGCTTCTTATAAAAAAAAGCGTTCCCGTGGCTCAATTTACCCCAGGTTAGTATAAGTAAGTTGCACCATCTGGGACTAAATGGACCATGTAATTGAATCTGAATCAAACCCATGTGAGATTGTAAAGATAATTTACCTCTTTTAAAAACACCTTCAATAATCAAATTTCCTTTTATAAATGGTCATATTTATTTTCTTAAAGCTAACTTAAATCACATAAAAACAAATAATTTCTGTCTTTAATTGTTTGCATATCTGAAACAATATTTTGAACACCAAAGTTTTCAACCGTCCCAAAAACAGACTAAACAGAGTTTGTTGAACATTTTAGTCAAAAGGTTCTTGGCATGGTAGTTTTTCTGCAGTATTGAACATGTTAGGCTATTAGGGACTACAGTTGGATATATGGTTAAGCATCTTCTGGTTCTTACCAGAGAAGGATTTGGTGTACTTATACATGGTTCCAATTAAAATAAACTCGAACTATTTTTTTTAAAGAAAATGATCAACTTAACCAGTTGTGTAACATTACATTGAAATTATACCAGTTTATACTTCAGAGATTTAACTTTACTACAGTGCCTTATGGTGGGATAAGTTAAAATGCTGGCTCAATTTAACCCACAGCATCTGGCTCACTTTGCCCCATGGCTGCCATTTTGGACAAAACTAGCTAAGCTTACCAGGTCAGGCTAATATTTAGCAGAAGGATTTGCATGGTTTAATACATTGCTAACTCACCAATATGGGTCATAAATATTTTAGACCTAGACAAATTGTCTTTGCTGTAACAGCCATTACATCTGTTAAGCTAAAACATTTCTTTGACAAGCCAAAAACAGTTTTTTAAAGTAAATGTGTGCCTTCCACTCCTCCCATGTCAACTTACCAAACTGGCTCATCTTACCCCACTCTCCCCTATTGGCGTTTTGAACTGTTGTTCATTCAAATGAACTGACCAAATGAGTCAACTCTCTAAAATACATCTGACCTCTCAACACTTTTGCATTTGATTATTGCGTCAGCTGACTCAATGATGAAGCTGTGTGCAAAACGGTACATATAAAACAGTGACGTACAAGGGACTGATCTGAAAGAATGCATTTTTGCATTCCACTGTGCTGCTTTTCAATTGTTTTTCTGTATACAATATACCTTCTTTTTTTTCTTTTTTTTTACAATAAAACAATAAAAGCTGACATGTAAAGTGGTTTTATTGTAGATTTATTGGTGCTCTTACAGTTAAAATGTCGTGTAAGTAAGTGAAAAAGTTTACAATCAGTTCCACACTCCTCTTTCATGGGTTAGCGACACATCAACACATTTCTTATAGCACTTCTGGACTTTTACTATTTGGTGAAATGGTAGTTCAGCTGCATGGTTCCAATCCAAGCACATGCCTCAACACTCTTCCCAGCAAACGGTTGTCTGTACTAGAGAGTCTGCAGTGTGTTTTAGCTGGACATAACCGTTCAGATCACCAGATGGTCCTTTTAACCCCTGCCCACACTGATCTCTTAACACCCTGTGCAGCCTTCACATCAGCCCAGTGCAGGCGCGTGTTAGGCACATCGTCCTCTACTTCGGGTTCCTTACGGGCACCAAGCTGCGGTTGTGCCACGATGATGGGCAGAGGGCCCTGTTCGGTCCTGAACTCCACCACATTCAGCTGCTTTTTATCAGCTAGATTCTGATGAGTCTCCTGAAGAAGGACAGGGGAGAGGGAAGTCAGTTACAAGTCTGAAAAAACAGTGACAGACAGTTTAGAGGGTCCTTAATGAACAATGGATTAGTCTGTAGTGAT
Source organism: Gobio gobio (assembly GCF_949357685.1). Lineage (NCBI taxonomy): Eukaryota > Metazoa > Chordata > Actinopteri > Cypriniformes > Gobionidae > Gobio > Gobio gobio. Next base: position 27,235,811 of record NC_137106.1, on the reverse strand, counting down.
CTCTCTCTGCACAATTCACACTTCTTCTGGGATCCAATTAGTGAGGGCTCAGGATTGCAGTGATGACTGGAATTACATGGATTTAGCCTGAACTCTTTCCGTTTGTTCCTTTATAAAGTTGCTGGTTATCAAACCCAGGACGAATCCTGCAGGTGAACATCATTTTAGTTGAACAAAAAAAGATGATCTGGCCCACTAGAGTAAAAGTATACTATTACTTTTTTTGCTTTGATTGCACATTTGAGTAGCATTTCAGATGAAATAATTCACCTTCTATTATTTTATTTAAAGATAAATTGTGACCCTGGACCACAAAACCAGCCATAAGGGTCATTTTTTTGAAATTGAGATTTATACATCATCTGAAAGCTGAATAAATAAGCTTTCCATTGATGAATGGTTTGTTGGGATGGGATAATATTTGGCCGAGATACAACTATGAAAATCTGGAATCTGAGGGTGCAAAAAAGTCTACAAATTAAGAAAATCGCCTTTAAAGTTGCCCAAATAAAGTCCTTCGCAATGCATATTACTACTACTAATACATTTTTATTTTTTATAATTTATTTTTTATTTACAGTAGGAAATTTACAAAATATCTTAATGGAACATGATCTTTGCTTAATATCCTAATGATTTTTGGCATAAAAGAAAAATCTATAGTTACAATGATATAGTACAATGTATACTATAATATACTCTATAATACAATGTATTGATGGCTATTGCCACAAATATACCCCGTGCGACTTATGACTGGTTTTGTGGTCCAGGGTCACTCACAATTATTTTAAAGACTCCACAATAAAATCTTGTGACAGCTTACACGGTACCAAACAGATGACTGGCGCCACCACTTCAGCATGTTCCAGGAATAACATTCCCATAAACCATCAATCTGATTTTAGTGTCAGAGTAAAAAATGTAGGCGCTTGAACAACATTGTTATTACTCATAAAATCTTTCTGACTTTAGGAGATAATTAATGGCTGGGGTAGGGTTGGGACAAGGGTTCTCAAGACGCCAAAATGTCCTTAGTCAATATTGACATATACCAGTTAAATCGAAGTCGTCTTGACAATACTACAGCAAACAAATATGTTATTGGACACACTTTATTTAAACTAATTAAATAATAACATAAAAATTACAACAATGGCACGTATTTTTCAATAAGTAAACATTGCTATTATTTAAGCAAATAGTCAGTAAATAGTCTAAAAAGATGTTGATGCAAGCACACTCGGCAAAATGACAGTCACTATATCAAACAAGCCATTGAGACGCATACAAGGACTGATCTGAGGTTATGGTACTGTTGTAATCTCTCACCTGATTGGCCAGGCCATGGAAAAGAGCCCTGGTAATGTTCAGCAGGTTGACCGAACCATCTACTTTTGCGTACATATCCTCTATCCCAATCAGTTTACAGAGAGTGATCACCGCCCGATGACAATGCAGTCCATAACCTGATAGGAAAGAAAACAACAGAGGGAAAAGGTAAAGATCTTTTACAAAGTTTCTTTATTTGTCTTTTTACTTTTTGAAAACAAAAAGACATTTAGTCAAAACGGTCATGTTCATTCAATTCAGGTCATTTAACTCAGAATTTAATTCACAATTTAATAAAATAAAATAAAAGACAATAAAAAAAAGATGTAGTCCAACCAAAATGAAATGAAATGACTCATTGAATTTACTCATTCTCATGTCACTCTATGACTTTCTTTCTGTTGTGGAGCATAATAGAAAATATTTTGAAGAATGTTGGTAACCAAACAGTTTTGGTTCCTATTGACCACTGTTTTCTTGCCCATACAGTGGAAGTCAACGGGAACCGAAACTGTTTGGTTACCAAAATTCTTTGAAATATATTCTTGTGTGTTCCAAAGAAAAACAGACAGTCATACAGGTTTGGAACAACATGATGGCGAGTAAAGGACGGTGGAATTTTACTTTGTTTGGTGTATCATACCTAACTGATTATAATGCAAAAAGAAATTCCAGTGTTATTTTGGAGAAACCATGGAAACACCAAAGATGATTTAATATATAATGTGTTTTATTAGACAGGTGAGCAACTTATTGGATACATTCGTTGACAGAAAACGAATCATTGTTAGATAGCTCGACACAGTTAGTCTAATTGTTTAAATGGTTTACCATGCCTAATGTTGATCTAGCTTACTGCAGTGTGCAACAAGTGTCTCATAGTAGCCCCCAAGCGAACACACAGAGAAGCATTGTAAAATGACTTTCAATACACTCAAATAATATATCTAAGATGATAAAACAGCATTACCCCACATACACATGACCGGAAGAAGAGGAAGTGGTCGTCTGCGGCATAATAAAAGCTCGGCGAAATTCAGGCATCATCAAATTATACCTTTGATTTGAATAAGCGACCTCTAGCGGCAAAAAAATACATATTGTGGCTTTAACACTGGAGTAAAGAAAGTAAAAGAATAGACATCCAGAATAAGTGTGATCACACGGCTGTGTTCAAGAACAATATTAAACAAGACAAAGTGAGTCTACAGATGGGAAAGGTGGCAGATTATGTTCTCTGCGAGTTCCCAGAGTTCCAGGTCCAATTATAACAGCTCCCCCGGCAAGTTTCATTACTAAAGGTGTCAGAGGTGATACCTGGACTTGAGTCACATAAGAGCTGAACTCGGAACTCATCTCAAATATGAACATCATAATTTCAGCTCTCTTTTATCGGTAAAATCCACTATCGGTCGACCTCTACATGCTACTAGATCTTAATACAAGTAAACAGGGTCCTAACTGATTTACAGAAACAAGAAAAAGTTTTGGACCTGGAAATGTGATGCATGTATGTGGAAACACACCCCTGCAGAATCTCTTATATGAAAAGAATCATACTGCAAAACATACAAGGTGAGCTCTGTGACATACTGGGAACACAGCTCTGTTATTAAGCAAATTGTGATTGTCTGTGTGAGAGTGTGAGGTCAGGCCAGTTACCTTTGTTCTGTTTCTTCATTCTAAGCGTGGTCCTTTTGAACTTAGACTCAATGTCATGATATACTGCACATGAGGATGAAAAGAGAGACATTACCAACACAGAAAGAGAAGGCAGCAAACTCATAGTCATACAGTACTTTCTCGAGTATAAACCTCTCATACAATCACTGTTTAAAAGTTTAGTTTTTTTATGTTTTTTGAAAAAAGTCTCTTATGCTCATCCAATTCGATACAGTAAAAACAAAAATATTGTGAAATATTATTACAATAATAAAAAAACGTTTCTATTCCAATACATTTTAAAACGTCATTAATTCCTGTGATGACAAAGTAGAATTTTCAGCATAATTTCTCCAGTCTTCAGTGTCACATGATCCATTAGAAATCATTCAAATATGCTGATTTGGTGGTCAAAAAACATTAACATAAATTATTAATGTTGAAAACAGTTGTGTGGCTTAATAATTTTGTGGAAACCATGATAACATTTTTACTGGATTTCAAAAGAACAGCATTTATTTGAAACAGAAATCTTTTAGTGTATATAAATCAGCAAATTACAAAGAAAATAGGACAGAGTAATAAATGTAAGAAATATTTGTAGGGTTTTTTTTTTAATGAGGAAACATCCTTTTTTACATTATTGTAAATTTGATTAAAATGTTTAAAATAAACTACAGTAAAAAGTGAATATTAATATTAATGATGTTACTTAATTTTATGTCACCAGCAAAATCGATGTGAATATATGAGCCAGATTGACTAAATAAGGCAAATTAGCGTCTAAGCACTGATGGGAGTGGAAATTCTACACGTGATCTACTATGACGTGCATATTAAAGAACACAGATGCAGACATAAATAATGGCGCAAATACCAGTAAATTGACGAGCACAAACCTTAGTAAATAACCTTGCCTGATTTATTTAAATACTCTCCTCCCATAAATGTTGCGTCTGTGTCCACGCCTTTTTTCACGTAGTAAATTCTGGCAGTAGCCAAAAGAGGGTTTGCGGTAGAGCAAGCCGTTAGTAAATCTGGCCCTAAGAATTCAATATATATCGCTCACTACCAAAAAAAGAAGCTCTCAAAATACACAAAAATATCAAAACATGGAAACTACATATGTAAATGATTAATGCTACGACACAGTAGAATCCTTACTTGAATCCTCTTAAACCACACAAGAGCACATATACAGAAGAGATTTACAACCTCTGTTGGTTATATGATAGTCAATGACGCACGTGTGTAACACTCGCACACGCACACGGAGTAGAGTGTGACTCACTGGTATGGTTGTTGTATCTCTCGATGTAGTAGAGATAATGCATGGCTCGGTTCTTTGCCTGTAAAACAAAGTAGCGTGTTTAATGTCAAAATGATTTCTCTGTAACCTGATTTGGTGGCTCTAACACCGAAATGCTGAAGGTTCAAATCTTTTAAGTGTGCCATGGGAACTGAGGAATCATTGAGCTCACAGCCCTGTTCTGTCATTATTGTGCCCTTGAGCATGTCATTTAACCTCAGGTTGTTTCAGGAGGGAGTTGTGCCTGCAATGAGTGTCCGCTATGTGACTCTGGGTGAGTGTGAATTAATCTAGGCATGTGACCAGTGGCTTACTTTTCTAAGTGCGGTGTTCTTGTCTGCTGCTTTCCCAAGTGCAAACCCTGCAGAGAAGCAGAGAACAAAACAGCTCCTTGACATCGATTATGGCCATTGTATTTTTCCCAGCCTCATATTAAACTACTGCATTGTTCCATATGCTCCAGACTTGAGAAGTGCAAACGTGCATATTTCCAAAATCGACTAGTCAGTGAGTTGTCTGAACAACTAGTTGAGGCTGCTTTAATAAAACACCTGCTGTAAACAAACAGTTTTCTTCTATTTTGTATGTGCTTGCTCTATGAAGGACAGGAATTGCAGAATGTAAATTATCATTAATAATATTATAACAATATTTGATATTACTATTATTAATAGTAAAGCACTTTTCCAAGTTCAAGGTCAGAGTATGGACTAGCAATAAAAGAAAGATAAAAACAATACGCAAAATGTTTTATAAATTATTATTATTCATGTTTTATTCATAAATAATAATAATCATTATCATCATCATTTTTATTATATGGATTGCTGTGTTATTTTCATTTGAGTGAATTTATTACTAAAAATTCTGAAAATAACAACAAAAAATGCATACAGGACCTGAATCTAGAGATTAAGGCACTCAGTCTAGAGAATCAGCATTAAAGGTGTACGGATTTACCTGCGACTCCATTTCCATTGCCCACAGCGACCAGAGCACTGATGGATCTCTTCCTGCTCTCTTTGGCTGTGACGTTAAACACACTCTTGACCTGTCAATCAAATAACAAACATCACATATGATTGCCAATAACTGCAGGGCATACATTTCTGTATGTGTACTTCCTTAAAGCAACCAGCAGGAGGCAGTACAAACCTACTGGAAAAGGATAGTATGCTCCAATGAAACTCAAATACTGCAGTCATTGTCTCTCACTCTCTCTCACACACACACACACACACAAACTCTAGGCTGCAGATGTGTGCGTAATTGTATAGTATAAAGTACTTATACAGAATAAAAGCATTCTTTCTCCCGCTCCTTACTGAAATCGGTTATGTAACGTTAGCTGTAGGAGTATTATTGATACGAGATCTTTGTGCTGAAGAAAAAGCCACCCACTGGCAAAGTTCAAAGGAAGTTACGAGGTGGATTTCAGACTGTTCAAAGAGCTCAAGCACAAAAGTTACATAGATGATTATGTCCTAAACCAGCAGTCAGCAACCTTTTGAAGTGCCATATCTTGTTTCATTATTATATTTGACGATATGATATTAGACGTACTCGTCTTATTCTGCAGAAAGCCTCGCTTTAAAACCATGCATGCGGTAGCATCTCCTCTACATCACTCAAAGTACCACTGCGCAACCCACTAGGCAGTTTACATGGTTTATCCACACTGCATGGTTCATTTGGATTGTTTGGCTTTAATACAGTTCATAACTAAATAAAGTAGGTTGTGTGAGGAGAAGGATTACTACAAGAGGTAGTTCCGCATGCAAACACGAGGGAGTTTAACATCTCTAAAGTAAGCAGCTAAATTAAAAAACAGTATTAATTCCTCTTGTTCATGTGCCAATGGTTACCTTTTTTATGCCAACGGCGGCACACATGCATACGATTGCCAAGCGTGGTCCTAAATCTTCAGTATCAATTAATTTCACATGTTCAGCTGTTCAGCATGTTCCCTTTTTGAACTCCAACTTCATAAAATTAAACTCTACACTTTAGGATCTCATTACAAGTACATACCTGAAAAATGTCAACACTGTTCAAAAGCTTAGGTTCAGTAAGATCATACTGACCCCAAGTGATCCATGCACACTGTCAACATTCAAGAATAACTAATTTTACAACTTAGTCATTATTTGAACTTCAATACAAGCCAGAACAAGGTCTATCGATAAATGGGTTATTTCTAGAATCAAGTATATATAACAATCACCCACAATCCCATCTGCATTTCTAGTGCTCCCAGGTTGAGAACCCCTGCATATGTGCATCCAATGAAATGATGTGACTATTACATCATCACATTTACAGGAATAGCTAGAGATTATAATTGGTGACACTCTCTCTATAAGATCCACTGTAGTCATTTGCTCGGTTTCTAGATCACTGAGGTCTCAGTTAATGGCACACCGTGCTGTTCAAATGGAAGCACTAAATGAAAACGATGACAGGGGACAAAAAGAACAATGTTTACTTAAAAAGAGAGGAAGAGAGATGGGTGGGGGAGACTCCCACCTGCATTTTGTCATTGTGATGCTGAAACACATGCCATCTGTTAGACTGCTTCGACAGACACAAACACACCACCTTCAGTAAAAGCAAAACATTTTTCATCTAAGGACAACCAAACAAAGAGTTCCAATCAATGACAGAGGTTTGTATAGGCACATAATTGTACACATCTGCTCATTAGCAGTACTTAGTTCATGTCATTATGCAATCACTACAACCGTTGTCCTAACCCGCAATTATAATTTTTAATGAAATGCAACAACTCCACCTCTGTATGTTTCTCAGGGACAAAAATGCATATGAGTGTGTTTATCTTTGATGATCAGCCATTATAAATTACATGTACTACAGCCACATTCGACATATTAGCGAATCAAGATTATTAAATCTAGCTCTTCAAATCCCCCTTGTAATTACAGCAATTGTTTCCTATATTGCTGCAAATTTCGGTGACACAGCGCTCATTTTGTGTCTTCTAATACTTGTTGGAGAGAGCATAACAATGTAAACACTTTTTGTTTGTGTAAATTGTCTGTGTAATGAAAAAAAACATCTGATTTTAGGGAAAAAAATACATGTGGTGCATGTATGGGACTGAGCACACAGTGTAAGGTATGTCTAGAAAGTAATCTTGACTACAGTGTAAAATATGAAGACACCTTAGCTACAGCGTAAAGAAGTGGGTCGTGGAGTATAGTCAAAGAAACAACAAAACTTAATTCTAAATGTTTTTCTGATCCAAGACTTTTATTTTGAAAGAAGTGCGTAAAAGCTGTTGCCTCTTCTGAAAAGACTTTCTGAAAAAGCTACTTTTCCAGGGTTTTTTCTATGTAAACGAGCCAGACGGATGAGTTTGACAGTTGCACTTGAGTTTTTTGCAGAGTCTTGTGCTTGACACGGCATTCTAAAACACAGAGTTCACTGGCCTACGTCTTGCGTTGACCTGATTCCGTATCTGTCAGGTCAGGCCATTATGGACAGTCATTATTCTAACAATATTTTCATAACTTGTTTAGGGCCAGTTCACAATGAATGCATTTTTGTGGTTAAAATGATGAGCATGCTACATGCAACAGTTACATTGTCAATTAGTAAGTCATTAAATTATCAAAAAGAACCAATAAATTAGAATTTGCAGGCATGCGTGATGATCAGCGACAATGTTTTATTAATAGTTCATATTAGTATTGTGTATTTACAATGGCAACTATAGTTTCTGTAACCTTAACCTAAAATACCACAAACTCTATATTTTTGATGACTGTTGGTAATGTATACTTAATAACTTCATTCTATTAACAAAAACTAGTCTGGAACTGTAATTTAATAGTCTTACATTAAAATACTGTTTATTCATCAGTGTTAGTGATATTTTTACAATTTATGCATATGTTAAATAAAGTGGGACGGAAGGTACTTGTGTGTTAACTATTATTTAAAATAAATTAGCTTGCTTCAAAATCATAAAATCACAGCTAAATGATGACAATGGGAAAATGTGGGTCCCATGCCCAAACAAATGAAGAACCACTGGCGTAAAGCATACGGACAATTCACTTACAACCAGTATTTGGGAATGCAACATGCACCGACCAATTTTTAAGCCAAAACAAGAGCTCTATGATTTAACATTTGAAAATGAAGAAATAAATAAATTTGTATTGTTATCTTACAGTTGTATATTTTTACTGTTATAAACATTTTCTTAAATACCCATTTTACAGTGAGTAATATTTCTTATAGTAACATTTATTATTTTGTTAAATGTTTTGTTTACTTACGTATAATGAATTATAATGCATTGTTTTAATAAATAATTGTAATGAAAGTTAAAATGCATTACATTATTTGCAGATTCCTTGTTACATCTAAAATTGGCATTTTAATGCATTAGACTTCCTAAGGCATAAGTATTATAATGTCTTATAACCGAGGTTACAATTATTTATGAAACCAAAGAATGCATTATAAGGTCCATTACAAGGCATAACTAAAAAAAAACACTTAAAATCCTTCCAAACACTTTTACATTGCATTATATAAAAAGGCTAAGTAAAGTGATACCAATATATATTTTTTAAAACAATTGGTTAAGAAATAAAAAAATAATACTAAATAAATTAATAATAATAATAATAATAATAATAAATTATGCAGTCCTAGTGTAAAGTATGCTGACAATTTAATCTTAAGTAGTGCAAAATATGTGTATGAAATAATAGTGAGTACGTCACCAAACTACAGCATAACTATAACAGTGACTACACTGCAAAGTCTGCTGACACAGTGTTGTCAAGTTCACAATATAGTCAATTTTACGGTGTAAAATGTATCTAAAGAGTAGTATGAATATCAGTATAAAACACTTGACAATGTAAAGTGTGACTATGTGAAATGTTGTGTAAGATGCAGTAAAGGGGAATGAGATCATTTAACTTACAAAACATGATGAACTGCATATGGGAGCCTAAAACAGTAAAAGCCTTCCTCTTGCTTTAATATATCTCCATAACCATTCAATCTTTTTATCACTCTCCATTAACTATCAGCCATATCTCTTGCCCTCCTCTGTCCGTCTCACTCTCTCAGTCTTGCTCATGTATCATCCGTTCTAGAGCACAATGGCTCTCTTCCCTCACTCTTGGCAGACATTGTGTGTCCTTGGGAGAGGTTCTTGAGTTTACAGGAATATTTGGCTTAATTAATGTGGCTTTAAGTACTTGGGCTCTTTCAGACTTTACTTGTGCCTTCTCTAGGACACACAGGAGACTGCGTGATGGAGGAAAGGAAAATAGCAGCACTTTAAATGCATGTCTGATAATGTCACCAAGCTTTTCAGAACCACTTCAAATTAATCTGCATCCATAGAGACAGAGGTTCTGGAGAACTGCACAAACCCCTCATCTCTGTACTGGTTGTCTCATAAGCACTGGAGGTAATGCGAGGACAACACGCCACCATGTGCCCGATCACATGCGATATGTTGTTCTCCAGACTCAGAGCTAATGTGCTGGACACTGCAAAAGACTGAGGGGGTCTGACTCACAGTCTGTGGTGGTTCATTCTAGTCACTTTTGCCAGTGGCCCTAAAACGTCAATCAAAATGACAGTTTGAGAGAGATGGGAAAAGACAGAGCAACAGAATAGTTCTGTTCCCTTCCCAACTCCAACAAGCTGCCTTTGTAGGCAGTATTTTAAGGCATCACAGCAACGTTCCTGGTGTGAATTTGGTTTCAAAAAGCAGGTAACTTAAATGCAACCTCCTAAAACACATCCTTTTGGCAGCATC